>NW_020229248.1:0-502500 GCF_003227725.1 Camponotus floridanus
AATTAATTAACGACATGAAACTGTATCGCAAACAATAAAACTTTATCGTAATCGTAATCATTCATTATTGAGATTAAGAAACAGGGAATACATAAAAGAGGATAAAAGAATTAATTATGATATCCATCACTATGCTTATAATATTTTTTTTAACAATACTAGAATTAAACTATATTTCGACCAATGCATTAATTTTCTCAATCCTTATTAATTAAACAAGATGCAATTTAATAGAGAATTGATTAAATGATAGGAATCCAAGATATTAAATAATCACTTCGATAATTGCGATCTTGCGGACAATAATTTTATTTTAAACTAGAGTCACAAATATATTTCATCCGTGTCATCTTTATCGTTCTCGACCATCTAAATAGAATTTGGATTGTTGAGAGAACACGAAGTAAAACAATCGAATTATAGATGCAAATAATTATCATAACGAAACATCCGTATAATTGTTTAATCAATAACGAATTTTAATCGATAAATTAAAATATTTGTATCATTTAATATTCCAGTTATGTATATTTATAATATTTAAAAAATTATTTCTGCAGCGAATTATCGAAAACACGGCGTTCGATTTTGGCAATATAAATTATAAACAGATAGCCTCTATACGTTACCGCTTTGTTACATCCACGCTGACTCTGGAGTAATAAGTATGTGTGAGAAACGTTTCGATACTGTAATTTTTTTACTAAACACGATTAGGATTAGTATCGGAACATAATTGCTATAATATTAACAAAAATTAATTAATTAAAAAATTAATTACGACATGAAACTGTATCGCAACAATAAAACTTTATCGAATCGCAATCATTCATTATTGAGATTAAGAATTGAAACAGGGAATACATAAAAGAAGATAAAAGAATTAATTACGTTATGATATCCTCACTGATGCATATAATATTTCTTTAACAATACTACAATTAACTGTATTTCGACCAATGCTTTAAATTTTCTCAATCATTCTTAATTAAACAATATGCAATTTAATCGAGAATCGATTAAATGATAGGAATCCAAGATATTAAACAATCACTTCGATAATTGCGATCTTTACGGACAATAATTATTATTTTAATACTTAAAGTCACAAATATATATCATCCATGTCACTTTATCGTTCTTGACAATCTAAATATAATTTGGATTGTTGAGAGAACACGAAGTAAAACAATCGAATTATAGATGCAAATAATTAGCATAACGAAAAACTCCGTGATAAATTGTTTAGTATATAATCAATTTTAAATCAGTAAATTAAAATACTTCATTAATATAATATTCTGCGTTAATGTATATTTTACATTTATAAAATATTTCAGCAAATTATCGATATCACGGCCTTCGATTTTGGAAATATAAAATATAAACAGTAGCGCTCTATACGTTACCGTTTTGTCATCATTCGGACAGTGACTCTCGAGTAATAAAGTTGTGGTGAGAAACGCTTCGTATATTGTAATTTTTTTGTTAAACACGTTTATGATTAGTTTTGAAACATAATTTGCTGTGAATCTTAATATATAAATGTGAATTAATTAAAAATTAATTAACGACATGAAACTGTATCGCAACGATAAATCTTTATCGTATCGCAATCATTCATTACTGCGATTAGAAATTGAAACAGATTATACATAAAAGAGGATAAGAGATTATGTTGCGATATTTCGATACTTATTACAATATCTCTTTATTATATTAGAATATAATATCAGAATTAAATATATTTCGATCAATGCTTTAAATTCTCTCAATCATTAATTAAATACACAATTTAATCGAAAATTGATTAAATTATAAGGATCTGAAATATAAAAATAATCACTTTGTTATTGCGATTTTTACGTAATTAATTATTATTTTAATATTTAGAATCACAAATATATTTCGTCGGTGTTACTTTATCGTTCTACTTGATAATCTAAATATAATTTAGGATGTGAGAGAACGCGAAGTAAAACAATCGAATTATAGATGCACATAATTAGCATAACAGAAGTGATAAATTGTTTAATATATAATCAATTTTAATTAGCATAACAGAAGTGATAAATTGTTTAATATATAATCAATTTTAATCAGTAAATTAAATACTTCATTAATATAATATTCTGCGTTAATGTATATTTTACAATTTATAAAATATTTCAGCAAATTATCGATATCACGGCCTTCGATTTTGGAAATATAAAATATAAACAGTAGCGCTCTACACGTTACCGCTTTGTCATCATTCGGACAGTGACTCTCGAGTAATAAAGTTGTGGTGAGAAACGCTTCGTATATTGTAATTTTTTTTGTTAAACACATTTTTTTTGTTAAACACGTTTATGATTAGTTTTGAAACATAATTTGCTATGAATATTAATAAATGTGAATTAATTAAAAATTAATTAACGACATGAAACTGTATCGCAACGATAAATCTTTATCGAATCGCAATCATTCATTACTGCCATTAAAAATTCAAACACATTATACGTAAAAAAGGATAAGAGATTATGTTGCTATATTTCGATCATCGATACTTATTACAATATTTCTTTATAATATTAGAATATAATATCAGAATTAAATATATTTCGATCAATGTTTTAAATTCTCTCAATCATTGTTAATTAAATACACATTTTAATCGAAAATTGATTAAATTATAGGGATCTGAAATATAAAATAATCACTTTGATAATTGCGATTTTGACGGACAATAATTATTATATTAATATTTAGAATCACAAATATATTTCGTCCGTGTTACTTATCGTTCTACTTGATAATCTAAATATAATTTAGGATGTGAGAGAACGCGAAGTAAAACAATCGAATTATAGATGCACATAATTAGCATAACGAAAAACTCCGTGATAAATTGTTTAGTATATAATCAATTTTAATCAGTAAATTAAAATACTTCATTAATATAATATTCTGCGTTAATGTATATTTTACAATTTATAAAATATTTCAGCATATTATCGATATCACGGCCTTCGATTTTGCAAATATAAAATATAAACAGTAGCGCTCTATACGTTACCGCTTTGTCATCATTTGGACAGTGACTCTCGAGTAATAAAGTTGTGGTAAGAAACGCTTCGTATATTGTAATTTTTTTTGTTAAACACGTTTATGATTAGTCTTGAAACATAATTTGCTATGAATATTAATAAATGTGAATTAATAAAAAATTAATTAACGACATGAAACTGTATCGCAATGATAAATCTTTATCGTATCGCAATCATTCATTACTGCCATTAAAAATTCAAACACATTATACATAAAAGAGGATAAGAGATTATGTTGCTATATTTCGATCATCGATACTTATTACAATATTTCTTTATAATATTAGAATATAATATCAGAATTAAATATATTTCGATCAATGTTTTAAATTCTCTCAATCATTGTTAATTAAATACACATTTTAATCGAAAATTGATTAAATTATAGGGATCTGAAATATAAAATAATCACTTTGATAATTGCGATTTTGACGGACAATAATTATTATATTAATATTTAGAATCACAAATATATTTCGTCCGTGTTACTTATCGTTCTACTTGATAATCTAAATATAATTTAGGATGTGAGAGAACGGGAAGTAAAACAATCGAATTATAGATGCACATAATTAGCATAACAGAAGGTTCCGTGATAAATTGTTTAATATATAATCAATTTTAATCAGTAAATTAAAATACTTCATTAATATAATATTCTGCGTTAACGCATATTTTACAATTTATAAAATATTTCAGCAAATTATCGATATCACGCCCTTCGATTTTGGAAATATAAAATATAAACAGTAGCGCTCTATACGTTACCGCTTTGTCATCATTCGGACAGTGACTCTCGAGTAATAAAGTTGTGGTGAGAAACGCTTCGTATATTGTAATTTTTTTTGTTAAACACGTTTATGATTAGTCTTGAAACATAATTTGCTATGACTATTAATAAATGTGAATTAATTAAAAATTAATTAACGACATGAAACTGTATCGCAACGATAAATCTTTATCGTATCGCAATCATTCATTACTGCGATTAAAAATTCAAACACATTATACATAAAAGAGGATAAGAGATTATGTTGCAATATTTCGATCATCGATACTTATTACAATATTTCTTTATAATATTAGAATATAATATCAGAATTAAATATATTTCGATCAATGTTTTAAATTCTCTCAATCATTGTTAATTAAATACACATTTTAATCGAAAATTAATTAAATTATAGGGATCTAAAATGTAAAATAATCACTTTGATAATTGCGATTTTGACGGACAATAATTATTATATTAATATTTAGAATCACAAATATATTTCGTCCGTGTTACTTTATCGTTCTACTTGATAATCTAAATATAATTTAGGATGTGAGAGAACGCGAAGTAAAACAATCGAATTATAGATGCACATAATTAGCATAACAGAAGGTTCCGTGATAAATTGTTTAATATATAATCAATTTTAATCAGTAAATTAAAATACTTCATTAATATAATATTCTGCGTTAATGTATATTTTACAATTTATAAAATATTTCAGCAAATTATCGATATCACGGCCTTCGATTTTGGAAATATAAAATATAAACAGTAGCGCTCTACACGTTACCGCTTTGTCATCATTCGGACAGTGACTCTCGAGTAATAAAGTTGTGGTGAGAAACGCTTCGTATATTGTAATTTTTTTTGTTAAACACGTTTATGATTAGTTTTGAAACATAATTTGCTATGAATATTAATAAATGTGAATTAATTAAAAATTAATTAACGACATGAAACTGTATCGCAACGATAAATCTTTATCGAATCGCAATCATTCATTACTGCGATTAAAAATTGAAACAGATTATGCATAAAAGAGTATAAGAGATTATGTTTTGATATTTCGATCATCGATGCTTATTATAATATTTCTTTATAATATTAGAATATAATATCAGAATTAAATATATTTCGATCAATGCTTTAAATTTTCTCAATTTTTCTTAATTAAATACACATTTTAATCGAAAATTAATTAAATTATAGGGATCTGAAATGTAAAATAATCACTTTGATAATTGCGATTTTGACGGACAATAATTATTATATTAATATTTAGAATCACAAATATATTTCGTCCGTGTTACTTTATCGTTCTACTTGATAATTTAAATATAATTTAGGATGTGAGAGAACGCGAAGTAAAACAATCGAATTATAGATGCACATAATTAGCATAACAGAAGGTTCCGTGATAAATTGTTTAATATATAATCAATTTTAATCAGTAAATTAAAATACTTCATTAATATAATATTCTGCGTTAATGTATATTTTACAATTTATAAAATATTTCAGCAAATTATCGATATCACGGCCTTCGATTTTGGAAATATAAAATATAAACAGTAGCGCTCTACACGTTACCGCTTTGTCATCATTCGGACAGTGACTCTCGAGTAATAAAGTTGTGGTGAGAAACGCTTCGTATATTGTAATTTTTTTTGTTAAACACGTTTATGATTAGTTTTGAAACATAATTTGCTATGAATATTAATAAATGTGAATTAATTAAAAATTAATTAACGACATGAAACTGTATCGCAACGATAAATCTTTATTGAATCGCAATTATTCATTACTGCGATTAAAAATTGAAACAGATTATGCATAAAAGAGTATAAGAGATTATGTTTTGATATTTCGATCATCGATGCTTATTATAATATTTCTTTATAATATTAGAATATAATATCAGAATTAAATATATTTCGATCAATGCTTTAAATTTTCTCAATTTTTCTTAATTAAATACACATTTTAATCGAAAATTAATTAAATTATAGGGATCTGAAATGTAAAATAATCACTTTGATAATTGCGATTTTGACGGACAATAATTATTATATGAATATTTAGAATCACAAATATATTTCGTCCGTGTTACTTTATCGTTCTACTTGATAATTTAAATATAATTTAGGATGTGAGAGAACGCGAAGTAAAACAATCGAATTATAGATGCACATAATTAGCATAACAGAAGGTTCCGTGATAAATTGTTTAGTATATAATCAATTTTAATCAGTAAATTAAAATACTTCATTAATATAATATTCTGCGTTAATGTATATCTTACAATTTATAAAATATTTCAGCAAATTATCGATATCACGGCCTTCGATTTTGGAAATATAAAATATAAACAGTAGCGCTCTACACGTTACCGCTTTGTCATCATTCGGACAGTGACTCTCAAGTATTAAAGTTGTGGTGAGACACGCTTCGTATATTGTAATTTTTTTTGTTAATCACGTTTATGATTAGTTTTGAAACATAATTTGCTATGAATATTAATACATGTGAATTAATTAAAAATTAATTAACGACATGAAACTGTATCGCAACGATAAATCTTTATCGTATCGCAATCATTCATTACTGCGATTAGAAATTGAAACAGATTATGCATAAAAGAGTATAAAAGATTATGTTTTGATATTTCGATCATCGATGCTTATTATAATATTTCTTTATAATATTAGAATATAATATTAGAATTAAATATATTTCAACCAATGCTTTAAATTTTCTCAATTTTTCTTAATTAAATACACAATTTAATCGAAATCTTATTATGCAAATTTAAATTTATATACTATATTTCAAAATAAATTCCAAATTATATATATATATTATATTATATATTATATATTATATTATTCAATGGAGTGAGAGTAAAGGATTTGAGAGCTTTTACTCTCACTCCATTTAATTATTTTTTATAGCGAGCTTATTAATTACAATTATTATATGATATTATATTATATATAAAAAAAAATTATATATAATATAACCCTCCCATGGGGTACACCTTGTCGTGGTGGGAGGGCTTAGTACTTGGATGGTGCCTTAAGATTTATTTTAAATTTTTTTATTTACGATAAATCTTATGGTGCCTGAAAGGGAAGCGAAGTACCCTTTCGCGTCGTCGGTGCCGTCAACGTGCCGCGGACGGCAAGCGTTTCGTTATCGTGTTTTCGCGTTATAGCATTCTCGCGTTATCGCGTTTTCGCGTTTTCAAAATCCCAATTTCGTTTTTGTGAACGAGTCTCTCCTTCCGACGCCAACTAACTGGGATGTTTCATCGAGTCGTTGCTTTGCGACGTACTCGCGCCTTGTGCAACGTGGCACTTGGTGATGCCGGCCGCGCAGAACGTATGTCCAGTACAAAATGTACATGGGCGCGCGGGTTCGATGCTTCGCGCTCGATCGGCTTAGTGATGAACACGCTCTGCTTCGTCAATTGATTTGGCCCGAATCGGTTAGAACTCGATCGATTGTTCGAAATGGTCGTCAATGGGTCCCTTCTCTTTGCTCGTCTACTCTACAGCCACACGCCTAGCGTGTGTTAACCCTGTCGAGGAGTCGAGTGGATTCCCCTAGGCACGATTTTCGCTCGGTAAAAGGGGTTGCCTCCCCATTTTCTAAATTGCTGAATGTTAGCTTTTAAAAAATGTGGGTATCCTCTTCTTTTACCGTCTATCAGCCTTGTGTACTGCGCTAGTGATATAGCATCCGTGCGGGTCACTTGAAATCGTGCTTAGCGGGTCCAGGTTCGATACGAGATAGGATAATTATGCGCGAAAAAGAGCTGGTGAACTTTATTTTCCTCTATTCCGTCAATCGTTTCGTCTTCTTTCCGGTTTGGGCCTAATCTTTGCTCGTTGTATCGTTGCATTCCCGACCTGTTGGCTCGAAATTGATTCTCGCGAAATGAAATGGGATTTTCGTTCGTACCGAAATCGGGAGTGTCGGACAAAGTATATATATATTAAATATATACATCGCGCGACAAAATTTTTAATCGTACCGAATTAGTGCGGGAGTGCCGTCTAGTATCGCGCGTAAAATAACGAAAATAGCGATATAAAAATATCGCTCGTGAGTGCGAGAGTGCCGTTGAAAGTATCGCGCGTCAACAACATGAGAGGAGGAGGAGGCCTGGGAGAGGCATCTTGCATCGGCGGAGCAACCTGATGGTGAATATTTATTATTTGTATATCAATTGTTATAAATCGTACGCATAATAATTCGATCTTATTATTTAAATGAATTAAAGAGAAAATTAGAGAGAAAGATTTTTATAAAAGTTATATAAAACTTTTTAAAAAACTTTCTTAAAAAACAGTTTTAAAATTTTATAAAAATTTTCCACACGTGTTTATCTCTGCTTATTATTTTACACATTGAATATAAAATTCCGCGCGATAAAAATTTTTTGAAATATTGATTGCATTTTGTGAGCATTAATATAAATGAATTTTATATTTGTATGTTACAGACAACTAGCTTCGATAACAACAACTCCGCTGTTGCGCATCAGTGTCGGTGAGTGAGAAAAACTTTAATTTAACTTTAAGGTAACGGATTGGAAGGTAAAGGAACGGTAGAGATTGTAGATGTAGATTGTAGATTGTAGATTGTAGATTGTAGATTGTAGATTGTAGATTGTAGATTGTGAATTGTAGTAAGTCCGTTGCCTTAAAATGGATGAGCTAGGATAGATTAAATTAAATAACTTTTAATAAATTCTTTCGAAATGCTTTGCATCTATTGCGAAAATATATTGAAGTATTAATTTAAAAGAGAATCATGAAAAGAAAATTTTTTTTGTAAAGACTTGACTAGTTTATTAAATCAAGAGCACGCATTAATAATTTTAAGAATTTTATCAATTTTTGATACTACTTTATTCTTATAACGCGCACTTATTTTATTCTAATTTCTTATATCATAGCTCATCCATTGTAGAATTTGTTTGTAGATATTGTTTTTAAATTTTACTTTAACTTAAAATAAAGCCAAACGATTAATTAATTAAATAATTTGTAATATCATAAAAGTTATACACATACATACATGAATTTTATATTTTATTAGAAAATATAGTATATAGAAATTTGTAGTAATTTGGCTTTATTTGAGTTAAAATAAAGTTATATTCAAATATTTAACAAACGATCGTAAAATCGAGCGATCGTTACGATGAGCGTGAAATATTTACGCTCATTTGCCGGTAATTAATCGGCAAAAGAAGGAGTGTTTATCTCCTTTTTCGATCTCTGATTAGAGATCGAGCGAGAAAATGGCCAGGATCAACGAAAAGTAAGTTCAACTGGCCTGAAGAAAAGCTTTACGTACAATAGTACGTAATGTGGGACATTTATTCACGCGGTTAGGGCATGCGGTTAGAGAATGTAATTAGGGCACGTAATTAAAATATACGTGATTAGAGATAGGCTTTCCTCGAATAATTTCACTTAATCGAGAAATAGGATTGTTAGGGCTATTAGGTGATCATTAGGTTTTTTTCCTTTCAAATTCCTTTCTACTATGTCATGCTATTAGGTCATCATTAGGTATTCCTTTCTATTATGCCATGCTATTAGGTCATCATTAGGTTTTTTTCCTTTCAATTTTCCTTTCAAAAAGTAGAGGATTGTTAGTGCTATTATGTGATTAATTTAGCTGATTTTATATTATGTATCTTTTAAGGAATCAGGAAATATAGGTTTAAATAATATTAGGGAAAATAAAATTAATAAATTTCAATAATTATATTATTAATATTAAGAATTTTTAAGTGATCAATATTTTTTGAGTGTTTTTTTATAGGTATTTTATTTATATAAGGGTGAAAATTAAATTTTTAATACTCAATAATTTGTATAGTAATACGAATTTTTTTGTGAAATTTTATGTACTTATGTAATACGAAATTTACTTTTATGTAATACGAAATTTTATATGAAAAATTTAAAATACAAATTTATATATTAAGTTATGTTTTTAGTAATATGGATAATAAATTTAATATACGAGGGTCGTTTAATAAATTTGGTAAAAAAGCAAGTAAAACACATTGTTTTGGAAAAAATCTACGTTATTTCTCAACATAGTCTCCATTGAGGTCTATACACTTGGTCGAACGAGATTCCAATTTTTTAACCGTCGAAAAAATAGACTCTCAAAATTTGCAAAATACTCGTTGAATTTCACGGAAATTTATCAAACTTATCAAACGACCCACGTATTTATGAATTTATAAATCATTTTTAAATATAGGAATTGAAAGATTTAAAATAAATAAAGAATGAGTAGAATTTATAGTAGAAAAAGATTTATTATTAAAATTTAAAAAAATTTTTAATTTAAATAATATTTTTAAATAATAACTTTTAGAAAATTTATATATTTATATATTTACTTATATATTTTATAATTTATATATTTACTTATATATTTATGGTTTTAATTTAAATAATAATTTTTATAAAATTTATATTATAATATTTGTATACTTGTATATATATTTAAGGTTTTAGTTTAAATATATATTTAAGGTTTTAGTTTAAATAATTTTTATATAAAATTTATATGTTTATTTACTTATACATATATTTGTTTGTTTTTTATACATATATATGTTTGTGTATTTAAAGTTTTAATTTAAATAATAATTTTTATAAAATTTATATATTTATATATATTTTAAGAGTAATTTCATTAATTTTATGTCATTAATTTTATTTATATAAATTTATTTAAACAGCTTATATTATTAAAGTTTAATATGTTTAAGATATTAAGAAAACTATTTTTTTTAGATATTTGTGAATATATATTGAATGTATATAATATTTTTTTTAGATATTTGTGAATATATATATTGAATGTATATAATATTGAATATAGTGAATATTATGAATATATATTGTATATATATGAATAGAAATTTAATTATATATATTATATATTATTTTTATAATAAAAATATAATGTTTTATTATTAAACTGTATAAATTAAAGATGTAAAATGAAATAAATCATTAAAATTTTTTAAATATTCCTTTTAAGAAATAGGGTTGTAGTGTGTTAGGGCTACTTCATACAATGCTCCTTATGCACATGGTTCCGGGGACTCGAGCGTTAGAAGACTAAGGAAAGGCGCGTGGGGTTTTTAGTTGGTAGGCTCCGCCGTTAGAATGGCGGCGGGGAGAGCCCAACACTACCCCGATGGGACCGCTAAATAGGTCCCATCGGGGTGTGCATAAGGAGCATTTTCCCCACGTAAAAAAAAAAAAAAAAAAAAGTATTGTTAAATTATTTTGTATTATATTTCAAATTATATAATATTATATTTTACATTAATTTTTTGTATTAAATTCTGAAAAAAAATAAAAAATTTTGCCTTCTCGATGATATCTCCATCTTATCGGAAGCATTTGCCGGCTGAGGAGGTTTGAGTACTCTAATGAGCCTGAGAGCTATGCCGGCGGTAACATACACCGATATTCGTATGGTCTTTTCTTATATTTAAGATAATTTTAAGTATGATCTTAAATATAAAAGTGAGTTATGAATACCGATCGTAGTTATTGATAGAGTCATCCATGCAGACAAGTCAAAGGGGAAGTGTCAGACTAAGAGAAATACTAAAATTATATAAATATTTGTAAAAATATTAATTATATTAATATTTTTAAATAAAATGATAGAAAAAGGGACAATAATCGAGAAAAGGGCAACTACAGTGATTTGAATATCTATATCTGAGAACAAATGTCCATAGAAAGTATTTCGATGGACTCCATAGGAAAGAATAAGCATGACAAATGATGATAATTCTTATAATTATAACACAAAGGTATACAATAAACCATAATAATCCAAGAACTCGAAGAAGAGATATATTGGATAGAAATGTATAATGATTGGAAATAATTAGAAACTAAAAGACAGTGTGCAATCTATTTATTAATAATAATACTATTTTGTAATTATATTAAATTTTATAATTTAGTACATTATA
Source organism: Camponotus floridanus (assembly GCF_003227725.1). NCBI lineage: Eukaryota > Metazoa > Arthropoda > Insecta > Hymenoptera > Formicidae > Camponotus > Camponotus floridanus. Next base: position 11,906 of record NW_020229248.1, read on the forward strand.
TTATATATAAAATATTAAGCATAAAAATATTATGCTGGTAAGAAAATTATAATAAAAATATATAAATAATGTTGACTATATTAGAATAGAACATATGAATTCTTTATATTTTATATAAAGGAAGAGATATTTAAAATATTTTGCAACATCTATATTTTTCGAATCTTAATTATAAAAGCTTCAGAAGAATCAGTGATTACTTTAACAAATTCTATACATGTATTAATAATTAAATTTTTAAATAATTTAAAAAAATGATTGATAAATATCAAAGATCATTTTACTGCTAATTAAAAAGATTTATAGAAATACGATTAAAAAGGTTTTTATTCCACAACAGACATTTTGTTTTTTCGTAAATAAAAATATATAAATATGACATTGAATGTATAGAAAAATATTTATTTTATCTTTGAACATTACATTGGAAAATCACAATATTTTTCGGGATTGAAGTCAAATTTTAACTTCTTACTTTGTGATACGACATAAATAGATATGAATCAATTAATTAAATATATATATTATATTTAAATTTTTCAATGTTAACATAATCTTTCGAAAAGAGATAATATATCTGTATTTATGTACACATAGAATATATATATATATATATATATGTATATATATATATATATATATATATATATATATATGTATATATATATATATATATATATATATATATATATTTCTAAACATAACGCAGATATTTCAGAATAAAGTTGTAGCGTTATACTATATATACATATATATATTATATGTGTATGTGTTTATTTGTGTATATGTGTAGAGAGAGAGAGCGAAAGAGAGAGAGAGAGAGAGAGAGAGAGAGTGAGAGAAAGAAAGAGAGGACCACAAAATTTATTTAAAAAATTAAAATTAAAAATTTATTTATATTTATATACATATGCGTTTTGCTATACTGCACTGATGGCATTTCGTATACATAGGCATTTCGTGTACTACAGGCATTTTTTACATATTTAACTTTGATGTTTTTTTTATGTTTAAGCATTTCTTATACGTATTAAAATTGTTAGAAAATTTTATAGTTTAATTAGTAGCTACGATAGTACCAAAGAAATTTATTATATTACTCTAATATTGTTACCTATTGCTAAATTTTACCAACAGACGATATTGTATCAAGCTGTATGGCGGCTAGCCAGAGGGCGCTTATTGCTCAATAAAAAAAAAATAAATAAAAGCGGGCCATGACAACTCTGTTTTCTCTCTGTCTGATGTGATTGTGGTTGTATTTGATGTAATTTGGTGTGATCCCTCAGCTTTCATTTCTTTTATTCTTTGTAATTTTAGAGTTTTTTTTTTTATTAAAAGACAGTTTTATTTAATTTATATAAAATATAAGTTATTTAAAAGTATATAGGTTGATTCTCATATAATTATATGTATATAAAACAAATTCTAAGAAAAATTACAATTCTATTGTGAAGTGAAAAATTATAAACCATGGCTGCAGCAGATGTTGAGGATGACATTTATACGGGATATAATGATTACTCGTCGGTGTACAAGGATCTTGAGCAAGATGAATTATTTCAGGAGGTTATCAAAACAAGTTACGGAAAGAGATCAATAGTAAGTATGATGATAAGTCATTATATTTTTATTGCCAAAAAGAATTCTAATGTCGGTTTCTTGTTATAATATATATATATATAATATTTATTTATTAGTAAATTTTAAAGTATTGTTAATAATACTTCTTGTATTTTACTAATTTCTTACTGTTTGATATTTGTTCACAGTTTACTCCAAAGACACCGGGTACAGCAATGCGCTTAGGAACAGCAAGCAGAGTAAGAGAGTATATAGTTTATAGCATTTAGTTTAACAGTACAACAATATCCTACCATTATATTATTTAATAGTAATCTTTGTTATTAATTATTTAAAATTTTTTTTAAGGAAATATTCATAAAAAAATAATTTTTTAAGTTATTAGAAGAAATAAGTTTTTATATTATGAAAGAAACAAGTAAATGGCAAAGTTGTATCTTTTAGCTTATTTTAGATTAACTTTATTTTAATAGCATTTTAATTTAATTACACAAGAACTATCTAATGTGTTAAAAATTGAGAAATTATAAAAATGACAAGATAACATCTGTATTTTCATAGAGAAAAAAATTAATTGACTAAAGAGTCTGGCATTGATAGGAAAACAATCTTTTCTAGCTTTTGTCATACTTTTATGATTTATTACTTTTATTATAATATATTATTAAAATTTTTATAACAAGTTCCAAGTTTAATAATCTATTTAGTGCTTTTACTTTTCTAGTTTCAGAGAAGTGATACTGCTACATCCATGCAGCCTATGACTGGTGGACTTAGACCTATGACAGCAGTAAGAAGTGCTGGTTATACTAGTCGACAGACTTTTGATCCTCTCAACATGGGAAGCAGCGCCAAAGGTCCTGCACCTCCATTGGAAACTAACAAAGAAGACACGTAAGATTTAATATCTCTATGTATATTTATTTGTATATTTTAATATATTTTTATTATACACACATATATACTAAAGAGCATGATATTAAAATATTTTGTACAATTTTTTTTTAAAATTTAAGACCGGAAGAAAAAATAAAAGCAGCAGAAAGAAAAATAATGGGATTGATAGAAAGCTCTGCAGAAGCAGCTTCTGAAAATAATATGCGGATCGCCTTAGAACGTGCGCGCGAAGCCTCTTCAAGAGAGAGAGCTCTTATACGATTGCAAGAACAAGCTGGTCTCAGTGATAATCATAATATAGACTTGACATTTGCTGTAAGTTCATTGAATCATTAAAATTTCTAACATTTGATTCTACATATATATTTATAAATTTTTTAAATTCCTTTTTCAATAGGTGCTGTTTAATTTGGCGGTTCAATATACAAACAATGAGATGTACACAGAGGCTATAGCAACTTATCAGGCAATAACAAGAAACAGAATGTTTAGCAATAGTGCCAGACTTAAAGTCAATATGGGAAATATTTATGTGAAAATGGGCCAATTATCCCAAGCTATTAAAATGTATAGAATGGCCTTTGATCAAGCACCAACAGTCCATAAGGATCTAAGGTTTTTAAAGAATTTATATTGATCCATTGATATTTACATTCGATAACTGCCAAGGAATATAATTGCCTCATGTCATTATCAATAATATTATAAACTTGGCAAATATTTCACAGAATAAAGATTATGCATAACATGGGAATGTTATTTGTGCAAATGGGTCGGTTAGAAGAAGCGGCTAGTAGCTTTGAATGGGTGATGAGAGAAAGAGCTGAGTTTAAAGCGGGCTTACATGCTGTTTTGTGCCATTTTGCATTATCTCATCGCGATAAAATGAAAAGAGCTTTCTTAGAATTATTAGATGTACAACTTAATGTAGATCAGGAGGACAAGTATAGCATAAATCCTGTGAGTTGTTGGCACAATTGTACTTTGCTTACTAAAGCTATATATTTCGCAAAACATTGGCAGCACCTGCACCATGTATCACAGTGTCAACTTATTACCCATAAAGGTGCACATATTTCACATAATGCACATTCTTACTAATGGCACATTCTTACTAAAAATATCTCTTTTCACTAAATATTCAATATTTAAACTTTTTTTTATATTATTTATTTTCATTATATTTTATTTTATTACATGTAGGAATTGAATGAGATGATTATATGTGAATATTTATTCATATAACTTTTTGTTTATGTATAAATTATAAGTCATATTTTAGTCAATATCAAGAGTATACTTATTATATATTTATTAATATATATTAATCTATATATTTTCTTATTTATATTGCATAGGATGATGCTGCAACTAATATATTAAATGAAGTTATAAGGAATGATAACTTATCAATATTGGAAAAAGAAATGAAATTGGAAGCTGAAAAAAGTATACTTTGTGCAGCAAAGCTTATAGCACCCGTTATTGAAGATACACTTACAGCTGGATTTGCTTGGTATATCTTAAAGAATTAACATTTAAAAAATTATATATTACATTGTAATATCTTAATATAAATTCTTTATATAAATTTATGCAAATATTTTAGGTGTGTTGATGCGATAAAATCCTCGGCTTATGGTGTTTTAGCCGCCGATTTAGAAATAAATAAAGCTATGGTATTTTTGCATAATCGAGAAACGCAACTCGCCATAGATACATTAAAGATGTTCGAAAATCGCGATACTAAAGCTAACAGCGCGGCAGCAACTATGCTTTCGTTCATCTATTATCTCGTGAGTAAAATTTACAAATATTTGTTATATATCGGTTTGTTTCTTTAACCAGAAAATTGTTGTTTAGCAAGGAGATTACGATCAAGCTGAGAAATATGGCGAAGCAGCTCGTAATGCTGACGCTTATAACGCAGCGGCCTATGTTAATTTATCTGCTTGTGCAATTAAAAAAGATGAATTGAACATTGCTAGAGAACTATTGTTATGTGCATTAGAAACAGATGCTAGTCATGTACAAGCTCTTTATAATTTGGGCTTAGTATATAAAAAACAGACTATGTATGAAGAGGCCTTAGAATGTTTCTGGAAAATTCGTAATATCGTTAGGCATGATCCACAAACCTTATATCAAATAGGACATTTATATCAGCTGATGAACGATGTGGATCAAGCATCTGAATGGTATTAAATTGAATTATACATTATTTTTTATTATTGTTTTATATTATTTTTCTTAAACTTTGTATAACTATTTTTTATATTTATATGCTAATGTTATCATTTCACTTAAAAATAAAAATTTTACGTTAATTTATGAACATTTTGAGTCTTGCATTTGAAACATATTGCAGGTATAATCAGTTATTAGGTATATTATCATCTGATCCAGGAGTTTTACAGAAACTAGGAGAATTGTATGATTCAATAGGAGATAAACAACAGGCGTTTCAGTTTTATAATGATGTGAGTGTATATTTTTTTAATTTCTATTTATTAAGTTATCTTTGATTGTCTATAATTGTATTATCAATATTTTATATTTATTATATTTATTATTTAACTATATATATACTTATTATAGTCGCACAGATTTTATCCTGCCAATTTTGAAGTGATAGACTGGATTGGATCCTATTTCATATCAATGCAGGTAAAAATACTTGTTATTAACAATATATTGCTTTTGATAATAAATAAGAAATATTCTACATATATTTCTTAAATTTCTACTTTAAGGTTGCTGAAAAGGCGTTGACTTATTTTGAAAAAGCGGTAGAACTCGCGCCAGACGAACCAAGATGGAGATTATTGGTTGCTGCATGTTTAAGACGCACTGGACAATTTCATAAAGCTCTCATGGAGTATCAAGATATTCATAATAAATTTCCGGATAATATAGAATGCCTAAAATTTTTAATCAGATTATGTAGTGATATGGGTTTGAAAGAAGCACAAATGTATGCAGCTGAATTGAAGAAGGCTGAGAAAGCTAAAGAATTAAAAGATAGGCAAGGTTCAGCAAGGCCAGGCACGACAGGTATGTACATTTTAATTAATAACATAATAACAAATATATATGTTTTAATTAACAATTTAAAGTTTTATATTGTAATAATTTATATATATATATATATATATATATATATATATATATATATATTTAGCGATTTTTTTTTCAATCAGTCGTTTTTGTCTTTTAAAAAGGCAAGTCTTTATAAAAAAATTTAAATTTCTTATAAAAAGATAGAATTTATAAAAAAATTTCAACATCGAGATCCAATAAATTATCCAATAAATTATATTTTATTATCAACTATTCCTTTTTATTAAGTACGGGTATAATTATTTATTTTCTCTGACTTATATATCGTAATTAAATTCGTAATTAAATTCGTAATTAAATTTTGGTCGTATTTTATGCAGGATCTAGAAAAAGCAATAGTGGAACATCATCGCGAGCTGGTTCAGGACTGAGTGTACTATCAGATCACAGGCCAAGTCCGGATCGACGACCGATCTCAGGCCGAACCGATTATCAAGGTACAATCATCCAAAATTTCCTGAAATATAAACATATTTTGATATTTTCTGTTTCGCTCTTTAATAATTTTAAAAATGTTTTGAGTATAAATATATTGTGTATATTGTGATTTTATTTTCATATTTTATATATATATATATATATATATATATATATATATATATATATCTCTAGTAATTTAATATTTTATTACTCTGGTGAGATATTTTATAATACAACATTATGTAATTCACGTGGAAAATTCAATGGTTATTCAATTATTAATGCTTTAGCATTATGCACACTTCTATTGAAAATAAACATCGGTAAAAGTGATCTACAGGTGGTGCACGGGCTCTCTAATGGATTGAATAAATGATGGATGAACAGCCACTTTTACTAGTTTATTCTTGTTCCCTCTTTATCATTTAATACTCGGCAAACAGATATATTACTGATTCCAGCTTTGAATCTAAGAACTGACATTACTAGATATTTATGTTATATTTATATATTGAATCAATCCTTGTTTAATATGTAATATTTATAATAATTATATAATTTCAAGTCTGTTTAAAAATATGTTAATCATTCACTTATTTATTCGAATATTAATAGAATTATAAAAGTATAAAGTTTTTGTTTTTCTCTTCTTTGCAATTGTAATTGTTTTTAGGTACGAGTTATGTAGATCCTATAGGACCTCTTCCTACTCGGCCTATGACAGCAGCCGGAAAACGAGATGATGATTTTGGTGACGAGGAACTTGGAGATGATCTATTGCCCGAGTAGTAACTTGTGTTGGTTATGTATTTGTATTGTTACATAGATTTATATATTTTCTAATACTAAATTAATTGGAAGCAGTAAAAAATATAAGTTATGTTATGACAGCACGTATTAATATTTGAATTACATAATTGTATTAAACTATATTCCAGAATAACAAAAATATAAAATCACAATAAGAGAATCGTGAAAAATTGACAATTTTATTATAATAAATATATATGTTATATCAATTATATTATTCTTATTTTATTTATTCTTAAATATTCTTGGCAATATGTAGTTTCTTTAATGTAATTTTGATAAATTTATGTAACAATGTCGTGTGTACGCATGTGTTAGATGCTTAATTATTTTTTTACAATATTACAGGTTATTATCGTTAAATTTTTGCAGTTAAATGTTTATATTAATGTCACAATTAGTATAAAATATTTTGTGCATCAGTTCTATAATAGTATGTCAGTTCTATAGTTCATAAATGTACAATAAAGTTTGACTCTTTTTTTTATATGTTAAGTTATTTATCTAATAATAAATTTATATATATATATATATATATATATATATATATATATATAAAATTTGTATCGAGTTTAAAGCATTAATACTTTTAGAAATTAATTGCTAAGGCACGTCGGCAATGAAATGTTCTCCACTGTATTTTTGAAGCACAGTTAGTTCATATGCTGAGATGTCATATTTGACATCTCTTATTAACCCTATGTCAACGCCCCGCAATTCGTAGAATCTCTTTATCGGATGTTGCGTATTACAGAATTATAAAATCGTCGTCATTACAGTGACTTTATACAAGATTATAATGTTACTTTTAAGATAAAGATTTATGATATTAAAATATATTTTTAATAATGTGTGTAATGTATATAAATTTTACACACGAATAGTTTATTATATTTATATTCAAATTCACGATGAAGTCTATTATTTGCTATAGGATTAATATCACATTATTTAATTTTTAATTGGTAAAATATTTTCAATCGATTACGAAGCACGATTCAATTCAATCAAAACATATTTAAGGATGTAAGATTGGTCTTTACTAAAGGGGAATGATTTATATAGGCCTGTTAGAGTCAGGCAATTGCAACGGTCTAAATTTAAACATCGGCCGTTCTAATCAAACTCCATTCAGCTTATGTAGTCTGTTGAAACGGATGTTACTTTATTGCTTGCCCGTATATATCTATGTATATTTCATACGCATTTCCATGCATCGCATATGTATTACACGATTTTCTCTTATCAGGTGTTTTTCCAATTTTTATCACATCTTCTTTCAATATTATATATATATATATATATATATATATATATATATATATAAATATAAAATACACACACACATATATATATATATATATATATATATAATATAAATAAATATATATATATATACACATATATATTTATTTATATTTATATTTATTAAAAAACTTTATATCCTTGTATTTTTTAAATATGATATTTTTGTGTCAAAATTAAAAATATTGCCCAATCAATATTACTTCTTAATTTGTTTACGCACATTCATGTATACTTTCTGGAATATGCCGATTGTGGTTTTTTTATTCGAGATAACTATTTTTTTCATTTCAGATAACGTGCGGTAAAAAATTGAATTTGATGATAAAGCAAATGAGAAATATGAAAAGACAGGGGACACATCGGATCAGTTTATTCAGATTCGCGCAAAGCCACGTGTGTGTACAATAGATGATGCGTGGGTTTGATGTGCAGAGAATGAATAGATTGATACGGCTGTCACACGATGCGTAAACCACGTGCGATGTAAACGTATCCGACATTATTTTGCTTGGCTTTTTTAATCTAAATTATTTTGTTTAAGATTTAAATTTTTTTCAAATATTGCACACAAAAAATAATTTGAGATAGTTTTTCAGAAATTTGTATCTTTTGGAAAAATTCAGCTAAAAAAATCAACTAATGATAATAAAATGCTATACCATCAAAATTCATACAGTTTGTAAATTTCTTGTAATTTCTTTTTCGTAAAAAGAAAACGAACTTGTCAGAGGAGAAGAGAAGAATTAAATTTTTTTTATATATAAAAAAGCCGGCTTTTTTCAATTTAAATTTTTAAATTGTTTGCGACATCTATTCATCCGCTTCCTTATCCTTAGTGACAGTGACTTAATTGATCATTTTAAATGTTAAAGCTGATTCCAACATTCCTTTAATTGTTAGATTCCAATTAGCGTAACATGAATAACGATGAATAATAGTTTCTAGGTCCAATTAATTATCTCGCTTCTCGCTCGCCCGAATGAGGATTAGGTTTAACGTTTGAATTTACTCTTGAACAACCAAAAGTACATTCTTCGTCCTCGAGCAATCGATAATCGATACACGTGTATCGATTTAATCAATCCGCGTAACTTCTTAAGCGTAATTTATGTTTAATCATTTCAAAATCGACTTGTTAGGATTAAGATTTCGGAAAGATTTTCCATTTATAAATATTTCAAGATATATCGGGAAATTATGAGAAACATAAACAACTGTCAAAATGTGCGTAGTTCTAAAAGAAACTTCCCTAACAACATATATGTTCAAAAGACGTCCATAGAATATCTGGAGGACAGCCAAAGGATATTTTATGTCCTCTGGATGTCCTCTCGATGATCTCTGGACATCTTTTGGACATGCGTGTTGTTAGGGTTTATTTTATTTTATTTTAAATTTTGTTTTATTACGAACTGAAGCAATTTTAATTTGAAAATTCTACAAAACTTGAGAACAAAATGAATGAATTGAATTAACAATAAACTTGTGTGTATTGTCTCGGCCACGTGTTTTGGAATATCAATATAAAGTCAAAATCACGAAGAGAAAGCAAGGGAGAGAGGAGATAACATGTGCGGTCAAGTATTTCTCAAGATTCCGGGAATCGAGACTCCGGAATTTATCAATAAACATGAGTTCGGTATAACAATAATAATATAAAAACAATCGTGCCGTATATATGACACTGCTCGGCGACTCGCACGTCGAGCCTCTGTTTACATGAACACGTCACGCGGGCCTCGCGCCGCGACCTCTCGCATGCCCGCGATTTACGCGCTATCGTGACGCGCTCGGCCAGTAGTGGTGGATGGCGCGAGCCGGCCGGTTGGTTGATCGTGTGATACGCGGGGGAAGCTCGTCGGGAGGCACGACCAGTCGGCCAGTCATCGCTCGTCGACCAGTCGTCGCGGGCACATTTCCAGGAGTCTCGTCTATGCGTGTGTTGCGTCCGAGGAGGTCCCTTGGTCCTGCGTCCATTCATTTCGCTCATCTTGATCGACATCGAGGTCGGTATCGAGGGACATCGCTAAAACGGAAGCGCGTGCACGAGATCCAGGTACGTTTTATCTCGATCAAAATCGCGAGTTAGGTAATCTCTGTTAAGAACGCGTTCTTCGATCTCGCTGGAGAAAAACCATTCACTTGTCGATATCGATTCACGAGAGCAGCGGCGTAGTTGAGGTTTCTTCGAGAAAGTACCTGTCTTTCTTCTGCCGATTTTCAATACAGGATGTTTAGTTTCGAGACTTGTTTTGACGGGACGCTCTTCTATAAATGTATATGATAATCGATTGTATATAGCATAAAGACGGGTGGCATGATTCCATTATGGAAATTATACTCTGATCCTTTTGAAAAGGACTTTCAATCATGATTATCTTTTTTTCAATAATTACAAACTCGTTGATATAAACATATAATATATATATATATTTTTTTTTTAAACTTTTTTAAAATAGTCTGATATAAAAATTTATTTTTTTGATACATGTTTCTTTTTTTAAAAAAAAAACGCATAGGCTTTTTTCCGATATTTTTGCTTGAAGAAAATATTCACATATATATAATATGCATCGATGTAGGATCGATGAATCGCGGAACTTGGTCTTTCAATTCGGGTCACTTCCAAGGTACTGCTCTTGACATTGTAACAGGCGATTTGAATTTGAATTTACGAGCGATATATTCCGATTAGAATGACTTATGACTATTGCTCTCAAAATAGATTATTCGATACAAGAGCCATTTCTTCTTCCACATAATGTTGGAATGATCACTACAAAAATTAAACGAGGTCACATTATTAGAGAAATCAACGGTTAATGGTATCTTTTTTGTCGATAAGTCGCGGCGATTACAAGGACGTATTTCCAACGAGACGTTTTCCAACGAGATAGGCAGATCGCGAATCGCGAGGCAATATTTTGCGAATTAATTTATCGAGATTTATCATCGCTCCAATTTGGCCCTCGTTCAAACTCGCAAACATCGGCTCTTACTCCAACAATCAAAGCGTCATCGCGTTTTAGATATCAGATCCCCCAGCGAGCCCGTTTTTGCGATGTTTACTTTGCCGGCGAGAGAACCACGTGGGTCCTTGAAATATTAAACACGTTGCATACCTTGTCTCGTCGGGCATTACCGTGTTGTAACACGTGACATTAGAAACGTGGAATGTAGTCGCGCGACAGAGAATCTCCTTATAAATATTTATAATTTCCGCTTCTCTATTTTTTTCTAGTCAACCGCGGAATCATCATGTTATCAGGACGATAAACGCTAAATTACTTCACCGATAACATTTTTAGATTGTCTGTAGATTGGAGATTTAATTATCGATCTCGCAAACGTTAAGTAGCTCCTTTTGTCTCATTATAATAATATGTGCTTACGATAAGCAATTGAAAAGAAATGGAAGAAATTTTAAAAAATTCCACGATATTTGCGATGAGATTACATTGGAATTTTTATACTTTGCAGGAGGCATTTAACTATCTCGATATGTATTTATCAATCAACAAATCGAATCATCGTGACTGTCTAGATATTACGTAAACGTATGTGTTGTATATCTCATTATAAGTAAAATTTAATTTTTGACATTTCTCAGTTAAAATTGCAAAAAAAGTTACATTTTGAATTACATCACTTGAAATTATCATATTACGTTAAATTCGCATCTTCTAAAAGAAAAATTCTTTCGCCACCAGTTAATATGATTTAACGACGCGCGTTTATTTGAGAAGCGCAAACGAAATCGCGCAAAAATTTTCGCACAAAAGCGCGAACGTTCCGGCAAAGTTACGTACTCCGAGAGCGTATTAAGGTTTCTTCCACCTGCGATAGCGTGGTCGTCGTAAAATATACGCAAGGTCTCTCGATCGAAAATACAATCTGCCGCGGCTGTTTATCGCCGCGCGTCTCGTATTTTTTCCACTCATAAGAGTTTCGAAATCGTCACACAATTAATGTAAGATCGTTAGCGGTGATATCTCGATCGTTTCCGTCGTTCTTACCAAATGACAGATGATATCGAATCGTATCCTGTGTTTTTCACGCCGACGATATATTATTACGGCTCCAATTACAATTACAAATAAAGATCGTAATAAAAATCATTGTACGTCAATTCGCGTGACATCCGTTGCGCTTGGTTCACTTGACAGTACGTTATCATTTGACACCACGTGATATCATTTCTGCAACTTTATGCCTCTTATCTTCGTTCCAAGAGCTTGGTTTCAGTTTTCGTATGTGTTTTTATAAATCTTATTTAAAATATGCTCTAAAAAATCTCTAAATATTTAAAATCTCTGCTAACCCATGATAGATAAAATTATTCTTATCGTATCACTGTCTCGCGAATCTCTTAAAAAGATATTTCTCTTTTGATTGCAATTATTCGTAAAAATTTATCTAATCTAGTCTTAAATCTGCGAGTGAAATACGCGATAAATATGTTCAGTGGCAAACGCATCCGAGAATGCCCTGTTTGACACTTACGTGTTCTTGCATTTGACATCTACGCATCTCACTAGAATTTATTCGGTGCCTCGCTGATAATAGTCATGAATTACGAAAGCTTCATTATTCAAACGGTAGGCAGCTCTTTGGGGAAGCGCACTCGATTAGATAACCAGAGTGCACTTGAAGCCAGGCCTAATCTCTCAAGAGTTGTACAATATCGAATAAGTTGGAGTATGTATGTACATACAGACAGTATTACTCTTTCATTCTCAACGAAGATAAATTATACGTTGCATTTCCTGGTTTTATTTTATCCTGATTTTATCTCACTTTATCTCGAAAATACAATAAAATCTCGTTAGAAAGTGGAAGATTGAATTTAAAAAAAGTTTGATTTCACTTTAACTGAGAAATAATTAATATTTTTACTTGTAAAAGATAAAATTTTTTACTTCGATTCTATAACTCGATAAATTTTCGCATTTGATTTTAAAGGAGTTAAAATATACTACGAATGCGACATATTCATCTGCTCAAATACGAGATGTTTTTTCTCTTCGTAATAAGTGTATTTGATGTATATAATGTTTCTCGTAAAATTGGTACATTTTTCTTTTAAAAATATTATGATATAAATAGCTGTTTATTTTGGAATTATAATTTAAGAATTGTAATTCCTGCATTTTATTTTTCAGTTAATTATTTAAATGAATAAAACTTTGATTTGAGATATTACATACATATAATTATTATAAGATATTTAATATAACAATACTTTAAAAAATATTTTAAATATATATAAATAAAATTTGTATAAAAATAGAATTAAAACATATAATCTAAATCGTGAAATATTTTACGCAACATTTATACAGTATTGATAAAGTTGCAAGATAAATTATTTAGAATCCTTGCAGCTTCATTAATGTCGCGGCACGAACAATGTTATGCTTACGTCAGATTCGTTAATCTGATACGCTGATGGTCGTAGAGTGTGATAAATGAAGGATGGATGGTCGATGGCAAAGTGGCAAGAAACGGCGTCGCCCGTTTACAGAGATGAAAAAGGCGCAGTCTGTGAAATAGCGGGCTTGAAAGGACAAACGAGTGTGCGTGTTGCGCTCTGGATTAAAATCGTCACGGCAGGTCAACTGGCTGAATTATCTCGGTTGACGTTTTGCACCTTCCAATTGATTTCAATGGAGTCTCATTCGCCATCAGTTTACAGCCAGGAAAGAATATTCTAGCTTTGCTTTTCTCGTCTACCTGATTCTCGTCGTAAAATCGTCTTTTACTGTCAAGATCGTGTTACAGCTGACAAATAAATATGCTCATTTACGTCAATTTAAATTTTCAACTCTTTCTATTACAATATCGAATTTTTATATTAAATCAATTAAGAATGAATTTTTTTTTATAGAAATCATCGACTCGTTTTTTATTGGAGTAAATTATTTAATTACATGTGCAAAATTTTCTACAGATTTCTATAAGTATGCAATGGGCATATATATTGCGTTAAATGTATATTCAAACTAAATACTATAACGAGAGCAGAATTTCTTCGAATCGTCTTGAGAATAAAATTGGAGTAGGTGCGAGTAACGAGTAAAAATGAGAACAATTATGCATAACGATGATACGCTATCTGAAACAATCAAACGGACTGAAAAGATGGCTTCGCTATTATATGTAAATGGTCGTTGATAAACGCGTTGTTACACATATAATGTAATACTACTACATATCATTACCATCGATATTACTCGATTGAATTGATATTCAAATGCTCGTGGCTAAATTAATATTCATTCGAATGAACGATCGAGTTTGATTAAGAATCGTTATTGGTAAACCGGTTGAAAGCCAGGCTGTCCTAACAACAAACTATATATAAAGTAAAATTAAAGTGTTTCTTCTTTTTCGATATTTTAATATAGCTCATTTGAGACCATAATAGTTCATTATTATTTTACTAATACGTTGCATTCTTCACATCATATTTTATATACTCATATATTTAAAATTCGGTGATGTTTTAGTACAGTTTATCACAGTTTATCATGAAGCATTTAGCTAATTAAGTATTTTTTTCATGCATAATCGCTGATGCAACGCGTTCCACTTTTTCGGATTCCTATTAATCGACAACGCATGAAATTCATTTACATCAATACTCAATGATACGTTACAGTGAGGGGGATTATATCTCAGTCGACTCACGATTTATAAGCATAATACATCATGTTATCAGAAATTACGTATCTTAAACTAATCATTATAATTCACATGAAAAAAATAAACATAATTGATTATTGCATATCGTACGACTTTATTAAGTTTAATCACACATTTGCTATATAAGTAACATGTCTAATATTTTTTTAACTTCACATCAGTAATAAGTAAAATAATGTTATTTGAGAATTTTTGTTTTTTTAATAAATCAATTTAAAGCTTATCGTAGCTAAGGATATTTAATTTAAAAAAATAATAAAAAAGAAATAATTTAGAGATTTTTACCCTTTATATTTTTATCTATTATCTATATATTTTATCTTCTTACAATTATAAAATTTTTTTAAGAATTTTTAAAATTAATTAAGATAATTAAATTATGTTAAGAGTAAAATATATATATATATATATATATATATATATAAAATTTATATGGGCCGAAGAAATTATTTAATTATTTAATTATATAAAAAGTTCAAGTTATATATAATCAGGAAAATTATTAAAGAAAATTGACTTAAATTAGAAGAGAGAATATTGTCAATCTTTCGTTTAGAAGAAGAGAATATAATACTCTATAGATAGATAACGACTGTGTTCATAGTCATGCGTATCATGCGTCACACGTATTGATAAAGCTCTGACCGTTTACCGACCCTTCCGATATATAAAGTTACACTTACGGCGTATAAACTGGCGGATGCATATTACTAAACCGTCTCGTGATAATAGAAAAACGATTATTAAGAAAGTATACGTTATGTCTACGTGATAAACATTACAACATTTTATTTAGAGTCTAATCAGTATATTGTAAGCATTTATGTAACACACCGATAGATTGTATTCTATTGGCAGTAAAATTTTATTAGAGGCATGAAGTATCTTTTAGATTTTTTTTTGAGATGAAATATCGTCTTTGATAGCACCTTTATTCCTTTAATACCATTTCTTTTCAATGATACAAATTTTTACATAAGTTTTTCTATTTCATATTAGTTCTTTTTTATATATTTTTATAATTTAGGGAATGAATAAACATTGCTAATTATTTTGAAATTATTTCAAAATATTGATAGAAATCTGATAGATTCGACCAGTATGTCTGTTGGAAATAGAACAGAATTCCTTTAGGAATTGCCAGATGAGTACGATTAATGTCTTCCTGTTAAATTTACCAAATTTTATTGGTAATAATACTAAATTTACAAAGATCACTGTGTCCATGTTAATAAAATTAATAAAACAAGAAGTTTCAACAGAAGATCCAACTAGAAGATACTAACCAAATCTTTATAATGTAAAGTCTATTAAACTAAAAAATAGAGTCTTATCGTGATATCTAGAAATTCTGCTTGGTTTAGCCATGCCTTCTATCAGATATGTCTTATTGGTACAATCAAATGATTTTTCTCAGTGTATATGTGATTAAAACGAGATATCTCTTATTTTGCTACTGTTGCCTCGAGTTAACTCTGATGTTTTATAAACATTTTCCTGCTTATAAATCAATATTTTCTCTTTTTTTCAAGAAATTCGATAAGGTTTCGACATGGTCGTTCCAACGGACCATGCGCTCCACGAGGCGATTCAAGTATCGCCGCTGATACTTTCTGACGATGTGAGACGACAAAAAGTGAGTATAACGCATGTTTGAATTTTATAGCCGATGCAATTTCGTAAACGTATACGTAACGCTTATGTTTATCTTATAAGATTTATCTCACATTTTAAACGCTTAATTTCATAAATTATTTACCCTGAACTTCTGCTCCCTTACACTTATCGTATGATGCAGTTGAAGGCTGATATTATATCAGAACCATGAGATATAAAAATGTATGTAAATAACAAAGACGATCAACACACATTTTTCAACGAATTCTCTCGTTAAGAAAATAGAAAAATTGCAAATAAATTACTTCCTATTATTACATTTATCGTTTGCCATATGTAAATATTATTTACCTGAAAATAAAAATAATAATTAACAAAAATTACTTTATTAAAGGTGCAATATGTCTTACGTGTCATTAATTCCACTTTTCCAGTCATTTTTTAAAATTATTGTTATTTCCCTTTAATACGACTAAACGAATATTTGATATAAAAATCATACAAATTTATTGTCAGATATAAACAATTCTCTCCTCCTTTTACAAATAATGTATTTAAAATAAAATGTAGTAAAAATGTAGTTTGATTGAAACAGAATAAAATATATGAAGTAAAGAAAAGGTATACTTTGTTTAGATATCTAAATTTGTTTTCTGATAAAGCATTATTCCTATCGTCTTTTCATGACACGTAGAGAGAAAATGATCTTCCAATTATTGCATTTCGTTATTAACACAGTTCTCAAATATATAAGTGGCAAAACAAGTGAAATCATTACCCTTGCAATATTAATTCAAAGTTTAGTGACACGAAACGATTGTATAGATATTTTCTCATTTATTAATTATGCTAATTGTATCACGTATACGATTAAATATTGTATGACATGTATTACATGTCATCAGATACAAAACGTTGAATGTAATAAGACCTTTTCTATTGAAAACAACATTTTTATTGAAAAAAGAAAAAAGACTTTATACTCGATCTGATCGCTATATTGAATTGTAACAAGTTATTACACAATATTACGTTATTACGTAATGCATAAGGAGATTGGACACATTAGTATTTTCGACAGATATCTTGGATCTTAAATCAAATAAATCTTGATAAAGTAACTTCTGAAGAATATTCGAGATATAAATCAAAATATAAATCGAGATATAAATTATTTCCTATTATTACATTTATCGTTTGCCATATGTAAATATTATTTACCTGAAAATAAAAATAATAATTAATAAAAAATACGTTATTAAAGGTGCAATATGTCTTACGTGTCTTTGTGCATTTTCTTGATGACTTCCTTTTAATAAGTTCACATATACCATCTCCAAAATTTGAAGCATCAGAAAAAATAAAAAAAGCTCATTATATATGTTCAAAAAGAGAAAGAGAATTGCATATCTGTGTATACATCGAATCGAAATTTTACTTTCAATTTATAATCCAACATCTATTTTGATATTTTAAGCAATCAGATCTCTTCTTTTCTAAAACTATCTAATATATTGCTTTAGCGAAAACTCCTCTTTTAAATTTTTAAATGGGAAATTTATTCGTTTATTGCTTATTTGGTACAAATATATATTTTTATATATAGGAACTTAGTTTTTCTATATAAATGAAATCTATCGAAATCTTCTAAATACTACAAACATGAGAAAATTAAGCTTGAAAATGAACAAAATTTTGACTTAATATTGACATAATATTGTACGTCGCAGTTACGTTCGTGTGCTTCGCATCGAGAAACAGGATTAAATCGGATTTCGGGTTATCATGGCTTAAACGTCATATATTGTCAATTTTTATCGTTCTCTAAACTGCAGGGTTATCGAGAGGTAATCCTGTTATTAAAAGTTCAAGGCATGTTAACAGTTTATCGGTATAGATAACAATGTGGACTCTGGACAACTCCTGGACAACCAATCGAATCGAGGGAAAGAAACTGATCTTTGGCTTATATATTATCCATAACAACTTTTTTTCTACATTTACAATTACGAAGCAATTTCATTTTTATGGAAAAATCTTTCGATTGTAAAACGAACATTCAGCGAGAATTGTATGACGCAAAAATTTATATTTCATCAGATAAATCTCTGGAAAATTAATATCCATTTATAAAGTAATCCATTAAAATGAAAATTAATACTATAATAATATTTCTAAGTTAAGCCTAAATATCATGTACTTCTTTAGAAAATAAAACTGTACTTTTTTAGACGCGATATAAAGAAGTTATTATAGATCGAAAGTTTGCGAATATGCATTTTTTTATGTTTAGCATTTTCCCACAGTTTACTGCGTTTATGTATTTGCTTCGATAAAAACGGAATATAGTACAGTCTTCTAGAAATGCATGATATTCAAAGGAGTAATAAATATATGCTTTTTTTAAAAACTATTAATTTATTATGTAAGAAAAATAATTTATGTAAATTCATTATATTAATAATTATATTATGTAAATTCGTTATATTTCCCATATTATTATAGTTATGAGATTATATTATATTATGTAAATTCTATTATATTATATTATATAATGGGATTATATTATATTATGTAAATTCTGCTGTCATATGAGAAATATAATGAAAGAGAGAGAATTTACATAATGTAATATTATATTAATATTATATTATGTAAATTCATTATATTTCCTATATTATACTTATGAATAATAATAAATAACTGTCCTTGATGCACGTGATTAGAATGTACACAATAACTAGATGATAATTTAATGATTCCGTAAGAAACCACGTTATGTTCATCCGGAATAAATCTTTTGTTTGTTAAATATAATTAATTCTCTCAGGCTTTGTACGTTATAAACAAGCATTGCTATCTCTCTTTGATCTATCTATTTAGACTCTTGTCAGAAATTGCGTAATACATAATGCGACGTTGTAAATAATGCATCGTGTTCGAAGTTCCATGACATATATATGTCGAGATATCGTCAAGATTTACGAATTGCACTTTTTTTGTTGCGTGACAGCAATAACATAGATTAATATAAAGATTATTACGAAATATGTATCACGTGCACGTGTAACATGCTTTTTAAAAGACAAAAAATTCTGATTGCAGATTGAGAATTATACAGCGAAGATGCGATTCTCCGCGGCAACCGCCAGGAAGATACAAGATGTTTTTATTTCGGAAATGAATAAGGGAATCCATCTACAATCCTCTTCATTACAAATGGAAAACACCTATATACCGGAACTGCTCGATGGAACAGGTCATTAATGAAGTTCCCGTATTTAATCCCGCAATGAGATAGCATATATGTATCGTGCACTTTACATTTCCTATTATAAGCTTTACCACTACTTAGCAAAGACATTTTCGACAAAGATACAGAAAACGAAATTAATTTACATCTAATTAATATCTTACGTTGACGATAAAGTAAAATGTTTAGTCAAAATATTATAATGTGTCGATTTAATTATTATGGATAATTAATCTTTAGTCTATAAATGTCTATAAATGTCACATGCTGAGATTTTTAATAATATTTTTATACCGAATAAAAAGAAGGAGTATCTGAAATATATTTACAAGATTTATATAAAGCTATTTTGTAAAATATACTTAATATATTTTAATCATTATCATAATCAACATCAACGTAAGAAAAATATATTTCTTAGTTTTCTGATATAATTTATATAACCTTTTACATAAACTTTATATAATCTGTTATATAAGTAAATCTATATATAAACTTTTATTTTAAATTATTTATATATAATCATATATATAAGAAATATTATTTCATTAAAAATGGGAAAAATAGGAAAAAGGAAAGAAAACGCAAAATTTTATCCTATTTTATACTATTATATTTAATATTGAAAGATTTTAGAATGCATATTTGAATACTTGCAGAGGAAGGTCTCTATTTGGCTCTCGATCTTGGCGGCACCAACTTTCGTGTACTTCTGTTGGAATTGGCTCACGGTGCTCCCATACGACAAGAAGTGAAGCGATACTACATTGGATCTGAGTTAAGGGTCGGTTCAGCAATCCCTCTGTTTGATTATCTGGCTGAATGTGTCAGTGATTTCGTCATCGCTCAGGGTCTTCAGGACGTAGAGCTTCCTCTCGGTAAATTGACCCTTTGATATCTATATTCTATCTCTATTGAACACGCGAAATCTTTAATTAAACGCGAGTCATCGCACAATTGTTTATAAATATAAATAACAATCTCGCGATGACATATTGTAGAAAAAATTTTTTTTCTGTTGTAGGAAACTAACGGAAATATTATATATTAATAGCCAGTTATATTAGCATAATTATCTACACTTTGAATCATTATTTACACTTCACATTCTTTCCACTTCCAACTCTGATGAGCTTCGTCTATGCAGGTTTCACATTCTCATTTCCAATGATTCAACATTCGCTGGATGTTGGTATTCTCGTGACATGGACCAAGACTTTCAACTGTCCCGATAGCGTGAATAAGGATATTGTAAAACTATTGCGAGAAGCCTTAGACCGACGAGCCGATACGAAGGTGAAGGTTGTTGCAGTCCTAAACGATACCACGGGTACCTTAGTACAGGGTTCGACATTGGATCACAATGTAGCGATCGGACTTATTCTAGGAACTGGCAGCAACGCCTGCTATCTGGAACGAGCCGACCGGGTCGAGCATTGGGAGACTGAAAGACACGGTGAGAGAGAAGTGAGTATCGAATATCGCAAATTTTTTGAGATCGATTTCTTATTCGATAAAGATATTCTTAAAAAACAATATAGCGCACAGTTTATTTTTAAATTTAAAATAATTTTAACATTTATAAATTTTTTAAATTATTTATTTAATAATTTTTTATATACTTTTATTATTATTATTTATCATATGTATAGCCATAAATTATCGGCCTAAATTATCGGTTTCTTCATTACTCTAGGTTATCATTGATATTGAGTGGGGTGCTTTCGGCGACAACGGTGTTTTGGACTTCATCAAAACGGATTTCGATCGCGAAAACGACGCCAATTCTCTTATCGTGAATTCGTTTACGTAAGTGGACAAAACTGGTTGCATTATCTGTAATTATGCTATAATTATTCTGTTTGTGTGCGCACGTAGAGTGGATATTATTTCTGATAATATCATATCAGTTTGTCCGAATTACAACAGAGTTTGTCACAACTGGTTTATCTGTACGAAAAAAAATTAAGATTTTGGATATCAAGCTTGATTAATTAAAATTGACTATAATTAAAATTTAATAATTTAAAAAGTTAAATTTAAAGTTAATTTAAAGTTTAATTTAAAGTTAAATTTAATAATTTAACAATTAGTGTTTTTAATAGATAAATAACGATAACGGTGAATGTCAACGATAAATAAAATTTTTCCGATAACTTCTTTATCCTCTTATATAAGAAGAATTTTAAAGAAAGATATGCAAAGAAATCTTATACAAGAGTTCTTGGAACAAAATTAGTTCCCAAGACGCTAATTTTAATATCTAAAAAATCCTTGTTTATATCATTATAACTTCTTTCTTTAGATTTGAAAAGTATATTGCTGGCAAATATCTCGGTGAAGTGGTACGCGTGATACTTGTGAGGTTGATCAAAGAGGGGCTGTTATTTGTAGGAGAAACTGTACTAAATGGCCTTTTGATACCTGGCAATCTTACTACTGATCTGGTGTCACATATCGAACAGTAAGTCTCCAATCGATCTTTTAATCCATAAAAATTCATAATATATAACGAACTTATCGTTTTATTTCAGGGACTCTATTGATGGCGGTAACAGCAATACCAAGGAGGTTCTCAAGAAATTTGGCATCATTCCAGATGAAGACGATATCAATATTGTTCAATATGTGTGCGAAGTTGCTTCTAATCGAGCGGCTCTTTTGGTATCAATATGTACGTTAATAAAGTTATTTTGAAAAAACTGCAACTCTATGTAAACATAACATCTCATTGATGATTTTTGTTGAAGGTCTCGCGAGTTTATTGGATCGTATTGATAAGGAACAAGTCACGATTGCCGTAGATGGATCCCTTTATAAACATCATCCTCGATTAGAAAACTGGATAAAGCAATATATCTCATTACTCACCCCGGGACGACAGGTATGTAAAACTGTTTCTAAAATTCTAAATTCACTATACCTGACATTAATAATGTAACATTTTTCATGCTCTTTCTCTTTATAAAGATAGAAAATAATTATTTTTTATTATGCAGGTTTTTTACAAGTTTTCATTATTTTGATATAATTTCTTTTCCTTTAATAATTTATTTATTTTTTGAATGTGCAGTTCAAATTAATCCACGCGGAAGATGGAAGCGGCAAAGGTGCTGCACTTATTGCTGCTATTGCACAACGACTCCAGAAGCGATTACAATAATCGCGAATACACTAGAATTGTCACAGTTATCGTCGCAAAACAATATGCAAGTCGATAGTCAGAAATATTTCAACAGGTCCTAAATTACAATATCATAATTTTCTTTTAGTATCTGTCAATATCAATCCCTTCGATCAATATTTGCATCGGATTATAATGTATTGTACAAGTGACGATTGAAATTAATCTAGGTGAAAATGCATTATGGAATTGCATTAGAATATACTTGTATCGATTTTGTACAGATGTGAAAAAGATAGGGGTATCGATCGATTGAACAATGCGGGAAACGCGTGCGTGTGCCATTTTAGAGAAATAAATATATGCTCGTCAAGTATAATAAGAAGAATCATGAGAAATGGATTATCGATACAATAAAATGATATATATATATATTTATTATAATTATTAATTATGATTAATAATTATTTGCTAAATGAAATCACAATTGAAACGTATATACACGTTTGCAAAGTTAAAAATTGTTGCGTATTGTAAATGTTCTTTTTTGTACAAAAGAAATTAAATTGTTATAATAAAAAATATAATAAAAAGTTGTAATAAAAAGTTATATTAGTATAAAAAATATAATAAAAAGTTGTAATAAAAAGTTGAATATATAATAATAAGTAATTTTCTCACGGGAAGTTTTGTCAATATGTTATTAATTGTATATAAAATTTTAACTATTTTTAAAAAATTCAAAATGTTTAAAGAAAACTTATATGTTCCTACTTATATCTAAGACAATATACAATAATACTTTAATCAACAATAATATTTTAAAATGATGTTTAAGACTTTAGAAAAAAAATATTTTATTTTAAAATTTTACTTTTAATGGAACTTAGCAGCAATACTTACAAAGACTTATAAAGACATTTAGTCTCTTCTTGTTTCATTTTATATTTCGTTACCGTTTCAAATATTTGGAGACACTTAAAAAATTACATAGTTTATTTAGATTAATTAAAACGGTAAATATATGTAAATAAATTTCAAATATTTAAATTCTACCGCGCATTCCAATATTTTCCTATTATTTTCAAAATAGTGGGAATTATTTCAAATGTATTTTTAACATTAATACATTATTTTTGTGGTATTTATTAAAATATTTAGTATTTTATTTTACATATTGAATAATTCTATTATGATTGAAATACTATTATGATTGCTTACATTTTAATGTCTTGAAAATTGTAATTGTAATATAATATTATAAAATTACAATATATATGTACGTACATACTTAAACGAGATTTGTATTTCTCGAAATCAGTCACTAAACTATCACAGAGTTACTTTCAAGTCTTGTTCTATGCTTTTCGTGATGGTCATGATTTTAGTGAAATCTTGCACATAAAGAATTATCAAAAGTGTCTCTCTAAAGTAATCATCATAGTTTTTGTATCTCAATATAGGCGATTTTACGAACGAAACTTTGCATATTTCAAGCTATTTGTTTGAAGTACAATATAAATACAATCTTGATGTACGATCATCAGATACGTCGTCATTAGGTACGCATCTGAATTTATATCAATTAAAATTCTCAATCATTTAATGATTTTTATAACCATCTCTATTATTCATTTAATTAAATATTTTATTTCTACATTAAACAGTAGTTTTCTGTTGTTTTTTTTTGTTCTTCACGAGAGAAAAGAGAGAGAAAAAAACAAAGAAAACTGGATGTTATTTTATATTGAGTGTAAATAAAATGAACAGATCTGGTTACTGCGATGTAATTGGTTGGCGCTTCGACTATACTACGAGAATCATATTTCGATAAATTTGAAATTGTGGAGCCACATTCAGGTCATTGTATCTTTACGCGTCCAACAATGAACCTCATCGCGCGCGAAGTATCGGAAGTGCCTCATAAAAAGTGTTGTCAGCAATTGTTATTGTGCCGTTTCGAGTATCGACGATCCGTTTTCGTGTGTTTGAAATCGATTGAAATTCTCTTCGCACAATTCACGCCGTTATTTTCTCGCAATTAATGCACGATCATTGTCAGGTACGTTATCGTTCCACGATTAGTAGCAATCGATGCCATTTTCGCAAATGTTTCTCTTACAAATAATATTCCCGAATCGCTGCTAATAATTAATAATACACGGCATAATCTATAAAGACAAGACTGAGATCAGTATTTGCCGAGTATGAATAATTCTAGATTCGAGGGAAGATAACTGACGCGCTAGTTGCCGCCATTATATCGTTATAAAATAAGCAATTATCGCGAAATCTGAATCTAAGAAAACTATAAATTTTCCCGGATTCTCAGTAATTTTTTTTCCATAAAACGCATCAAGGTACGGGATAAAAGAATCGATCTTGTTGCTAGGCGGTCGCGACGCGACGGCCATCGGCTAATCGTTTCCCCCAAAGCGCCAACAGATGGCGCGGGGCAGGCGGCGCGCGCATCAAGGATCAGCGGGGCCGCTCGAGGAGTGACAGCTCGCGAGCTCGAACTGTCATCACGGCGGTATCGCGCGCGTCGTCCGTACCGTGTCCGCGTTCCCCGTGCTGCGAGTAAACGCGAGTAAACGTGACGCGACACGACGTGACGTATCGTGCCAGTGCCGTGTAACGCGACTCGCGAACGTGTCCCGTCCGTCACCGAGCGATCGCGTCTCGAAATCGCGTCGTTTCTTCCCTTTTTTTCTTCTCCCCCGTCGAAAAAGCCAAACCGCCGCCGCGCACGGTGGGTGCGCACGCAAGGTAGAACAGCTCGCACCGTTCGCTCGCTGCCGGCTCGGCCTCAGTCTACTGGAAGATTCCATTGTGCGAGAGTGGGCTTTCGAAAAGTTTCGCGGCACCGCCGGCGAGTTTCCGCGGACGTCCACACCGTCGACAAGCCGGGACATCGAGCCAGGTAACGTGTCGAATCATTATTAGCCGGCGCCTTGGCGAAATTCATCATAAGTGTGTGTGCCTATGTATATGTGCGAATATGTATGTGTGCGTGTGTGCGTGGGAGAAAGAGGGAGACAGGTTGAGGTTATTACAGCGGCCGCTCTCTCTGGGTTCAGCTGGGCTCTCAGCTGATGCACCGACCGACCGGTTCGCTGCCTCCTGCGGTCGATTCTTACGGACGTGATGTAGCGCTCATTCGCGTTCGTCGTGCTTTGTCGCTGACAGTGATAGCTTCACGGTTCATTCTAGAGCGTTAATTCCGAGATTCGATCCCGCTTTTTAGATTACGTGTAATTTACACGGGAGGGAAATTTGTGCTCGATGATTAGCAACGATCATCTCACGACAGCCATCCCGACCTTGCTTTTGTATCGAAAATACGAAACGGCCGAGGAAGGGAAGAACGATTAACTAGGGTTAGCGCTAACCCGAGGTCGGGCGGAATCGAACGTTCTCGCATTTCCTGACGAATCGACTCGCGAGTCCAATTTCGACAATAGTTTGTGACAGTAACCATTATTTCCTTTCGAAGCTATGAAAATAAACGTCCCATTATTTTTCGTTACTTGTACAAATCTCGTCACTCTTTTGTAAAAATTGTTATGAGTATCACAAAATTCGGGAATGATAAAGGATCTATTCTTTAATTATCGATCTTGGGGACTCGCCCGCAGTTGAAACTCATTTTTCAAGCACAAACGTTAATAGCTCCTTCAGAGGAATTTTTTTCTAAAATTAATATTTTGCGCGAGTGATATTGATAAGATCAATAGATTAATTTTTGAGAAATAATTTGGAAAACATATAAATATTCCATTTCATTAATGAGTTACATAATATATAGTTATTTTTTATATAGTTATTTTTATAAAGAAGAAACATGTGAGAGACAAAGAGTTATGCCTATCATCCTGTCATTCTAATTGCACCTTTTACGCTCCTGTCGAGAACACAAACGACTGTTCGCCCTCTCGTACGAATACGTGATATATTGGCGATTTCACCTCGCGAGATTCTCGCGGCGCGTCGATTCCCGGTGTTGACCTCGACGACGATGTCACGTCGCATGGTAACCGATTGATACTATTAGAAAGGAACAATCGCGGAGAAATCGGTACCTCATTTCAGAAAGGAAAATCATCTCTCACTATTTATAGATGAAACTTTTACAGTGGGACATGCAGATTTAATGGAGAAACGGATGAAATGATGATGCAAAAATCTCTTTAACGAGTAAACCAATAGTCGCTTATAGCTCTTCATCGGATTCTATGATATTTTAGAAAATATTAGCGCACTCTTAATTTATCTGAAGAACTCGTGTACAAGATAAGATATTTTAGAAAAAAAAAAATACTTCGGGAAATCGATACAGGTACATCTAAAGTCGCGACGAAGAATTATTCCGTTAAATACCGCGTTTAAGTTGCATGATTAATTGCACAGGTGGGAGCATTCATTCACCATTCGTGGTTAACTTTGACCGTTGAACAAAGGCGCGAATCGAATTTACAAAGGGCTGGAATATAATCGTGTGTACTCGTCGTATGTGCATTCGTCACTCTAACCGTAGCTTTAGTCGTGAAATCTCATTATGAATCTCTCGCCAGGATAACGTAAAATAATCCGCCGAGGACCAAAGTAATTTCATGCAATGTCATTCATTCTAAAGTAGCTCGTCTTTATGCTACTCTTGAGAGACATTGCCGAGAACGGCTCCGTACGTTGTGCGAATTTAATTCTGAACCCTCTCTTATTGTAAGATTTAATTATACAGAGAGCATCTCTCCCGTCAGTACCGCGTTAAATAAACTATTCGAATTAAAAGATTCCGCATGTGAATCATTCTTCATTTAAATACTTCAGATATATGTATTTTAGATTATTATATATTACATATATTTAAATATTCATTGGAATATTAGTTTTTGAGCGGCGGTTAGCTGTGTAAATATAATGTCAAAAATTGAAAAAGGTCACATTAAGGATTTTTAGAAGAATAAGTGGAAAGATAAATACATATTTATTTTGTTTCCTTGACATGTTTTTTTAATGAAACCCTTTATCAACAATAGAAATATATAGCTATTATATAAGGGTACTAAAAAAACCTATTATATTAGAATATTAAATGTAAAACGTACAACAGGAAAAGCAAAGTGTGCATGCGGTAAAAGCGATAACAATACACGATCAGTAATTATTCGAGCGAGTAATTTTGTTTTACAGAAAACAAAGGAGAAAGATAATACAGAATCAACAGCTGTTAAAAGAAAATTAAAAGAATTTCTTTCAAAGCAATCTACTATATCTACGTAATGCCAGTATAAATTATAATTATCATCATATGAATATAGTTATCATAAACAATAATCAGTTCTTTTATATTATTTTTATTATCATACATTATTATAATTTTACGCGACAATTTTTTTTATTATTAATTTTAATTTAATTTAATTTAATTTAATTTTTATTTATTATTAATTTTTTATTAATTTATATATATATATATATATATACACTGAGGGAAAAATTTTTTTAAATCAAATAAATTTGTTTTCTTGAAACTTTTACTTTAAATGGAAGGAATTGTTTATTTCATTTAAGCAAAAGCATTTAATTTTAATTAAATATGCATGTTATATTAAGTACATTATTTTCATTTATATATTTTTTATATTTAAATACTATTTTCGTAAAATATATACTACAATTTATTAAATTAAATACATTATTTTTTAAAATTAAAAAATTTAAAATTTTTGGGAATAAAAAATGCATTTTAATAAATATTTTGATAAAATTAAAATGAAAATATTTAATTAAAAATTATATTTTTTAAGCATATATATTTTTTTAAACATATGTAAATAAATGCTTAACTTAAGCAAACAGACGTTTTGAATACAAGTAAATACGTGATTAGTACTCACCGAATAAATAGCTTTCTTGAGTTAACTAAAATTTTTTTATTTCAAGATAATTTTTTCCTCAGTGTATATATATATATATATATATATATATATATATATATATATATATATATCGTGTGTATTTTAAAGCGACGCTGTATTACCATACCTGCTCCGATCGTATCGCGGAAGCTCCTCGGGGGTGGGGAGACGGCAGGACGAGGGGACTGTCATGGCACCGTTATCGCTCGCAAATCGACTCGCTTTTCCGTGAAGCGCCGCTGCCGCCGCGCGTTCTGCAACGTCGAGGTCACCGCGCCCGGCTGCAGCTGAGCTTCCAGCTGACGAGCGGAGGCTGCGACCGGTTCGCCATGCTCGTCCACCCCCTCCCCACTCTTCTGTTTCCCTCACTCTCTCTCTTCCTTTTTTATCGCGGTCACCTCCTCCTTTTTCCCTTTAAATCGCCTTTCACGTGCTTCACGTCGTCGTCCCTCTTCCTCTCCTCCTCCTCCTCCTCCCTCACTCGCTCGTCTCACCCCTCCTCGCAAGTTTGCATTGTTCGTCCCGCGCGCGCACGGCCGGCAACGGCCGACTTCGTTGAACCAGTTCCGAACCGTTTTGTTCGCGCGTCTCTTTGGCACGTTCCGCGTGTGACGGCGAACGCGCGTCGAGCGACTTGACGGGGGATAAGGGGGGGGCGGAGGGGAGAGAGGCGGACGCGCGTCAATTCGGGGTGCAATAAAAGATACGTGATACGCACTGACGCATACACGCGCGCCGTGATTTTTGACGGATCCGGGACGAATTCCGCTTTCGAGTAATCATCCCCGAGTGAATCATTCACGGCGGTGGTGGGAGAAAAGTGAATGTTTAGCCAACGTTTTCCACGGTGTATCGCGAGGAACTTTCGCCGGCCGACAAAATGTGCGATGCCAAAGATATACGTCTGTAATTGACATGTAAGATATACTATTCTATTGGAGATATGTACATGCTTCATTTTTATTCACGCATTTGTTGATATTCCTAGTTTTTTAAGATCCGCGGAACTTACATGTATTCCGGAAGTAAATTGATCGATCAATGTAATATTTAAAATTATAAAATTATAATCATAATATATAATTTTATATATCATTATTATATATTATATAATTTTAAATTATGACCATAATTTAAAATTATATAATGTAATATTTAAAATTATAAAATTATACAATTATAACAATGTAATATTTAAAATTATAAAATTATACAATTATAACAATGTAATATTTAAAATTATAAAATTATAGGGGATGATAAAAGTCTCGTGCTGGAGTACTTCTGACATGTATATATTTTTGTGGGGAAAAAGAGGGGGAAGGAGACGAAGCGCGGGATTACATACACTTTTGAATCAATCTTTGGAGAAAAATTTTGCCTTCCCCCTCCTCCCTCTTTCGTCGCGAGCGTGACAAACGGCTGATTATGTTCGCGGGAGTTCGTTTCGTGAGAGCGGTAAAAAAAGACACCGGCGGAGAAATTGCGGTACTTCTGGAAATCTAAACGACTCGAAATTGCGAGCTCGCCGGACACGCGATTCGACGTTGCGCCGTTTCGAGGTAAGGCTTATGTTAGGACACAGATAGAGGTGACACGCCTCGCATAGAGAGAGATTCGTCGGTTTAAACCGCGTGTAGTACAATATATATAGCGAAATTACTCCAGCGCATTTATTCCGCTGCTAACGAGATCATTCGGACGGAGTGATGTAATTCTGTTTTGCTTCATCATTCATTATCTGGCATTATTTAACTGGATTTCGTGGATTTATTTTCGCCCCTCTCGTTCGAACGAGACCAGACCGCGTATCATTAACCTTTCTGTCCATGAACAGATAGCGAACTTGAATGTTAAAAAAAATTTTAATGTTCTCCGAAACAAAAGGGAGTTTCCTTTGTATTCGGAACCCCTCCAAGAGATACAACGGGAAAGAATTCCCAGCAGTTGCTATAAAGAAATTGTCGCAGTGTATGTAATGTGTCAAAGACACGTGGAAGGTACACAGGTACCCATACATCGATGGAAAGATGAAAAATTATGCTTGACAGAAGGGTTAAACGTGCGAAGACGAATCTTCCCGATCAGCTGATGATCGATGTGACGTTGATCTAACACACGGCTGTATCTCTTGGAGCAAAGTGAATCGATCCGCGACTTCTGCTGGTCGTATTAAAGCAGCTTGACGTTTGCGCGCGGCTGCGGATCGCTTAGAAAGAAATACTCTCCGCGCAGTTAAATTGATCATAATTGGGCTGCTGTCGGCGGCAGTAAAATATCGCGATCCCGTCATTCGACTGCGTTTTATCGTCGCAACAACCGGTTACATTGTGGATCGCCTCGCTCGTAAAAACGCACGATTGTAAGGGGCCCCGATCTCTCTCGACCATCGGAAGAGAGAAAAATTCACAGACCGGTATTCCCGCCGCATTTAGCGCTAAAACGCTGCCGCAGTCTTCTTCGTTTAGTGTAAACTCGCGCATCATTCCAGCGACGTACAAGTTGCTTGTTTCAAATTAAGTTGCGTGAAAGGGAGGGAATGATAGAGACAGAGAGAGAGAATGTATAGAGTTCGGTATATAAATTAAAGATTAATCGGGATACACTAAGCGTGAAAACGTTCCCTTCTTTTTTTTCCTCTTATTTTTGCGAGTTGTTTTTTTTATTTTCTTTATTTTTGCACCGTCGATACATTATTCATTGCGGTAGAAATTACTGTGCAAAGTGATACGCGCTACTTGGTCGCTATTAAATAATTCAGATTTCACCCTGAAGGTATGTCTGTTCCAGTAATCTCGTCGTTGCCGCGATAACCGCTGATTGCCGTTACATCGTGTCGGTAAACCTGTCATCCTGATCTGCAACCGTGTTACGCGACGACACGCGAAAATCGTATAGACAACGATGGAGAGCCAGCTCTCGCACACAAACACAATTCGAAAATAATATATTGCAGAGCGCGTGTATAATTCTGCATCTTTTTACAATCTCAAAATGAATATTGATTAGTTGCGATTGTGTAAGAAATTTGACAGATATATTTTTCTCGATTGCGTTTTTGACTCTTGCATCTAGGATTGGTCGAAAAAATTCAGTGAGAGAAAAAACTGCGATAAATTTCGGATTTATTTTAGAATTTTTACCTAATGGAATAAACTACTGAGAAAAACTCTAAAAATAATTATAAAATATATGTAACTCTAAAATATATTTTATAACTTTATGCAAAACTTTTTTTTGCTTTAATAAATCATACTAATCACTAGTTTAGAAAATCTAATATATGTATAAAAAATATAATAATAAATCGATATGTGAAGTTTTTAAAATAAAAACTTTGGAGATATTTTACTAAATTTTATATTAATTTTTAGTAGTTTAAGAAAAGTGTAATAGTAACAGATTCAAAAGTTTTTATCAATATAGATCTGTTTCGCGTTTATCTTCTAATAACAGAAAACTAATTTTGCTACGTTGATTCCTAATCTACTACAAATTTTATTTTAGATAGAAAGCTTAAATTAGGGAAATATTCTCTCAATTAATAAATATCGTTAGAAATGTTTTCTATTTTAACGTTTTTAATAGAAAAGATCGGTTTGTTAAGTTTTTCCTAGAAAATGCTAGTTTTTTATTACTGGCAGGACTTTTATTAAAAAATGTAGAATTTTGCTATCTCTGCTTGCGTCTGTTTTCTGCATTTGAAATAAAATATTCAGATTGTTCATTTGAGCTTTATAGAGCGGAAGATGAAGAAAAACACAAAGTTGTGTGTGGGAAGTGCAACTAAAACGATGCTATTCAATTTCTTTCGACTTTACGTAATTTCATCTGGGCGTATGAGAGTTATCCTCTCGTGCAAGCCATGCGAGCTCTTTGCGAGGATTATAACGTATTGCTTCGGTAAAACACTTCGCCGGCCTTCGCAATATGATGGAAATATTGCTCCCCCTCTCGGCTTCCCGGGCCCTCGTGGTAACTCTAGTTATGTAACGTGGATTGCAGCGCTTTAGTTGAGGGTTAATACTCATCCATGGGACCACACAACTTGGCTAAAGTTCATTATCGCGCTACTCAATTTATATCACACGCGAGAGTATGAAATAATAGTCCTTATGCCGCGATATATCTCGATCTTTCGTAACTTTTTTTATTCGATCGTATAAAATCCTTATTAAGAAATTGCCACGCGAAATCATATCAATGTATGAGTGCTGAAAGAAAAAAATATAACGGAGATGACCGTTACGAAACGCGCATTTTTTATTCAGATTGAACCTTAACGAGCCATTCGCCAGTCATTTATGTCCCCAGTAAAACGATAAAAGCCTAGTTGACGTTTTATATAAAATAATAAAAAAATATGTTAAATATAATTCGATACTTGTCTTACGGTATTTTTATTGCTTTTAGATAAATAAAGATGTAAAAACGACAGCGACGCGTGGTTAATACACATGAGCAATATATGTCAATGTAAAAGTAACGCATATATGTATTATAAAATCGTTAAATAATTTATCTGTTTTTTTATACAACGTCTTTAATACTTGAAAAGTGTGTTTCAATAATACAAAATATACAAAATTACGAAGGGAGCTTTAACTTCTAATAAGGATTTTAAAGTTCTAATCTTTGATAAAAAATATTGAATAATTTGCGAATCAAAATTCTTATTTGCATTAGTCACTTCATTTATTGCTGATGTCATCAGAATTTTGGTATTCTTCTTTCATTATTAATTTTTAATGGGAGGAAGCTTTTTATATATGAAATTTATCTAAAAGATAAATGAAAAAGAATATATGAAAAAGAAAGTAATCTCTGACAATTTTTAAATAAATCTCCCCTCGAAGCAGTCATTATTATCTCATCGTTTATTTATCTTTCAGATAGCATATACGAAATTTATCTAGTAATTACTGCTTCAAGGGGAGATTTATTTAAAAATTGTCAGAGACTAATTTCTTTTTCATACACGTTTTATGTTTAAAAGCGCCGTTATTTCTGTCTATACAGAGCTATCTCTGTTGGAGATATTTTTTGTTTCCTAAAAATAATAAGGATTTTTTAAAATCGAGAATTTACCTCTTTAAACTAACTTGAATACATTTATATATATATATATATATATATATATATATATATATATATTATTCATTAATACGTGATTCATGTTTATTTCTATCGCTGAGTTACGTGAAACGCACCGGCAAAAGAGCCACTTGTAATATTTCATTCTCGTAACGAATGACTAATGACTGATTCAGCTCGTTTTAGCAAAAGGATCGATTGTGTCCAACAGTATTGCTCAACCGGCCGGTCATTCACTGATGTCGGTGTATCTATCTTTGCGGTTGGCAACTGGCGTTCGCTCGCTCGCGTTCGCGTTGTTGCTAAGCGGCCGGATTTCCGCGCGAGGCTGCGGCTTTCGAGAATCACGACAATGAGAACCACTGAGGGTTAGCACTCGCACTCGGTAAAGTGCTCCCCACTTCCTTCTCCCTGACATTAGGCATCGTAGACAGCGAGGCGCGCTGGCTCGCGCAATGACGTGTTACGTATGTGTGTGTGCATGTGTGTGTATATATATGTGTTTGTGGTGTGTATATGTGTGTGTGTGTGTCACTCGGGAGATTGAATAATCGCCGCGTTCCGTGCGACTCGAAAAATGCAATCGATATCGGTACACGCGGCCTATAACCGATAACGTCATTCGCGCGACAGTCATATACGTGTCTGCGCTCGCGAGGCCACCGTTATTAGCTCTCTCTCGAAGGAGGGTAAACAGAAAACGTTCCCTAAAACGCGCGCCAGAAAAGTCCACGGACGTTGAAACTTGCGCAACACATGTACGATTTTGACTCTCATAATATATGCACGTTGACGTATGACGTGCATACACGCGATTCTTCTCCCGGCTTTCTCGTAAGTCGGTTAATTTTATTACGTAACACGAGATCGGCTCTTCAGATAATAATGATTTTTGTCTCTGAGATTTCTCGGTGATTATGCTGATGTGTACGAACACTAGATTGATGTCAATCCTTATCACTATCATCCTTATCACTATAAACTATCTTAATATCGATTATTGTAAATGTTATTGTAAATGGTTTAGCTATTTACGCGCTGAGAAAAAAAAAGTTGTTAACTTGATCAAACCGTTTAATTAAATTATTTTTTTAATTGAAATATTAAATATTTAAATATTTAAATTAAATAGATGTCATGTAAAATTTAATATGTATTATTTAGTTTAACTAGTTAAATAATTCAATTAAAAAAATAATAATTTAGTTAAATGGTTTAGTCAAGTTAACAATTTTTTTTTCTCAGTGCAGGCTTTGCATTCTACTCGGTGTTAATGTGTGTGCACATCTGTATATACAGATCACTTCACTTGTTGATACGAATGAATTAATACACTAATAGCCTGGAGATGGAATTAGTATCAACGCACGCGACATAAAATTCTCGATTTAATTGCAGAAGAATTAATTATATTATCGAGTTCTCTTTACATTCTATAGTTTCTCTCAATGTTAATAATAATTATAATACTCACTTGAGATGGATAGTTTTTCATCATGAAGGTATAAAATAATCATAGAACAAAATGCAAAATAGAGATACATTTTTTTTAACGAGGAGAAATAACTACATTTTTCCTAATTAGCATCAAGGAATTTCTTGCGATTTCAAGAGATTTCTTGGATATTATAACAAACGAGTACGAGAAAATTAATGGTTTTATATGGGCATGTTGGAGAGAAATGTCTATGGAAGCACCAAGTAAAAGTCAGGTAATACCGAGAGATGAAGTTATCAACTATGATATCTCTACTAGCGCATTACAGCAAATGGAAATATGAGTGCGCTGCAATTAAAACGGTATCTTTCGCTTTCGCCTACTCTTGATATGAATTTTGCGCGATCTCGTGCGACTTATCAATCTCTTTCATTCGCGATGACGTGCCGAGGAAACGCGATCGCAACGGTTCACGTTCTTTTTAGAATACTCAAGATATATATATATATATATATATATATATATATATATATAATCCTATGAACTGCTACATTAAAAAAAAAAGCATTAAAATTGCATGTAATAAGGAGATATATTTGAGTCATCGTTTAAATATCATCGATAATATTGAATAATATTTAAACGATGAGTCGAATAGATCTGTTGCAGGTGAGTCAACAGAGAGATCTACATTATTTACTGTCATCGTTATTTATATCCTCTCCTCCTCCGAAAAGCGCGGACGAGTGGACTTGGATACGCACGTGTTTAAATAGAGTCCCTTTAAATTCTAAAGATTTGTGACGATTTTCATAATCATTTCATGAAACGCACTCGGAATTTAACTGATCATCGTCATCATCAGTCACAATGATGGCAATTTTTTGATAATGAAACAAATTCACATATCAATGTTTCATTGAGAACCGTCTATTCTTCGCGTTCGTCGGCTCCGATTCTTCCGAGGCCTCTCTCTTTTTCTCACCTCACACGAAAAGATTTTCGTAAACAAAATTTACGGTCGTTGAACCGGGTGTCCAAGCTGCAGAGTAACTCTTTCTTTTTTTTCTTCCTCGTCTTCCCCCCCCCCTCCTATCCATCAGCGTACGCGACAGAAGTTAGAGTTCTCTCGTTTATTCTCGTTCGAAATACGATTAAAGTCCATCGTTTCAATTAATTCGTTCTACTTATTGTTAGATCTAGAATGCGATCTCACCTGTTTAGTTTTTTCCCTGATAATTATTAATCGAATGAATCATAATGTAATTTCATAATTTCAATAGCAGATATAATATAGCTTATTTTGATATTTATCCAAACTGTATCTTTCATTTAAGATTTTTTGATTTCATAAAAATAAGACTTCATTTTTTTACAATTAAAAAAATATATATTTATTTTAAAATTATTTTGAAAAAATGTATTTGAAAAGAAAAGGAAAAAATGCACTATACTTGTTTTCGTTGAAATACAATACATTTTATGATAATATTACTATAATTATGTAAAATCTTTTTTATCTACATCTGTTCAAATTTTATTAGTATTATTATTTATTGTTAATCTATGATATCAATCGATGTGTGTTATTAAAGTATGAGAAAGAAATCAATTGAATTTTCTATTAATACTAAACAAAATAATAAACTGCTTTATGTGAGCAGTGCACGATCCATATGATTCTATGATACAATGAATTTATATGTTTCTTTGTGCATCATAATTGGAGCGTCATGTTAATGACGCTAATTTTAGCGGTAATTCATTATTATCGCGCTCGTTTGAATACCCGCATTATTTTAATTTTATCGTTATTTTAAACATATAAATACATACACAAAACTCACTTTACAACTATTTCCAAGATATCGAGTCACATGTGTTACCTTTTCATATAATTTTTTCGTATCTTACATTTCCTATCCTACTTAGCTTCATAATTTATTAAAGGGTTTCCGCGAATTTACAAGGTTTTATTATCATTTGAAACAGCCAGGAAGCAACGAGTAACCAGAGTAGAACGCGAGCATTGTCTCTTTGCAATGCTCTTTTTTCACGTTTTCTTTTTCACCTTTTATTTTTTATTTTACAAATTCATGTGGTATAATGTGTTCATGTATCCGGATTGTAACAAAGTGAGTGTAAAAAATGGTGAATTTTAGCCGAAATTCGTAATATTACGACTGGATTTCGACCGTGATATTAAAAACTCTCGTGGCAAATCGCGACCTTTTCTTTCACGACAAACAGCACGGCTAATAAATTGCATATTAAATGTCATGCGTGATAACAACGTTGACTTGTTAATTATTCTCGTTGGGGCGCGTTATCTTATTTCCCAGGCAAACGGACGTGAATACATTGCATCTGATTGGCTTTAGAAGAGGGACGGGAAAAATATTAGGGATTAGATGCGAGCAGAACGAATGATTCACGATGACATTAAGACCGGTATACGTATCGTATAATTCACCTGCGTTGTGCTAAATGAAATTGTTATCTTCATAGTGTGGAAAAATACTCCAAGACACGAGAGAGGGAAAAATAAATGGACTGCGAGTTCCCTACGTTGGCAGAGGGTCATAAAATATCAGGATCGTGCGAAAATTTCCGCAATTCCCTATTCGATGTTTATAAGCTATCGTTGATCCCCCGTGTCCTTTCTCACGGAGGTTCTTGGGAGTGTAGTACATCGCTTATTCTCTATGCAAATCGTTTGCGTTAAACGGTAGCGTTATCGCAAAGAAAAGAGCAAGCTTTCAAATCGTGCGTTTCTAACGTTTCATGCATTTTAATGACATTATTATGTCATTGTTTGGCTGTAAAGTATATTACAAAATTATTTTAAACAATTAATATTTAAAGTATTAATATTTCAAGTAAAAAAGTAGTATTTATATATTATTATAAAGTATTAATATTTCAAGTATTTCTTGTATCTCTTCTCTTGTAGCCTGTGCTTTGTCTTATGTTTGCAATCTCGTTGATGATCTAACAATTGTATGATAATGCAATAACATGAGGATGATAATGCGATATATTAACTGCTAAAAAAGAGTAAATTTCACTTTTTAAAAATTCGCTTTGGCCGAATAATTAGCTCCAATAAAGTTATATAGTTTCGTAGATGGAGATATTTGTGCGAGATTCTCTGCGCGAATCATTATCGATATAATAACGAGACAGATAGGTCGGTTGTCCGGAAAGGGAACGCATCGGATGAATCGCACATAGAAGCTGTTGCACCAGCAGTGTGCCAATCTGACCGCTGTTGCACTCTATGCAATTGCATGTGCTATAGCTGGCAACACGCAGTATCTACCGTCCTTTTTGCAAACATCGCTCGCCATTTCCTTACGAGTCTTCATACTAGCTTTTCCGATACTATTCCCGACTATTTCAACAATAAAAAATATATATTTGTCTTTTTTACTCTGTCATATAAATATGTAATGACATAGAAAGAGTAAAAGAATTTATATAAATATCTCGAACTCTTTTTAAAGGTCTCGTTCGATGATTTTTAAATGAATTTGAAATAAATAATATCCTGAATTAAGGATCGCAAAGAAAGAGAGAGAAAGAAAGGAAAAGGAAAGAAGGATCCTCTTCCAAGGAGGATTATACGAATTGCAATTAGAGTCGTGCGCTATTTTTCTCGCTTCCGCATTTTTTGCTGTCATAAGTGAAATTCTATGACCACATTGATAATCGATAGCGCTCCTTTTTATGGGGCTCTATCGATATAATCCTGCGGTATTATACGCGAAATCGTACCGGCGTCGATCGGCGATTATTCCACGTTGCGTTTTACCGGGTAATAATCCCAGCTAGATCAAGATTGAAGCCACCGCATGTTTCCCGCGTCACGTTGTAGAATCGCGAGTTTTTCTTTCTCTCTTTCTTTTTTTTTTGTGCCATTGATGGCATCGTTTCTTCGCGCTAACGATTCCACGCTCACAGACACGCCCGGTTTTCACTCATTCGTCTTTCTCGTTCTTACATGGTCTCTCTGCGTGGTCGATGAGAAAATTAGGTGGAAGACGAGACCATATAATTAGAAAGTACATGTACGTGATCACGTGGCTCTTTAGGCGGAGTCCGCAAATATCTCGCCAACTCGCGGAAAGTATGGGACTGGTGGTGGATTTATTTGCACTCTTTGTCTGCGCTCGATGATGCATTCATGTAGATTTTTTTAATTCTTGCATCTTTGTTGATTTTCCCGAGCACAATTTTTTTCCCTCGTTACATCAGAGAGCTTATTTCAATAAAAGAGTTTATCATTAATAGCTCGATACTAGCATATATATAAATCATAATCATTTTAATTCCTGAATGTTTCTCCTGAATAAATATCTAATTTTATTTCTAATTTTATTTCTTGTTTAATCTCGATGCTTGCGAAAAAAAGGACGATGCCCATCGTAGTAAATGTTTAGTGAGATTAGCATTCTATCTCTGGTAGCGTTCTATCTCTGGGGATATGAAAATTCGTTGCTACGTCGATTACAGGGGCCGATGAACACTTTCGGTCGATTTGACTCAACCGAGGGAAAAAGGGCTGTACCGAGTAGTTTGCAGACAGCCTTGTGTAAAATAGAGACTGTCGCACTGACAGACTGGCCCTTTACTGCGACGAGTTTCTCGTCGGATCGTTAAGTCCGATAATACGACGAGAGTGACTAGATGCGACAGAATTAGATTGTAATTAATTTAATTTTTCCGGCTTTGATGATACCACGGCCATGCCTCTGTAAAGCGAGCTTATTAAAAATATCGAGCTTCGTTTACGCCAATTTATTATCTTCTTGCTCGAGCGATATCCTAGGATTTCAAGTGAAACGGAGATTAATTTCGAAAAAAGGGTCATGACATTCTAGGGGTCTCGATTCGATCTTTAGTCGATCTGCCGGAGCACGTTTCGCTTCGTACATTTTAGAACGGGCTTAAGAGAACGGCGCCTTAAACGGTGCATCGATGCACGTTGCGGATTACGCAACGGAACGCGCTATTCACGCACGACGCACCTTTCTGGTGCGTCCCTATGCATGTTTCCGACGCGACGCAATCGCGCCTCGAGCATCGATGGTTTGAACGGGGACGGGCCATCCCGGCCGGATGATTTACATGAAAGATCATTGAAGATTCTCTCGCCGAGAGAGTCTACGCTGACACATGCATGTATTGCATCACGTGCTTAGCGCGATATTTTTAGCGGATCGGCTCCTCTAGACACATGCAGTCTTTGCATCGACACGTGAACGTCGCGGAATAAGCGTCTAGGACAAAGTGGGTTGATAATAATCTCGTTATCGACGCTTAGCATTTCAAATTTTTACCTATCTCTTGCTTCTCTTATCTGTCTCATTGCATTTTAAAATACAATGTTAATCTTTTCGCAAAAATATGCATTATCGAAATTGTGTCATCGCTCTATCAAGCACTACGTCAAGGAGATTTAAAGATGACGCAGGCGGAAATATTATATTATCCTTGGAAAGATATAATGCATGTATCAGTATCGCGATTACGTTTCAGATATCCAACATTTGCCAGGCAAGCAGTATCTTGTAAAGAAGCGTGTATTTCGAAAACGAACGAATCATTTATGCCTGATTAAAATGCTGATTCATATTCGTACGCGCATAGTCATTTCATGTACGAGGTATCCTCGACACCTATTTTTTTCTCGATATCGTAAATAACGGAATTAAAAACATTCATTATTTAAAGTATAAATAGTCTTCTAATTATAGCTTTATTATAGCTGTATAATTATTATTAATTATTATACGAATTACAACATTATTATTAATAAACAATTATTAATAATAATAATTCATAGACATATAATAACTTTTTTTTTATATTCTGATTTTATATTCTTCTTGCAAACTTTTAAGTTTTCTAGAAATAAATTAATTTTTTGAAGTTTATCAGGCAATAAAAAATTATAAAAATATTTTATTTTTCCAAATTTTAGGAACTAAATAATTATAATAATTGAAAATTTTTCGTTATATCGTAGCGCAAGACGATAACGATTTTAAAAACGATGGTAGGTTTTTTTGTGCAAAAATGAAGACTTATTTTATTCAGAGATATGCGATAAAATGTATGATGAAACATTGTTAGTCAAAAATTTAATTTTATATAAACAAACTTTCTATGAAATTTCTTTTTGAATTTTTAAATCAATGTTGAGAAACATTTAATATGAAAAATTGAGAAAAACGTTTCGTCAGATTTTCTAGGGAAAGTTTTGCGCTCTAGAAATATGCTAAAAAATCCTTATTTGAGAGAAAATACGAAGAATATTCTTCATTTAATGTAGAATATTCTTCGTAGAATATTTAATGCGATGTGTGTTCACACACAATTATATTTAATCACATTTAACAGGATAGGTACCATTATCTCGAGTGTTCGTTCGACTGTGTTCATTAAAAGTCATGAAAAGTCAATTATAGTCAATTAATCATGGCATGTCTTTAGGATATAAGCATTACTACGTATCTTGTCTACCTTAAACA
This sequence comes from Camponotus floridanus, assembly GCF_003227725.1. Classification (NCBI taxonomy): domain Eukaryota; kingdom Metazoa; phylum Arthropoda; class Insecta; order Hymenoptera; family Formicidae; genus Camponotus; species Camponotus floridanus. Next base: position 53,733 of record NW_020229248.1, read on the forward strand.
TCGCTCGTGAATAACTCTTATAATCAGTCCATGTCAGCCTATCATAATCCCTGTTTTACATCAATAATATAAATAAATTATATATCGTATGGTTTTAATAATATTACATAACAACGTATCGTACGATAAAATTACATATGTTGATGAAGGACGTTGATTAGAACGTTAAAGCCAATGTTGGCGAGCTATTTTACTCGTGACGTCAAACATCTGGATTTTCTCATTAAATTTCAGAATTCAAAATTAAATATATATCTATATAAATTATACATTTATAATAAGAAAATTATTTATACAGAGACTAACGCAAATGCATTGAAAAGTCTCAGAGATTTTTGATTATATTTTAAATTAAATATTTAATTAGATGTTTTAGTTTTAATTCGACAATGAATTTGAGAAGTAAAGTCACGACTATGCAATTTTATTTTTGCTGAACGAACGTAACTGTACATTTTCTCTTATCGGTCATTTCTCTTTTTCCAAGACGAGTCATTAAATATCGACCTGGATTCGCGCTGTTTGAAAGACCGGCTGCGTCGCTCTACGATAATCGCGAGCCGAGTTTTCCGTGTTCAGTAGCCGTGAAGGCACCGGCTGTGGAAGGGACCTTGTTTGTTTTTTAATCTTTAATCTATACTTCGCCTACGGTTTCGCGTTACTGTATTCATATGTAAGGCTACTCTATACGCCATCGGTAATAACAACCAACGCTCTTTCTAACCGATGATGCAAGCAGACGCTCTTCAAAGGTTTCGACGAACATTCGCGTCCTTTCTTGCAAATCAAAATCTGCCGCGTCGGTTTTTAATCGTTAGCTCGCGCTACAAAAATTTTTAATTGTAATTTATTTTCTGAAATTTAGAAAATTGAAATATCTTTGTCGCTTGATACATTTAAAAAAGTCGATAGTCTCGAGAAAAATTTCTAAGGAAGAATAAAATCAAAAAGTATAAAAAATAAAATTATTATGTAAATCATTATTATTATTAATAATTATTTATTAATAATATTTCTTTAATTCGTGTAATAATTAAATTTGTATAATAATCAATTTACACAATATTTTACTATATAATAAATTATTAATTATTATACAAATTTAATTATAAGTAATTATTATACGAATTAGTACAATAAAATTAATAATAATTTATTAATAATAAATATTATTAATTATTATGCGAATTATTATTATCCCCAAATTATAGTTTTAGCAGATTTAGGATATTTTTTTTTTCATGCCATTGACATGTCCGAAATTTTTCTCCAAAGCGTTGTTCGCCGTCATCGTCACGGCCCAGCGGGCCGTATCTATAATTTAATACAGCGTTCTCTTTTCGCGCTCGCCTCGACGAAGACGCATTATGCCTCGCTCGGAGATCACGCTGCAAGATTTCTCCTTGGCAATCAGGATCGTATTCCGCCTCCCGCTACGCTACGCGTCTATCTCGGCCTCCTAAGCCGTGGTAGCCTCGTTTCCGCCTCGACTCTCCTCGCCGCGCGTAATGCTATTATCCATCTCTCACTTGTTATTCCGCCAACGTTCGACCAGCATAACAGAATCAACGTTGCATTTAGGATACGTACAGATCGGTCAACGCCTTGGAACGCGCGAGTACTCTCCCGGAATGATTAATGACGATTAGAATGATAGTCGTACGAAATTGGGAAGAGATAAAAAGTTATTTTCAAGCGGTACCACTAAATTTATAACACGTCGCTGTTTTAGTAGTCAAAGTCAAGAGGTTTATATATCTAGTACTGTGAAAATAAATGTCTAAATTTTTGAAAACAAGCTACTTTAGTCTTGCGAATTTTTTATACATATATATTTTATCGTAAAAAATAAAAGTCCATTATTTTCTAGAAAATATAAGAATTGTCGAAAATTGATTTTGACGATCGGCAGAAGAATTATTAGCCAAGCAAAATAATGTTGCACGCGATGATTTCGAAAGTGGCAGTAATAAAAGCGATATGATGATTGATTGAATTTTTTTAGCGATATACCACCTTTGAGCCCTCATATATATTCATCGCCAACTTATTATGCCGCTCGTGTTTCGGATCGGAGAATCAATGTTGCATTTATGAAGATGGGTCATTGCCTCTCGAACGTGCATCCGCAAACGTTTCGCGGATGATGTTCGTGGATTTCACGCCCACGACGAGTCACACGAAACATTCGTATAACACGGATCTCGCTTCTCCATTTAAACCGTTGAATTCGTAAACTCTGATTTTAATCTTGATAGTAGATATATTTTTTCTAAATTTATATAGTGTATGTCGGTCTTTATGAATTAAATTGTTCAATTGAAACATCGAGAAACGTACGTTTTTTTTTAATTTTAAACGATTGCACGCTACGAATGAAATTAAGTAATTGAAAATATGTAATAAATTCAATTCAACTCGACAGAGATTTTTAATTGGAAATTGAATTATCGATGGTACTTTGTATCGAATTTTAAAAAATGTCTTCCAGGGAACCTTTGAAATTTGCGATGGTACCACAATTTTCTAGCTAAAAAACCTCACGGGATCTCTCGGGATAGCATCTCCGCGCTTGTGAGCAAAACCAGGCGACCATAAAATTATCAGGACCTGCGCGTGGCGATGGTAAAAAGCTCGGGCTTTTGCCACGAAGCGAGCAAGGGCTTTTTCGCTTATTTTTCCGAGTCGTCGAATGTTATCGGCGTTTTCTCGCGTGTCACGGGGCCGTAAAAGCGGCGGCGCTTTTGCAATTCGCGCGCTAACCATCAAACGACATCAGGCCAACTTTTTGTCGCGTTATCATCGAATCGATCGATTCTCGTTCTCCGACGAGAAGTCGAGTCATGCTTGACTCGTCGTCCCTCGGGTTATCTACAAGTGAATTTCGAAGATGCGCGTGCGTACGCGATATCAGTCTGCGAACCGTACTTTGATAGATATCGAGGTACAAAAGTATTCAGATAAGAGCGCTTTTTATCCTCGAGAGATGAAGAAAAGATGTATTATATTTTGTCAAAGCGCGTGTACGAAAAGGAATATACGATTTTGCATGGATTGCAGATGACACGCCATCGTATCAGGCACTACCTCCTTTGCGTTCTTAACGTTGTGCATGTTGGTGCCAGGCGACAAACACGCTAGTGTTTCGCTAGTGCTTCGCGAAAATAATCCTGATGGTGCCGTTTTTATTGTAGCGTGAATCATATTTTATTAAGCCGTTGATGCTGAACTTGCACTTCTTCCAGCGAAGGACGTTCTTCCAGTGATGAAGTAACGCGATTATGCAATCGTAGATGTTCGATTTTACCTGTGTGAATGCTCCGAAAACAGGTTTTTAATATATTGGTACACAGAGAAAAATGTATACTGTATTCAAGAAAATATTATTTATTTTAAGTATATCATAAGTTTGTATATCCGCAAATATATCACAAGTTCACCACAAGCATTAAATTTAATTGAATATATTCTGAATTTTAGTAAGTGCAGTATTTTAGTTAAGAATATTAAATCAGAATAAAAATTTGATTTGCTTACTACAAAGAGTTGGCGTAAAGTAAGTTTGATTTTTCTTTGATACAACTTTACAATCTTCTTGAAGAGAAAATAAATTCTTCTTTCGAGTACATGATAATGATTTTCTAATACTTGTGATGAGTATATTTTAAGACTATTATCAAGAATATATTCTTTGTTGAAGAAAACTATTACTTAAAAAAAGAAAAATAAACTGAGTAATCGCTTTTCTTGGCAGTATTAGAATGATACTTTTCTCTGTGTATAAAATTTAGAAAGAAAAGAAAAAAATAACGGAAAAAACGAACTTTATAAGAGAAGAGGGATCGATTTTTACGAGGGAGATCCAAGAATCTATATCTCATATCGATCTCGTAAAATTCCACAAATGGGGGAAAAGAAACGTGGAAAATCCTCAATCTATAGTAATCTCATGAAGAGCTTACGGCGAGGAAGGAACGCGTGAATTCACTGCCACTCTCAAGTTAATCCTATCTGTGACGTCGGCGTCGTCGGGCTCGTAAATAAGCAGTCGTTACCGAAGAGGAGATGCGATCTTGCGGGAGTGTGTGCATCTCTCTCTTTCTCTCTTTCCATCTCGGTCATCGATCCACTCGTAAAACACGCTCTTTGACGGCGCGGAATAAATTCCGCGCGCGAAATTACGACGAGATATATTATTCCGCGGGGCAGGGTGGGACGTTAATCCGCTTCTGGTTCCGTTTCGTTTAATTCGCTCAAGCGAATCGAGTCGGTCGCGACCGCTTTATCGCCTCGCACGTTCTCCTCGGCGTGCCCTGACCATCTTTATATCTCGAAAGACAAAGTGTGTACGGCATATCGCGAATGCACGGCGCGAGCATGCGGTAGCACGGCAAGCCGTGGCATTAATAATTCATACTCCTCGTGGAGTGGTGGGGTTAAGGCTTCTGGGCGTTATAAATATTTAGATCGTCATGAAGATATATATCGCGCGCTCGGACGCCTGGGGAGCGGAGCCAGAAGAAGAAGACGACGAACCGCGATGAGAAGGTGCAGCGAGATGACGAGATAGTGGACCAAACTCCAGAGAGAGAAGGAGAGGGATTATTTAGGATTATTTCCGAAAAAGAGACGATATGAGATATTAGAGTTTCACGCGATACATAATAATATAATATACATAATGATATAGTAATTATGTAATAATATATGATAATAATAATGAATATATCTTGTCCGAGATCTCCAGTATTTACGAGTATTCTTATTAGAGTTAGCGTATCGAGGCAACAGATCGCTTGTCGGAAATGTTGTCAAGTTAAATACGTACGTTAAAACGAGCGTATAACTTTTTAAATGAAATCATGTCTGCGTTTACTGGTGATGTCACGCGTTAAATACCCTCGCCCGTCTCGCAGTTTCCTGTTAATTTCCAAGAACGGACTATTATTGCTCGGATAAACACAATGATTATTGCGGTCATTTTCTTACTTTACGTAGCGCACAAAGAGGAATGGAATACTGTTATTACCGCTATGATTATCGCCGGTTATAAACTGGTTTGATATGTTTTTTTTAATAACGCGCGAATTATTGTTTATAAGGAAATTTTATCATTTACAATCTCTTAGATTTTTGCAAAAATTATCTCGAGAGAAACATTATCTCGCGGTACTCGACGATTTTTTTTTTATAGTGGTTTTTTAATAGTTTTTTTATAGTCGTGCGAGAGAGTTACAACTTGCGGGAATGAGAGATTACGAATCTGAATATATCTAGACTGTTTCTAATTATGTTCAATCATTTTCTTGATTATATAGAAGCAAAGCGGATAAATATCAGTCAATCATTGTTCGCTTATATAAATCCATACATCTAATAATAAAATCCTTCCGATATTCACTGTACAATTTTTATTATATATTTAAGTAGACAAAAATTGGAATTGAGCTTCTTTCAAAAATTAATAGCAGTTTCGATTCTCTTTCTTTCTTTTCTAATTAATAACGAGAAATCTGAATCATTTTTTTTTTCTTATGAAAAGTATCTCATATTTTTTACGTCTTTTAAACTATGTCATGTAAATGTAAATTCTGCAAGAACAGAAATAGAGAGGAAACGCACAATTGAGAGAGTGACCGAGTTTAGAAAATTATATTCTCTTTGTTTGCATGATAATGTATGTATTTTCATACATTATCGGTTATAAACGTGGTCTTATAGACTCTTAGTTTTATGGCAAAGAATATAATCAATCGTCGTTAATCGCGGTAAAAGTGCAGCGCACTTAATATCGGAACTTAAACGTTGTATGTACGCGCTAAGTGGATTATACCTCGACCTATAAAAGCGTTACACCGCGAAACATCATTAATCATCCAATAACGGGTTTGCAAAAATCATACGCCTAACATACGCATCTCGAATAGGATTTGAGGATTTGAGGATTTGAGAAACATCGCTTGCCCGATCGGTATAATTCGTGATAATTTGCATCTTAAATGTATTTATATCGATTCGATAATGAATTCGATAAGTTGATTACTCGGCTGCGACCGAGCGAGAGTGAATTTCAAGCCGAAGCTTCAGAGGAGACAGAAATAGTTTTCCCTCTGCGGATATTCTCTTTGACGAAACATCGTCGAGAGTGTAACTTGCTCGTCCGAGGCCTTTTCCACGGTTTACGCAATAAGAAAATGCACGTATGAAATAATAAATGCGCGAATGTGCGTTTACGCAATCGCGCAAGTGCACCGTGAGACTGAATTTCAGGATCGAGAGAGAATTTCTGTATTTCTCGCGTCTCTACTTTTGCCACTTTATACATTATTGAGAGCGGCATCTCTCATTATTTCCTTTTTTTTTTTTTTTTTTTTTTTACATTTTCCACCAACATCGCTTCATCGCTAAAACTGACTGTCGTATTGATTTTCTCTTCCATGCGAGAGCGCATGTTTCTTTATTCCTTTCGATATTTCATTCTTTCGTGATCCCTCGATAAATTGCTACCGTGACGCGACCTTTCTTATTTTCTGACCCCGGAACCTTGACCCAGGCTTTCTTGCACAGCAATCGATTAATCAAATTGTAAACTCGAACTATGATATTGATTAATCATCCGATCTTGATAAAACGTAGCAATTAATTAAGTGCCATTTTGAGCTAGAATCACGAAAGATTATTCGTGTTCAACGTAGAATCGGGACACCCAGTATATTGTTAGCTCGTAATCTGTTAACTCAGCTGATCACTCTGAATTATTGGACATTAGTCAGCAATGCCAGCGAAGCAGATTTATAAATCTCTGTATAATGATAAAATGCTTATTTCTATCACGCTTTCAAATGTCCGACGCGCATTGCGTATATATTACATACTTGATAATTTTTTTGTGTTACGCGACAGTAATTGTAAATTAAATCGATGTCAAAAAATTAATCCGTTTCAAGATAAAATTGATTGAGCGTTCGATTGCGAGCGATCGACTCGAGATTCGATTATGCGATCGGCGAAATGCTGGTTTCCTCAAGGTTCGCAAGAATTATGGACTCTCGATTGCCGTTGCATAATGCACGGCCGATAATTCACCGGTTATTACAGTTTTGAAAAGCGTTTCCCTATTAGAGGTGGCCCTCTTACGTCGCTAACGTATTAGATCCGTTTGGCATATAAGAGCGTAAGATTGATCGAGCTAGGCCGACGGTAAATTGAAGTTCAATACGAATGAAATCACTCGGCGAGTGCGCGCTTTTGCTCGCATTATAATCTGTCTTTTTGCCGCGCGCAATTTCATTTCCTTCTTTCCCGATCGACGTCGATCATTTCGCTTTAATGCGCCGCGGTACTTTCCGAGTTTTATTCACGTCCATTTCGCGGAGGAGAGAATCTCGGGCCGGAGAAAAATGATTTCGTCTGTTGAGGAATTTTCTTGACTTTTTTTTTCGTCTACAGGAAACTTTCTTCACTTTTTTTATTTTACGTGTAATTTATCCCTGCTGTCTTCCCTTCAGGTATCCCGTGGATGAATCCCAACGTGGGATGAACGCGAGATTAGATGATTCGTTCGGAAGCTTCGTTCGAAAGATTCGATGGAGAACGCGTGCGGTGACGGTAAAGGAAAATGTAATTTGGTCGGTGATTGCGTAACAGCGTTGACACGAAAAAAAAAAAAACAGAGATAGAGAGAAAAGCAAATCGCGCGTGATAAAAAAACGGCGATAAGAGATAAAGAGAAAAATAGGAAAGAGAGACAAAAGCGGAGAAAGAGAGAGAAAGAGGGGCGCGAGTCGATCGGATCCGATCGGGTTAAAACGTTTTCCCGGTCGATCGTTTCCTCTGAGGTTCGTCAGAGAATCGCGCTTCCTTTCCCAACATCTCTCCGCTCGAACTCGAATCTCGATAGATCGCGGCCGACGCCTCCTTGCCTACTTTCTATCGCCCTGAAACGTATCCCGAGGTGCAGCCGTCTCGGTAAAATCCTCCGAGAGAAACGAGTTTTATGGCGAAACGCGACGAAACGAGCGTAATTGCGCGAGGATAGCAGCGAGATTTACTCTCCTTCCTTTTTCCTTTCCTCGATCCTTTCTTTCAACGCCGGCTGGAGGAGGAAAGGCCCTGGAAAAACGCCCTGTTTAATCGCATCGACGAGCAATCGATCGAAACGATGGATCGATCGGCGAAGACGCGATCACGAAATGGTCCTTCCTGCGATCGAAAAAGGACCTACGATTTTAATATAGAAAAACTTAGACGAGATTGTAAAGAGAGCGAACGACTTACCTATATCTCTCCTTGCGTAAAAAATCGCAATAGTAAGGAAACTTAACATTTCTTCCGTCAGGTTAAAGAGAAAATTTACGAGTCAGGTGGGAATAACGCGATTATAGAGTCGACGATTGTACGTATTCTCGTTCGCGTTTCACTTTCTTTTCTTTGAAAGAAACAGGGGACCTAGTCGACCTTAAACGCAAAGTAATCTACGCGATCGGGATTAATAAAACGGAAATGGAGGCTTTGATGACACAGGTCTTTGATGACCGTTATTTCTTCTTGCAGCACCAGCGCGGATCGTTTCGAGGGAGGATCGTTCGACGAGCTCGCAAAATAGAAGTATCGTGCCCCTGCAAAAGAGGGGAAACGGCGAATCGGAAGGAAGAAAAATATAGGATATCCCGTCGTTCCATCGCGCGCGCTGTTTATCCTGGGAATCGAGCCGAGCGCGCGGGCGCCTCGACACTCCGCGCGATTGCTTCGAGGCAAGAAGGATCCTGGAAGGATCGGACGGAAGGAAAACAACGTGCGCGGGATATGTACCAAGAGCCGAACAGCTCGTCGGGCAGCAACGCCTCCACCAAGGGCGACGAGGTCGAGCTTGTCAGTAGGTTCCTGGCGCCGCTCTGCGCCAGGGACGAGGCGGCCAGGAACATCGCCCTGGCCGCGGCCAGGACCACCGTCGAGGGATGGCTGGGCAGCGTCGGCAGTCCGAATCGCTGGGAGGACGCCAGCGACATCGAGGACACCAAGACCGCGACTGGCAAGTTCTCCGGTCAAGACGGAAGGTAAGTGTGTCGTTGCCCAACTATCTAAAAATGCTCGTTATATAAAAAAAAAAAAATATCGTTTATTTCCCCCTTTTCTTGGAGAATTATATCAAATTGTTGGAAACGTATGATATATATTCGATTTTACATTTTATTTGATTTTTTAAACCAGACGAGGAATATATTTATATTTCTGATATCGTTTTTTCAAAGCTTTCTTTATTTAATCCGCATTTATTGCAATTAAAATCAAATAAAATAGCTTTCTTTTCTTTTAGCTTTTTGCTTTTATATCTTTGGTTAGTAGTAAAGATACACATAACAAAAACATTCATTATTTTGGGTAAAATTATATTGAGTTGATGCAAAAAAAGTAATCAATTTAATTAAATTCTACTTTTTTTTTTACTCAACCTGTTGTTTTTAAATTTGTATTTTTTTCATGCTGTATTTATGGATAAATGGACCAATGTATAATGTTAGATTACGGTATTTCGATTACAATCCCGTTAAAATTTAAAACTATATATGTTCGCCGTTGCATGCCTTCATTCATTCGTATTTAGGTTTAATTGGATATGCTGTAATAAATTCTCAGTCATTCCATTTTCTGTTTTATTAAATAAATACGGGCGTGTTGTTGGGATGTGTTAAAATTATGCAATCTGTTGAACAACTTTGTTTACCGGTATCAATTATCAATATCATTAATTAATGATTTATCAATTAACGATTTATCAAATAACAAATGATATGCGTACAATACATATCGTTTAATATTTTTTAAAATAATTTGACTTTGCGTATCATAATTTTGATCGAACGGACATGTTTAATCGGTGCAAACATTTCGTTCCGTGCACTCTTGGCAAATTATTGGTTCTGGATTTAATATCAGCATTCAGTCACGCAAACACGTAAAACTCGACGTGAACGCGGTACTTAAATAATCACGAGCGGTTCATTAAAATGTGCACGTTACGAGGATTAATAATAAACACGCAGGAGAAATTATATTCGTTTAAGCATAACTGCAAGGACTATTGTAGAGAAAGAAATCTGCACAGTATCTTCCTTTTTTTTATATAAAATTTTTTTATATAAATCGCCTTCGTTTGTTGCTAAAGTTGCGGAATATTTCTCGCGGAATTATTTTAACTCTTTTAAATAATTTCGAGAGAATATATATTTATCATTATAAATTATATAAAAGTTGAAATATTAAAAAAAGTCTTATTATTACATAACATGATTATAATTAAAAATATTTGTGAGAAAATGAAAGTCTGTGTGAAGATGAATTGCCGATGAATCGTAATATTTGAGCAGTAATAACAACTTTGGAAAAACATATAACTATCTCTCTTTTTTGGATTGTGTTGTTTGTATATTTTTAATACGTAATATTTAACTCGTTTCACATTATTTTAAAATTATAAATGATTCCTGATATTATACAGCTGTTATTCGATGGCGATAGTAACTCAAAAGTTGGAGACACATACATACTATATATACATACATTTATTTGGCTTTTAATCGATATTTCATGTTTGATTGAAGATACGACATGAGTGTCGAGCGGTCGCCAATGAGGTCATCGCCGAGGAGCGTGCATCAGCACCAGCTGCTGCAGGATACGTTCCAGACGGAGGGCTTCTTCCCGCAAAGCGTGAATGATAATTCGGCATCATTTCTCGAGAAGAACAATCCGGAGTCCTCGTACGATTGCGTGGATGGCCGTCTTCTGAACGAGAGGCGATTCCGCGAGCGATACAGCGACGGGGTCGAGAGCAGGTCCGGCCATTCAACGTCCTCCGATGAAAGTAGCAAGGGCTTCAACATCGAGGGCAGATGCCCACGCTTCGGCTCTAACTGCGAGAGCGAGCGAAAGTATCCCGGCTCGTCGTCGAGCGACAGATCGACGAGCGACGACTATTGTCCTGGCAGGACGAAGAACAATTACGCCAAGCTAAAGGGCGCCAAGCAGAAGCAGCTCGAGGATGACGAGCTCGATGCGGACACCCGGGTGTACGGCAAGAGTCCCAAGTTCGACGACAATCTGAGCGGCTTCGCGTCGTTCGACTGTCGGAATCGCCGAGCCAAAATCACCGCCAGCGGCGATTTGCTGACGCACGAGCAGCGCCGATACTATGATGCTACCGACGACGACGTGTCCTTCAACGAGAGCGAGGCGGCGCGTAATGACGGGGTCGTCTTCAACACACTCGACGGTTTTGAGAACGAGAACGAGCCGTCTTACCGTCAGGACATGAGTCTGGAAAGCCGCGAGACAGCGGCGGGCTACGAGGATAACCCGGAGGATCCTCGTAATCGGACGCAGCAGCAGGACTATCTGCGCAAGAACGACGAGAGGAAGTTTAGCGCCGGCCAGATCAAAAGGCCGCTCTCCCAGGACGAAGATGTGTCCACGAAGAGCGGTAGAGTGCTCGAGAGCCCGGAAGTAACGCCCGGCGACGTTGGCAGGATGCTGAATCTCGGTAACGCCCTGGACGGACCCAGACAGGCGCAGGCTAACAAATATCTAAGTTTGGTGACGTTACACCTGCCGGTGATACTCAGGCTTAGCGTCAACTGTCCCTTTCAGAACGTCAGGATCAAGTGTGCGGAAATCCTTCAGATGGTCAAGGTAAAAATTACTTAATTTCTTCCGCCGACATACAATAATATTTAATATTTTTTTAATTTTGTGACACAAGTTAATGTAATGCTTCTGCAGCTAGTTTAATTATGAAAGTTAATTAGCAAATTGATTGATTTTTCCGTGAAATACAGAAATTTCCTTTTTAATCTTATCTTTTTTTAAAAGTTATAATAGAGGAAGTTGCGAAAATGAAAAGAAAACCTCTTATTGCCCGTGGTTATCTATCCTTTGACAGAAATTAAATACCGCTGTATGCCTTGAGTATACGGGACATTCCGACATTCCGGAACTCCGAAAAAAAAATCTTAGCGAAACAAGGTGCAAGAGATAACGGATAGTCTAGATATGGGCTGTGCGAGATTTCGCTCGCGAAGTCTCGACGAAGCAGATATTAACGCGACCGCGAAGTTTGCACTCTCGCGTGCACTCGGCCGAAATTCTTTCGCAAGGGTTTCACTAAAGTTTGCACTAGCTCGAACATTCGCTCTTGTATATATATTTGTAAAGTTTATTAGGTAACACGAGACAAAAGTTGAAAACGGCGAACACAAAGAAACATACCGACGCATACATATGGAATATCTTAGGTATATCACCTGTCTTTAGGATGAACTATCTAGCTTTATGACGCGAAATCATTTACACAAGTCTCGTAACGCGAATGAAGACTTAAATTATTATAAAACTTTTTATTATATGCTAGAATTTCCTGCAGAAATTATCTTCAATGATTCAATATTTAAAAAATATATAATTTTAAATATAACATATAATAAAATATGCATATTTAAAATTGAAAAAAAAAGAAAATATGCACATCTCATTTGAATTTTACAAAATATAGCTTAATTTAAAAAGTATTAATTTTTATTTAATTAATGTATATATATATATATATATATATATATATATATATATATATATCTTGGAAATCACTAATGCCGCCTAATTTTGGAGCAAACTCCGGTATTCATGTCTCGAAGAGGAAGTGCACAATTATTCTGAGATATGCTATACACATTCCGCGGCGGAATTGAGATTGTCCAGAATATTTCAAGCTTTATCTCTCCAGCTTTGTGGCAATTTATTCGAGTCCTTCGCAAAGAGTAACTGCCGGGCGCGATTCTTACGCTGTTCTGACTTTGTATCTCCGCTCTTAATGCGCGCCATTGTTTTATAGCTTTCTTAATAAATAAACTACTAGGAGACAGATTTACGGAGTCTCTCGTGGCAGCTGCTCACGCATTCCGGAAGTAACCGCTGCTCAATTTTCGCGCTCAAGTTTTGTTTCTTTAGACGAATTTGATTTTTTTATAATATTATACATTATTGCAATTAGTCATGGGAAGTAGCTTGAAAATTTTGTGTTTGAGATCTGGATAATCTTTGACGACGAACAAAATGATTACTTCAAATCATAAGTTGTAAAAAAAATGAGTGCGTGGGAATAATCCAGAGCAAGATGTGCTTATGCATAAAACATAAACCGGATAGGAGTAACTGTCGGTTATATTAATGGACTTGTTTTGACTGGCTATTTGGGGAGGCGTTTGAACCGCGGGCTAAAAATATCCTGTACCTAGGTAGTTCGCGGTTGAAGCACAACTTTGGCCTATCGCGAGAGTTGCTCTTTCTCTCGTACCGAATAGTTTCACGACGGTCATTAATCTTATTACGACGGCAGTTAATCTTTTCGAAGGACCGTGGCAAATTGGACTAATCCATGTACTTCGGTGTGCCGTTAAAAGAAATACCTGACAATACTAGCGAAACTCGCGCGCTAGTTAGTGTCAGAACGGAACGAACGAACGAACGAATGAGCGAACGAGCGAACGAACACGCAATGCATTGCAAATATTCAAGTAACCGAGACGGAAATAGAGGCAAATCGCAGAATGTTGTAAGATTGAAAGGCTTTCAAAAAATGTTTCCGACCGGTAACTTCATATTATTTTAGTGTCATTTTTTCCCAGCTTTCGCAAGAAATGACATTGTGTACAATAATATATTTGAATTTCATTCGTTTATAATAGTAGGATGAAAGTAAACTGGAAAAATAATCGGCTATTTTTGAGCTTCTCGAGAAGGCCAAAGAAGCGTGTATTATTGTGCTTTTTTAATACAAATTTCGAAAACTGTACCATTATAATTAATTCTTGGAAAAATGATTTAATTCTCTTTAAGAAGGGATGAAAAATTTTCTTATATGAATTTTATTTCTCGTTTTTTCTCTGAATGTATATACATATATTATAAACAAGCTCATAAATGAATTTGTAATTTTATTTATTTTAATAGCATATAAACAATACGATCATTTTTTACAATTTTCGATATATATATATATATATATATATATATATATATATATATAATAAGAGTAAGATACACGGATGTAGGAAAGAATAATATAAGAAACGTATTGATATTTAGTCTCTGATAATAGCAAGGCAAAAAAAATATATTATCATCCGTGAATGTAGAATCCGCTGTTTTGGCCGACAGTTATGCTCACCGATATTGTCACACTCGAGGTCGATCGATACGACTTGTGTGTAAAGCTTTATACATAGTGCAGAACAATTTTCAGGCACGAAGTCGACAGAAACAGAAAGCTAGGAAAAGAAGGTTTTACAAAAATACAATGTATCATATTGTGACATTCATAATTGCATGTAAAATTTATGAAATATTTTTAATTTCTTTATCTTTTTTTATTTTCGAATATATAATAGATATGTTCAACTAAATTTAGATTAACAATAAGAGCATTGTTCCATAAAAGTTTCAATCTATGTTATTTCAGTTGAACGTACTTGATTCTTTTATAGATAAGATAGATGTCGAAATAAAAATGTTCTTCTAATAATGCGAAGAAAATAAAATACGAATTTACAAAAGTAAAATTTTAATTGTGATATAATAGATTATTAATAAACATTTTATCTAAATTCTTATTTTTATATAAAAAATATGAAATATAATTAATCAAGTTATTATTTTTTGAATGATACTCAGTTTTAATTGTACTATAATTATAAATTAAAAGTAATTGATAATATCAAAATCCATCTGTCGCTTATTCCCTCAGTTTTAATATTTTTTTAATTTCTATTTTAAGTACAATTTTTATTATAAATTGATAATATTTGAAAATTATATTTCGATTAATATCTCAAAAACAATTATATGATAAAAACATTTTTATTTCGCAACAAAGTTAAATTATTCAGTGATATATTTATTTTAATATTGTATTCGTGTATTTGTAGCAACAAATTATTTATTGACTCTGTTTTTTACTAAAAGAAAGCTTTTATTTTACAATATATATTTTACGAAAATGATGAATAAAATAATAAATATATAATAGCTATATATATATATTTTGGTGATTTTTAAATACAGACTATTTACGGTAAAATACAAATCATTGAAATACAAAAAAGAGAAATCGCCCAACGTGGGGCTCGAACCCACGACCCTGAGATTAAGAGTCTCATGCTCTACCGACTGAGCTAGCCGGGCTGTCGAGAGTCCGTTGTATTTTTTCCTAGTTTTCTTGATATTAGATACGAATATAGTACAGTAGGAAACGTAATTTTTCTTTTTGTCACAGGATAGAGGACTTCCAGTACCAGTGCCGGCTTTCGATGGACCTAGTGCCTTCGTCCCTCTTTCGGAGGTAAGTAATTTTGCATGCGTCAATTGCTTTCGTAGATTAGTATATCAAATTGCATTAATCATTCTCTCAAATGTTAATTAAAATTAATTAAAATTTGGCTTATTAGTCCTGTATATCTTTCTATTTGTGTTTTCAAAGAAAGAGACGGAAATTCAATCAAATCATTATGGTTAATATTAATTAGCATTTGTGAAAATGATTTTGTAGAAAACTTTATGGCTTAGTATATATTATATCATCGATTTTATCATCGATGCAGCATTATGGTTATCTTATGTGATTTATGCGATTCACTGATAGACAAAGTAAAATCGGTTTTAAGATAAATAAAGATAAGTCATATATTAAATATAATGATAATGACTATTTAAAATATAATCGATCTCTTTTTGTTTGCAAAGATAAGTCATCTTTGTGAAATGTTATTATTTTTATTATTTATTACGAAATAATGCTATTTGAAATATATTCGAATTTTGATTGTAATATTTTTATCTCGTAATAACATCAGCTATAACTTTTTTATTAAAATCATAAATGAAGCATGTGAGCGTCATAAAAATGAAACAATTTATGTCGCGTAATGCACGATCGGCAATGCGTTAAAGTAAATATGCGCGACTTTTCTTTTTATTCTTATTTTTATTTTATTTTTTTTTCTTTAGAGATTGGCATGGATAGCTGAATTATTTTATTCGCAATCGTGGTCATAAAAAGTAGGACATGAAAAACGAATCGGTTAATGTTGCCGCAAAATCTGGGTCATCGCATTGGCGCCAACAATGTCAATGATCTCGCCAGCTGATTGACAATGGTCGGTAACGAAATCGGTCCTGACAATTGGTTCACATTATACCGGGTGTCAAGTCGGTTTACTTGTTCCCCATGATCTTTAATTTACTATAATTAAACGTGAGTATTATGACTATCTGGTTCTGGTTGAAATATATTTCTTTATTATGGTTCTACATATCTATAGAGATAACTGCATTGCCGATCGAGTAAATGTACGTGGATCTTTTGACAGATATTTTGAAAATATTTTTAATAAAATCTGTCAGTACCCGTGTTAGAAAAGACTACACGAGGATTGCAGTTAACATTGATTATTTCATTTTCTTATATTCTTCAGTTTTCTATATATTTTTGATAAATTATTATATCTATTATAAAAAATAATATTAAACTAAAATACCTTTATCTTTTATCTCTAGCTTATTCTTCGCATATATTTTAAATTTTTATCTTATCGGTATGGGATATAGAAAAGGATATTGATTACAATATCAATTTCCAGATGGCGCCAATGATCAAGTTATCACGCGATTCTAAAGCATCTAATTAGCGTGGTTATTAATGTCATTCGATATATAAATGGGCACTTTTATGCAAATAACGAATGAATTTCCGCGCTGTTAAAAGCCACAAAGGAAATGCAGTTTCCAATATAATCCAGAGCTTTAATTAATTATCTAATTATCACTGATGTCAATTATTAACTATATGGATTATACTAATGTTGTTTCGTCGTTATATGAATTTTAATGTAATCTAATAATAACACTCGAATCACATTTCGTGCTCGAGAATCGCTGACGCAATGTGCAACGCATTGCATACATTAACGAGAAACTAATTTTGCACTGCAATTTATTTTGATTAATATATGAGTTTATCGCGATTCATACGCCAAAATAAATGGTCGTAATTTAATGATTTATCGTAGTGTAATAATTTGTGGATTATAATTTCAAATCTCTTTTACGCTATTTCACAAAGTGCAATACACGCGAACGTCCTTGTTTGAGATAAGATTACTAATCGGCGCACATTTTCGTTTTAAGATGAGAGAAAATATCAGCTCGAATTATCATAAAATGTGTGTCGTGCTTGTAATAATTATTCATACATATTATACAATAGTTATCAGAGACTGTTCCATTGTATAAGGGAATACAAATACGTTGTCAATCATAAATAAGTTTGATTATCTTATACATGAGTCTCAGAATTAAAAAAAAGACCAAGCTGTTATAAAAAAAATGTGGTAGGCAACATCAAATTTCCATTCCATTAATTTTTCAATAAAGATAAAATTACGTGTTGTAAACAGATGTTACATATTTTTTTTAGAAAGCGCTCTTACGCCGGTAATTTTTCTGATTTATTACAAAGTGATTATATGTATAAAGTATTGCATCTATCGTTTTTATGAGAGTTACAACATTGCATCTCTATAATAAAGTGTAAGCAGGTAAGTGTAAACAAGTGTATTCCTTTTTTACAAATAAATCGCACACTATGGCTTTACTCGGGCGCATTGTCCATAATATCTTAAAATAGTTTTGTAAAGCGAAAAAATAGACATTCATTATAGATAAAATATATTTCTTTTCTTTGTCATGTTACTCTTAATACATAAAAAATAACATAAGTTAACTAGAAGAATAAAAAAAATTGAAAATTTAAATATTTAGGACTCCTCAGAAACATGGAAAATTAAAATATTTAGGACTCTTCAGAAATATGGTCGTAATAATGATTATTTTAATAATGACACTTTAAAATCTTTCAAGTTACAAGCGATTAAAAATTAAAAAACTCATATACTACGGTATTTTATAGGTATGTTTACGACATATATGAAATTCTTTCGACGTATATATAATGAATTGCTTATTGATTCCTTGATGTCTGTCATCTTTATGTTATTCTTATACGTTTTGCAACGTCGACGAAGTTGACGATCGATCATCAAGAGCTCGGATAGCAACCGATAATATATCGTAATCGATGATTTTTATTATTACGTTTTTAGATTTGCACAAGATTTCTTATGTGGGTGACAGGTGCGTGACTTATTTATTGTGCAATATATATAATATCATGCTCTCGTGACATCATTCTCTATCTTTGAATGCACACCAAATACGTCGTAGTAATTTAAAACGATTTTACAGCATATTGATTATGAATTTATTTTATTACAGAAAGACGCGTCATGTCACGTTAATTATTTTTATTTCAGTATTTTTTTGTATATTAATTTTACAACTTACTGTGATTATATTTATCTCTTTTCTTTTCGTCTCTTTTTGCAAAATATTTTATTATCCAATTTCATTGGATCGCTTTTATTAGATTATTCAAAAGTATATACATCTTCTCTTCTATAACTATCTTACATTCTCACACATCGGTCAATTTCCAAGGGATATTATCGAACGTTCTACTTTGCAGTAGTTCTCCAGATATCGCGGAACCGGTGTCAGATATCAAGAGAATAAGGAATAAATGAAATTTTATTTTTCATCTGTCTAAAATCATTATTTCTCGAAACTAAATTCGATATAATTCGAGTTTCTAACGCGACTAATTTTTACTACATTTGTTGTAGAGAGATAGTTTAAACTTTTACGAAAAATTACAAATAAGAAAAGAGAAGAGAAATATACGTGGAAAAGAAGAGGCTGAAAATTCTCGGGAATCTTGATCGGATCAATAAATATTATTCCTAGATCAAGCGATTACGAATGGCTCATACGTGCTTCATATACAAACTCTATTGGAGCGCGAATTGAATCTTTGATTTCATTTGCACTTTTGAAAATAATTCATATCGCGCAATCTCGTTGATAACGCACTTGAAGATGGACGATGAATGTTCTATATCTATATATCTATGTGTATAAATCTTCACTTTATGGAATAACGTCGATTGCTTTATTTTAATATATTAACATTTTGTTTTAGAAATGAAACTTTCTGTAAACGAGAAGCACATTTATTTTTCTGCGATATTTTATTATAATGTCAGTTAAAAATTTATCGAAAATTAAATCAGTATTTTATCGTGTTCCATTTTTTATTCCTCTGTAAATATTTTTTCTCGTCGCAAGCATTAAAGTAACTATTAATTACGTATTGGAGCGCGGAATTTAGCTCGCTTAGCTTAGCCTTAAAGCCCACAGCGCAGTAAAGAGCGCACAGTTTATCCCGTTAATGACGTTAATTAGTGTCTAAACTAGTGCTATTCGATATCTCGCCGTGTGCAGTACGATAAAGTGCGACCAAAGCAAAATAACCAGTAGACGGTTCTAATTTTAAAAATCGTTAATAACGGGCATATTAAGATAATTATAGCGAGTATTAAATATTTTTCTTATTATTTAATCATCATTAATGTAACCGCGAATGTTAATCAAAATAATAATCTTTTCTCACGCTAAGAGAAAAATATACTGATTAGAGCGGTAAAAAAAAGCGACCACTTTATCCGTGACCCCTTATCTTCCTCTCTGATGTCACGCCTTCATCTATATACGATTATCTACAGGTCGTTGACATCGCGCCTCGTCTTCTTTAATGCACCAATTGTCGTAGTCGGTGCTTGCGTGCGTTTATCAATTCGACGTAATGACTCCTGTGAATAGAAGGTAGCAATTGCTTTAATTTCGCGAACGGTGTTTCGAAAGATCTCACAGAAAAGAATTCGCCAAACGCGACGACGAATGCAATCGTCTAGTCGCATTCGCGAAGCATGGTCTGTTTTTTTGTCCCGTTAATTCGTACTGTTACGATACGCGTAAGAGATAAAGATAAAACATCATGATATCGTTTCTTTTTTTTCTCCTTAAAATGTATTTTTCGTACTATTATTCGCTTGAAATTGCAACTCGCATCGGTGTAATACGCGCAATGTGCGTTACTGCGCTTAATTATCACATTTAGTTACGAAACCAATAAACCGTCATCAAAGCAATTTCCATGGCAACGATGAAATGCCGTTGCGGAATTCGTGAAACTGTAATTCATTCGCAACAACTGCAAATGACAATTCAAGTCGCGGCAAATTGCAGCACATTATAATCTTCGCTGCGCGTAATCAAAAGTTACAATTCATTTTTTCCCCCAATCTCTACGGGATTGCTATCATATCTTCTTGTATTTTTTTTTCGATGATTTTACGGTAACTCGGTCACACGGAGATAACTCGTTGAATTTTTACAACAAACAAAAATATATAAAAGAAGAATGCGCATATAAAATGTCAGTCTTGTCATATATAAGTATAGTTAATTTACATAAATTTATATAAACGACTCTTTTCTTCCGAGATATAAAAAAATATGATGGATATCATTATACACGATATATTAAATCCAGACATACAATAATTAATATATATCTTTATTAATCGATTAATAATGCACAGACACACAAAACACACAGATATATACATATTTAAAAAAAAAACTTTATAAATCAATTTCTACATTTAATAATTTCTCACAAAATTCTTATCAGAAAATAAAATCTGGAATATTTTATATGTATTATAAGAAAGCATAAATTCTTTAAATAATATTCGCAAAGTAATTAATTTTACAAATTAATTTTACAAATTAATTTTACAAATCATAAATATATAAGTTAAAATATAAAGTAAAAAAATACCTTCCGCAAATTGCATTTAAAGGTACAATCAAATTTGTCGATTATTCATACAATAGATTTTGATTAGATTAAAAGTCCCGCAAAATTTTAATAGATTACTCACACACACACACATTTAGATATGTGTATAAATAGCGATGTATACATTATACATGTATAAATTTTCGTTATTTGAATATAAATTGTACGGTTATATGCGTATTATTTTATGTTCTCGATATTATGATTATGAACATGAACTATAATTAAACTGATAAGTAAACTGTTAACTTACTGTTAGTTTAAACTGATAACAAAATAGTTCAAAGTACGATGCAAGATGTATTCGAATGTAAACATATAAGGAAGTATTAATATCAATATCTGGATAAAAAAAACAATATATTTATATAAATAATCTCTTACCAATACTATTATTAATCATAGAATTGTTATCATAGAATTATTAATCATAGAATTGTTTCATAGAATTGTTTGGTCGCGTAAATCGCTAATTGCAAAAATTATAAAAAGTAACCTCGCATTTCGAAGAGTAATTTTACGATATACGTAAAAGCTCGCGTTATGACTTCTGACTTCTCGTTCAAGTTTCGCAATGCAAATGCAGAGCCGCACAAAGCATGTCAACAATAGCACTCAATACGCCGCGAAAAGCGAAGGTCAAATACTGCATAACCGACAATCAATTTGTTATCACGACAAAATATCTACTTGTAAAATATACGTGAAAATACTATTTCAGTATTATATTATTAATCAACAATTGATTAGTGTTGATCTTATCAATCTTGACGCTGATTATTCGTTATTTTAACCATTCAATTCTGTACTTTATACTATTATTTGTTCTTAATTATGTATTATTACACATAAGTGATTAGCATTTAAAATCTAAATGAGAAAAGATTCAAAATTCGAAATATAAAATATATTTTTGAATTTTTCTCCCCGAGTATGCAAAAAGAAATAATTATCATCCGAAAATATATCACAATAATATAATTTATAATCCCTTTGATTATCCTCTGTCGCATTATACTTCGAGACACGATTATTTTATGACGCGATTAATGATTATAATTATTAATTCGTATGATTGAGTGACTATTGCGGTAAAAGGCTCATGAGCATCACATCGTTATTTATCAAAGTTTTATATTGTTTAGCAACTTAAACTTTATTTGCTATTTTTAGATTGAGAGCGTACAATAACACACTTAGTATTCTATCGATTAGTGCATGCGTGACCGTAATTAACTATGTTTTCGCGAATGAGCGATAAAGGAGCAACAAAGGAAGGAGACATCGAGCCAACTATAATTTAGAATTTAATTTACTTTGAAAAATAATTTATTTATCTTCGCGATAGTAATTTATTTAATTTATTTAATTATTACGTACAATGCATGTAAAATACTCCAGAATTAATTATATATATACATACATGAGGGAGAAAAGATAGTATCGCGCGGAAGATAATTTTTAACAGGTAAACAAAATGTGTGTATGCGTGCACAATATATAGAAAGACTCTAGAGCTTAGTGGGTGGGCCACTAACGAAGTTTGAAATATTCAACAACATTTATGTAGCGCGTCGCGTGCTCTCTTGTAGGGTATGCTCCGCAAGGTTCCTCTGGCTGGTAATTTTATTTAAAAAAAAATATATCGCGCACCTGGCAGCAGTATGATTTATCAAAGGTGTAACGATGCTAGTACGCCGTGTAACGCAATTATACACGCGTGTTTATCGGAACGTTGGAGCACATATAATGATTCTCTCTCTTGGTCTTCATTTTTCGCTGCCAACGATATCATTGACGCGAAATAGATGCACGTGTGGGAGATAACGCAAGAGAAAGGGCCAACAGTCGGGTGGAAATAGAGAGATTTTTCATGTAAATCCCACCCCATTTTACGCAGTCCACGCTCGGCTCGGAGGCAAATAAATATCTGCCGCATAACCGGAATATCTATGGAAATATTACCTCAGAAATATGTTCGGGAGCGAATTGAAAATGAGCAGGACATTTGATACAAGCCGTCTGGGCGCCGGCAGACATTTCAAACGTTCTTCTACTGTTGGAATTCTGATATTTTATCATTATTTTATACGGACAATCGCATTAATTTTCCATTTTTAGAATTAACTCTGATCACTTAAGCTATATCTTATCTGTATTGATGAAATTTATTTATTATTTAAGCTTAAAAAAGAATAATAAATCGAGCTTATGAAACGCAGATTGTTGATCCGTAATTTTAATTTTTTTATTTAATGTGAAAAATGTTTATGATATATCGTACATGTATGGAAGAAATATCTCACGAAACTTCTCAGAGTGAAAATAGCTTAAAAGTAATTGATTGAATAAGAAATATAACATTTTTGCAAACGTTTGACAGAATATTTGACTCGATCCGATTTGTAAGAGCTGTCATTTTTATTAGTTCTTATCACACACACAGCACATTTTATCGAGTGTCAGATTTAAGTGACAAGTATTTGAAAAATATCGACATTGAAGAGTCGCATATAATCTTTCGAATGATTTTGTAATCTCTGCGTTGATTATATATTTCTTTACAAGAAACCACTTTGTGCTACTTTTGCTCTTTGTATTATTATAACAGAGAATATTTTTCACAATTTCTTCCCACTGTGGTTTAATTGTTATATCTTTGGATCAATAGATATGTCGATACATGTCGATGATATATATACGGCATCGGTGTAGATCGAGATAACAAATGGCTTTTAAGTTTTCTTTCTCTCGATTGTTCTTTTGGTTCAAGGTAATTACAGTTTGAAGCAAAACATTCTTCCAATTTGTAAAAGATAAAATATAACTATGATATATATTTTTATCAGAATTTGATCAAAAATGACTGAGAGATATATAAAAAAAATTAATTTAATAGCGGTTTCAATTTTGCAAAAAACTGATTTTAAGATTGTGTTTCACAGCAGAAATTTAATGCATTTGCTTTTGAAACTTTAATTTTAGATATTAAAAGTTGACGAAATTGATAATTATCTCTTCATTTAATTTTAATTAAACTTTTTAGTTGAGAAATTAATGAATATATATGTACTAAAGAAGAATATATTTGAAGGATCAAGATATAGTTTTTGAATATCAGAATAATTACTGTAATTGTTAATTAATATGCGTAGCTTTGATTAATAATTAATGTACATATATTACATGCATATATTAATAATTAATGATATTATTAAGGTAGCGAGACATACTAAATCAGGTTTATTGATTCAATCATTCCCAGAGATATTTCTTTCTTCGAATTGTAAGCCGCTAAGAATATCATATGCTCTCCTTTGTTGGGAATAGAATTTCATTATCGCGTATCGATGTTTGTTGTTATACTTTCTACGGGTGGTCGAGACATAAGCTAAGCTAAAACACGAGTTCTCTTTATGGAATAGCATTGTTCAAGCTCTGATTTCTGTCTCGATGACAAACACGAGCGTCAATTTACAGAGGGACTCAATTCCAGAACAGACTCGATTGGTCGAAGTCCGACACGCCTCTATTACATTTTTATCTTAAGTTATCGCTTAAATTGCGTGTTATCGTCTTGATTGACGTAACCAGTTTATTATTTCATCGTAGTGTCAAAAATTTCTTAAATTACTCATGATTAGTTTTTTAAACTAGTGATGTAGACGTCAAACAAAACAGATTTATATAATAAGCTCTTTGTGGCCGAGATTCAAATCTGACATAAAATTAAGTAAATGTTTTGCAAAACATTTATCTCATGTCATGTTATAAAGATTTGTAAATTTCATATATTTTTTTATATCTGTTTTCTTGTTCTTACTTATCAAATAGGCTAAATCTATATAAATATATTATAAATATATAAATATATATTTCAGTTTAATTTGCACAGTAGAGAGATATTTTATATCTCCTTTTATGAAACTCATATAAGATTCACATTTTAAGTAATTGAAATACTATAGTTTTTCAAATTTTCATTGTCAAGTTAGACTGTCTGGGTAATTTTTAGAAAGGTTTGATATTAGTAACAATAGTTATATACTAAGAGCTGGCTGATATGTAGTTAATCAATTACGTATTTATTAGTATTTTTACTTAAACAAAATAAATTAATCTAAAACAATTGTTTTAAATTTAGATTATTCAATAAAATATATTTTTTTAACTATATTTTATTTATATTTAAAGCAACAAGCAATAGATATTGAATTATTTAATCTTCTATGTAACAAATAATATATGATATATTATAATAAAATAATAATAAATATAAATAATAAATATAAATAATAATCTAACGAATATTGCTAAAAATTAAAATAAATAATTTATATTTCTTTTTAATAATTTTTTCTATAAATAAATAATTCTTAAACATTTTTTTATCTTTTTTTAATTTTAAGTAAACGTATTACATATGCTTATTTCGTTTTTTTTTTTTTTTTTTTAATTGCTATCATTGTTCTTGTATACATTAGCGTATAGTGAGCAATTTTCTCTTTTACATTTTCTCAGGTGATCTTATCTTTAAGGCAAGTTAACAAAAAAAGAGAAAATCAAGGAAAATGGAAGAATGATAAGACCTTTACGCAAATAATGGAAAAAATATTCGTATTGCCGCTCGAACGATAACACGCTACCGTAAAAATTGCCGTCGTTATATTATTCTTGGACAAAATCGAGCTCAAAGCGAGTGGCCTCTTTAAAACGAATCACGGATATTGCTTCTATCCGGTGTACATCGTTTCTTTGCCTTCTCTTTCTCTTTCTGTGTGTGTCTCTTTTTTCTCTTTCATATGATAATTGATTTTTTTCAATTTGTTCCATAGGATTCGACGTTTATGGCTCAAAATATTTATAAAAATAGTTTCTTATCTTTGACCAAGATATATTGATATCGCGTATTACGTAATGAGATTCACGCAAACGCGCAATTTATAACGCAGATCGCATTCACAAAGAGATCTAAAAATTATATTGTAAACTTTGATACTTGAATTGAATAGAGATTCTATTATGATTTCCTTTCTATACAATTGAGTGTATATTATTAACTTCATATCTTTCGAATTAATTTTTAAAGTAATAATTTATTTTTTTACATTGAGATATTATTTTTGGAAATTTTCATCCGAACTACAAATAGTGCGATATAATATAAAGAAAACATACATTTATTTTATGAAAAGAAATAAACATTTTCTCGGAAAATTCACGTATATATGTATCAATAAAATGAATGTATAGCGATAGGTATGCGAGAATGGAAAAATATCTTGAAAGATTTATTTTTGTACTTTTATACTTTATAAAATATAACTTACGAATTACTATTAAAATGCTAATAAATAGTAAATATAACATTAATAAAATTCTTAAAAGTTTTCTATTTTAAATTCTAGAAGTATTTTTATTTTTTAAATATATGCGAAAAAAGCTACGCAAAGATGTATTCCAATCTGTCCAAACTTTTCTAACTTTATATTTTTATAACTTTATATACATTTATTTTTGTTATTTCTATATTTTTTAGAGTATATTCTTGAGATTTAAAAACGTTCTCAATTTATCCAGTTGTAAAAATTTTTTACTGTACACTTTTATTGACATTTTTGAAGTTTAAAAAATATAAAGTTCTGAAATTTTTAAAATATTTTTTTTAATTTTTACGAAATTTAGAAATCTACAAACTTATATTACTTTGCAGAAAGCAGTAAACAGATAAAAATAAATATATTGATTCGTCAACTTGTTTTCCTTCAAAGAGTTGTGCTGGGCAGTATCTAATCGTAATATTAATTTTTATAAAATACACATGTGGTTGTCTACTCCAAGTTCAAAAATCTTCTAAAATAACTACTTAAGAAACAATTTAATATACTCTCAAGTAAAACAAACATGATTTCATCTGAATGCCAAAAATTGATGAAGAAATACATATTAGAAAATTGAAATATCCTCTAAAAGAATTCAGAAAGCAAAGTAAAAGGAATTTTTCATGACAGATTTATTATTTTGACAAGTATATTTCTAGAGAAAAATGGAAAAAAATGCGAAACATTTTATTCAATAAAAAACATAGCTGTAGCGTATTGAATCTTTTCTACAATTTTTTAACAATTAATGAATTAAAAATTTATTAAATATGCTTACTATAGAAACAACACACAAAATAAAAATAATAGTTTAAATGTATCGATTTGAATTTTCGCCCCTAAACAATGATATTGTGAGCCAGGAAGGATTAAAATAACTTAGCTATTTATATATTACGTATAATGAAAATAAAATCATTAGTTTACAGATAGAAGCATATCCGGGAAACATGGAGCGTTTTAAAAAAATTGAACGGCAGCATTATCAAAATGAAAGCTAAATATTTTACTAAATATTTAAGCTAATATTTTATATAACTGAGGCAGTTTTTTAGCGGGAAATAAGGGGGAGAAGAGGATATATTATATAATCATGACATAATTTTTTTCATAGTAATAGTAACTTTAATTTATCTACTTTATCTGTGATCTACAATTTTTTACGTAAAGTTTTTAAATATATTTTTCTTGAAAACATATTTTCTAAATTAGTTTATATGGTTTCACGAAAACAAACTAATCACTAAAATTTTACATGAACATAAAATACATCATCAGCACACAGTCATTTCTCTATTTAAAAAAGAAAATCATTTTTGTACAAAAAAAGTAACATTGAAATTAATAATTATACATGTCAGATTTAAAAATCATAGAGATATAATTAGTAATTATTTTCAGAAAAGATTTCCTAAAAGTTACGCAAAAAGAATTTAAAATTTTATTAAATTCTATAATAAACTTATCCATAATTTAAGAATGATAAGGAAATATACATTTTATGTTTCTGTAAAATTTTATTTGATTTTCAAGAAATTATATGAATCAATTTAAAAAACATGGTTTCTCGAAAAATGTGTATTTTTGCGGTAATGTTTAAGGTAAATGAGAGATCGGATTTATTTTTTTAACGTTAATTTAAACGTTATATTTTCTATGATAAAAAAGAGATATTCTTTTTTCCTCAAAACTTTATTGCTGGTAGCAGTCTTTAGTTCTATATTTTTTTCGACGCGTCGAACGTCCATTGTATAGTTCTCTCGATGTCCCATGTCATGCATTAACATAAGCTTTTGTTTGCGATTCAATAGAGTGATTTTCATTACAGATATTAATTCAATATTGACACGTAATTCTCGTTGAAAAGCAAAGACTTTGGCTTTCCTATTCGTTTCTGACTCACAATATAAACATCTAAAAGCAAAAATGCGTAAAAATTTTTATTATGTATTTTATATGTGTGTTTTTAAGCACTTCTTTGATAAATCTTTGCTTGTAAATTCATTAATTATCGAAAAAAATGCAAAATATGCAGTAGACTAACAGTCAGGATTTAAAAAATTTTTCAATATTGCAGAGACTCGTGTGTATATATACCTATATAAACATATATATATATATATATATATATATATATATATATATACAGAGAGAGAGAGAGAGAGAGAGAGAGCTCTCAGCGATAAGTTTATTGCGTCACAAAATTCTTGTTTATCTAACGTATTTTTTTATATTTTAGCACTAAAATAGTCTTATACAGAACACGACAGCAGATATTAAACACTCTTTTGTTAAATTAATCACTTATTATTATAATAATAACAATATATATGAAAATATTGGAGCTTGAGAGAGTGCACAATAGATATAAATACTTATTGTGTGTGTGCATATATTAAAAATAGTACAGTCTAAACATCTTTCAAAGAAAAGACATGTAAGGATGCAAGATGCAAGCGTATTTTTATCTTTATATATGTGCGCGAGATGCTCTTTCTATAAATATAACTAATACAATATAACTAAAAATATAACTTATAATATATTAATATTTAACTTGGTAAATCTTGTAAGTTTTACTGAAATATTTTCAATAAAACACATTTTCAAAATCTTGAACTTTAAGAAAATTGACCTTTAAGGGCTTACATATGAGTAGACGGGCAAAAAAGTGATCATTTTTTAGGAATTTTTTTCTCGAGAAATAATTACTTTATTCAAAAACTTTTTTTTGGTAAAAAGAGCATGTATTCTAATATGTTTGTGAATTTTTTTATTAAAGTCTATCAACATTTAATATTGTTTATTAGCGTTAGCATAAACCCCGTTTTTAAAAACGTCTTTTGCAGTGTTCACCATTTTGAGTTGTTATGTTATCTGGGACAAAAATAGGCATTGAATTTCTAATTAGTGACAATTAGATATACAAGACAGTTAGCTACGAGCCAAAAAAAATTCGCAAAATGATGGCTGCTTGAAGTTTTAAATCGATTTTTGATCTATTTTTTCAAGTTAACAATGCATTTTTTAAACATTTGTAAAAAACTTTTTTTAATCTGATCGTTGCTAATTAGATAAAGCATCTGTTTAAGTAAATTCTCCGTAATTTCTACAATTCTTCGAATTTCTTAATAATTTTAACACTATTCTTGAAACCACATACTTTCAAGAAATGCAGAAAAAGAAAAATCGATTTTTTCAAAATTTTACTCATATGTAAGCCCTTAAAAAAACAACAAAAAGAATTTGCGACTCCAAAAATTGGAATCCTCCTGCTCTTTTCCCTAACATTCCCTAACATTTATAAAAGAAGCTTTCGAAGGTGCTCGAAGGAAACTTGAAGATAACACAGATTAGATAAAGATGCTGACATGAAGAGATGCTGAGATGAAGACAATACGCTTACATAAAAAAATAAGGAGATTAAATCCTTGGAATGCAGTAAACGCTTTTATGTATTTATTGTTACATTGTGGATGAATCATACGTCACAATCATAGCTTTGACGTGTAGTCGCCGCGACCACGCTGCGCCGTCGACTCGTGGACCAATCAACGCGCATCTCTGGTCGGTCCGGAGTGCAGTCGCAACGTCGGACTTATACAGCAGGCGCGCGCAGAGTCCGCCAGTTGGTAGCGACGCCGTCGCCGTCGGCTGTCGTTCGGTCGTTCGCGTTCACCACCTTCCACTTTTAGTCTCGCACGCCGTTGAGGCAGGACGTGCTCCGTTCTTCCGGCTTGCTGTCGTGTGTCAAGGTGCACGCGTCATACGTAACGCTACCCACGCACGGGAACTCGTGCTCGCGGCAGGTTGTAACATCAAAGACGCTCATTGGGGTCTTATTCGCGGATCGCAAGTTGTCATCGCATTGTGACGACTTTCATGTGGCGAGAATCTTTTCGGTAGTATTCAAAGGTAAGGATGTAGGGTTTAACGTGATATTTATTCCGTATTATTTTTATTGAATTAATTATTTTTTTACTTACGGTACTCCCTTGTGAGACGATTAGAAATTATGCGTTTTGTTTATTTATTTATTTATTGTATTTATATAAATAGCAAGTATTTTTATAATTAATAAATATTTGTTAAATGAATAAGTATTTTTATAATATTTTTTTTCGTGTATTTTTTTCGTGTATTAAAAAAAAATATTACACGCTAAATCGTGAAATCAATTTACTAAATATTTTTAAAAACATCATTTAAATAAATAAATAAATAAAATTATAATAAATCATCATTTAAATAATTTTTACTTTTGTCAACATTAATATCCGCGAAAAGCTCGTTTATTTCATTATGTGCGAGAACTGTGAGATAAATAACTAATTATCATAATAAACTGCGCTGCAATTGTTGCATTTATGTATGCATTTATATTGTATTCACTCCATTAAAAACATTATGCGCACGCGGATGTTATGTTTATGTACGATAGCTGAATAAGCTACGCTCACGAAATGATCTATGACGATGAGAGTCATTACAATGGATGTTGGATGCGATTGCGTGTTAAAATAAAAGTGTGATAGAGAAAATGCGCGCTCCGATTTCGCATCGCATGGCTCGATTTATTTTTCTAGGTCAACCGGCGACGAGAAACGAGCTCTCGTGCGTTTTGGCGACGTGCTTCTTTGTAAAAGAAAAGACTTCTGTGAAAAATTTAAAACGCTAAACTTCTCGTGATAATATCGTGAATTATCGTCCACGTTACTTTCGTGTTCGTGATTGCAATCGCGATAAATAATAATCGTTTCCGGAGGAACATACGATTAATATTTTAATTATTGTTGTCAAATAAGATAAAATATTAAAAACAAAGTATTTAAGCACTGTAAAGCACTTTAATCATTATCTCTGGTTTGTTTAAGAAATTGCGATCGTTGTATGTGTATTCAGCTGCGCATTATTGTAATATTCAAATGTTTTTAAAAATTTATTGAATAAAGTTCACATGAAATTGAGTTTAGGGAGTTTTATTAATTACTTAAAAAATATAATTTAATTATTATTTGATATAATTATAATAGGTTTTAAATTTTTCAAATTGCTTTGTAATTATGCCAGAAATTTAATCTTCTATGTATAGGAAGGTTTAAATTCAAATTAGCTTAAATTATTTTTTTTTCTCTGTATTTATTTTTATTGTATCAATCTTTTTCATATGATCCTCACGTAACAAAAAATTAAACATTGAATTATATAATTATTCAAAAAATTATTATTCTAGTCATATTAAAAACATGTGAATTAATAAGTGAATATTCTTTAAAATTATTTATTTATTTTTTAATTATTCTGAAGCAAAGAAACATTATATACATAAAACATTAAAATTGGTAAATACAAGATGAATGATTATGTGCTTGATGAAGATTATGAGCGATTTTGCTGTTTTTACATGGAGGGATTTTTATTTACATGGTTAAAAATTTACATACTAATATCTACATACTAATTCTTCTTCTTCTATACTAATATTTACTTAATTTAATCGCTTATTAGGAGAGAATTGCTTACGGTACATTTCGTGGATTATTATCCCGCGCACTTAGTCGCATCTGAAATGCTAATATCGACTGTTCATCGACTCGTCTTTGTAAGCAATGCTAAGTGACGACCCTTATTGCCTCTGTAAACGCATATCCGGGATTTATACAGCGCCGTCGCGTAAATTTACGATTAAATATACGCGCATCAAATCGAGACGAATGTATTCTTGATAAAAATTTTACGATACGTGGTATAGAAAAAAGATGGAAAGAACTATAATAAAAGGAGAGGCATCATTTATATCATTTTTCCATATTTTATATTTTTTATTATAACTTTGTAATAAAATATTTATGTAATTTATGTGTTTACATCATCTGATCTAATCTAATCATATCTAATTTAGATAATGTTTTTTTGCTACTCAACAAATTTGACGAAGAAATCTTGGACTATTTACAAAGTGTCCTGTTATCATTTTTTTTCTATGAAAATGTTTATTAATAGCTTTCAGATAATTTAATATTAATTAAAAAGATATTAATTAAAAAGAAAATTTGTATACTTAAGCTTTAGGCCGATAAAATTATATTATTCCATTAATTTTATGTAGATTTCTTAATATAATAACTTTCATCTAATTTAAATTTATAATTTTTAGTTATATAGACATGTAATGTTAAAAATAAATTGCAAAAAATTATGATCTTCGATATTTATGCGGAGAAAAAATTCATTCTAAATTAGATAAAAAGAATTTGTTTTAAATATCAGTACAATAATGATGAAAAATTTTGTATTTAAAAAACATCTTGTGATAACAACAGCTATGTATGCACAATTACAATAATATATTTTTAAGCAATACAGCAATAATTGTAAAAAAATGTCAAATAACGTTAATTAACCAGTGAGATTATATTTTAAATTGATAACAAATATCTTGGAAAGATTTAAAAAGTTTGATACAAAATATACATACACATAAGAATAATAAACGTGTGACTTTAAAATCCTTATGTAACAAGCACGTATATTTAATCTAAATGTTTGTCGACTCAGGTGACGTTTACTCGTTAAAAATTAAAGTATGAAGTTTATAACTTGAGTTAAAACGCAGAAAACGCGAAACAAACTTTAGTATCAAATCAATATTTACAATCACATTTCCGGCATTATAGTTATTAAAATCATTTTTAATTTATGTCAAGATTATGCAATTATATATAATACAAATATTTAAAAAAAAAATACAGGAGTTGCGTAACTATTTCGTAATTTCGTTAATTGCTTTCGAAATCATACGGAATATAAATGTAGTTCAATTAGGCAATTGACTTTCAAGAAGTTTATTCGGTTAATTGAAAAACTATCTCGACGGTACTCGAAGTTACGACGAGAAGACGATTCTTATGACGCAATTTTTTAAATAACTGTTTATTTCAAAGCGCAGCTTTGCTTTGTCTCATTCACTTAATGAATGCTGAAAGTAAATTGAGTTGTTTTTTAGTGATTTATTTCTGAAGTCTTGTACGTTGAATATTGTTTACTCTGTATATATTTCGTTTATCTGTTGAATAATTTAGCTTTGACATCACTCTACTTGACGGATTGTTCTTTTTAAGTCACACATGTAGTGATCATGTAGAATTTCGGAGAAAAAACACAAGGTAAAAAACAACTTTTGAAAATAAAATAGTTACTCGTATTTTCTTTTAGACATGCAAAATAAAGGAGGAATATTTATTATATCTCTTTTATAACTAGAATAAAGTAATATTCTTTTTACGCAAAATATACATATGATATACATAATTTACTATTTAAAATAATCTGTTTTATATAATTTTGTTATTTTGGAAGGTTGTGTATACTGCATTCTAAGATGTTATATTTCTTAATGTGCGAGTTATAGAGTTTAGATTATATATTTCCAAATTTTTTGGACGGAAAGTCGGTGATTGCGAGATGTACATTTTACTATACGTTTCAATTAGATAAAGCCATTTACACTTTCTACGGTTCTTTAAGTTGCTGAAGTATTTATAGACGTTGCATAACTCATCAGTATTGTTTACTTTTCCATTTTACACGAAATTCGTAGAAATATAAAAATGATGTAATATTCCGACTTTTTACAGCGAGTCTACATTCCTTACAAAAGTGCTAAAAATAAGAAAGAAAGAATGATGTGTTTTAACAAGTACACTGCGATTTAATTCTTTCTTCAGAAATCTGTTAATTTTCTTTGTTTGTTTTAATATTATGATACATAGTTTAATGTTATTACACATGTAATCATACGCCGATATGCGATTAATTTACAAATTAATCGCATTTCTCTCAGAACATTTAATGAGTTTCGTTAGCAAAGTAATTTTCATTGTCTGTTATACAGTTATCACTATAAAAAAATTAGTATGGAAAGATTTATTTATCTTTTTCGAATTTCAACTGATATACGCCAATGTAACTGATGTTTGATGCTGTACATTTATTTTTAACAGTTTCTCTATATATGTATCGAACGTTGAGAGATACTGGAAAAATACAAGTTTTAATAATCTTTTTAATGTTAACAGTAAAAATGTTGGATCAGCATTTTTTCATTATTATTTTTTTTCTCTGGAGAGATTGTGATTTCGTCCGTGTAAAAAAAATCCGCTTTTATCATCACGTATCTTCACTCGCACAAAACGGCACGTCGTGTGTTCGCGTCTCACGAAGGATATCTATTTTTCCGTCCATCCGTAAAAACGGAGAATTCCGGACTCGCGCGAGGGGTTTCTTTTTTTAACAGGAAAGTAGAGATTTTTGCTATGGAATAAAAGGGACAATGGAATAAAAAGTGTCACAGGAAGACCGACTCTGTCGCCGAATCCGTCAGAGATCCGGATGATCGATCATTACGAAACCGAGAATAACAGGCGTGTTTGTTCAGTTTGCGCTTCCGGTGGATGTCAGTCGTCGATTTTTGCTTACATTAGTGGCGTAATCAGACGTGCCGATTGCCATTCAGCGATAAGGATGAAATATTATGCGATTAAGAAATTAATGACAAAATATATGAATTATATACATACACATTATTTGATGTGTAAGTGAAAGAGAAAAAATCGAAGTAATTTTCTCGCATTTTCTCTTGTTTAAATTTTTAACGCATTTTTTTTCCACTTGTGCTATAAAAAAAAATGAGAAGTGCCTCTGCAAATAATTCTCTCAAATGAAAATTCTGTTCGAGTGAAAACGGCTTAAAATTACACGAAATTCTCTATCTCTCTCGCGACTGCATCGTCGCTGCTTTTCATCCGCTGCATTTCTCCCACATGACGCACGCTGGCATTTTTTTCCCGTGTTTTTGCCGCCATGCATTCCGCGCGTACGGAAACGCCGCGCGCTTTTCCGAACGGCATCGTAACGTCAATGACCGCGCGCGCCGAGATTTGCCAGTTCGCAGAACAAAAGGGTACAAAGCCTTTGCGAATGGCATGATCCGTGAGCTTTTCGCGTCATACCGCTGCAATTCAATGCGTCCCACGAACGCGTACATACATACAGTAGAATTCATGCGCGTATAAAGAACGAGCCGAAAGTCGTTACTTTCCGGAAAAGCTTTGCGTTCTCGTTTATAACTATATCCGTTTGTATTCTCTCTTGTTGAAGATTCATCTTGATTTTTTTTTACTAAATCAGCACAATCGCAGAGGCATTAATATACGACTGTCACAAAGACAGTCACTGTTATCGCCGTAAATAAATAATAATTAAATAATAATTAATTTCGTATACGATTAACCTCGCGAAAGAAATAATGTCGAGGGAATTTTGCACGAGTCCGAGAAGACAAGAGGGCAAGAAGAGGCCTTCTTCCGCCATTTACTAAATTGGAACGCTCCTGATCTCGTCTTATTTCTTCTGGGAGTACTTGGCGACATTAAACTTGCCGGTGTAAATCTAGCGCGGTGGAATATAATCATCATCGTCTTTCTCTCTTTCCGTGAGATCTCTCACACCAATCCGGTGTCCTGCCATGACTAGGCCATGAAAATGCGATCGCAATCTCTTTCATTACGTGTACGATTATCGAAGTTCTCTCATTTTCGCGATCCAAACATTCAGAGATAATAAGGTTCACAGAAATAATAAGTGCGCACACAATTTCTTGACGAATTTCGAGCTATCGTATAAAGTATCTCTTTGTATGACATCACTTATCAATCGAAGGAATTGTAAATCTTTGCATAACACGCGTAATCTGTATTTATTACGTTTTTTATGGAGATGTTCTGATACATACCTGTATCTATGTCGTCACGAGTAACGGGAAGATCAATCGAATATGAGGTTATTAGCGAGCTCTTGCCTACATTAGCATAGATGTGAGTAGCACGTGCTATTTCTGCCGCGATAAAAACGATGAAGATTCTCGGCATTAATGTAGAGAGATCGCGTAAAGAAAGCAAGAGAGAGAGAAAATCTTATCCATGATGGTGTATAATGGTGTGATTAGTGAATGGACGTGTCGTGATGCATGCTTTACCGTACGTATCAATGACCGCACTTTTGGCAAACATTTTCAACTATCTAGAGAAAGTAGTACAAGTTGCAATTCGAAAGTATCGTCCTAGAAATGCAAGTAGAAGTGGTATAGTCTGTATACTGATTCAAAATATTTTCCTGAGGATTATTAATGTATTATTCTCTTTACATTTGGACTTTATTCTTGTTTTTTCTTCAAGAATGTTGTTCGCTCTTTGAGCTCTTTGGACTCTTTGGACTCGCGATGGAAAAAATGTGCGATAGTCTGATACCTTTTATATCGTTTCCTCTTCCTTGAAATGCTTCTAATTTATTTCTAACAGTTCTAATAAAGTAATATACGGACGATAATTGACAGATAAACGAGACAGTATTTTCAGCAATTTACGTTACAGCGTTACAGCGTTATCTAATATTTATTTTTTATTTCTGTGAGCGCGATTATCCTACAAATTCTGATTATTTTATTGGCGTAATCTTGTAATCTTTCGAATCACATAACAAATTTAAAGCATCGTTTTTCGAGCATGAATTTCGACGCATTCATCGTCGAGATCCTCAATTGATTCGAGTCCGCAATTTGTCTTATAATTAAGTGAGTGCGTTGTCTACTATAATCGAGTGAAAATAATTTCGAGAAAAGGATCTCTAAACTCATCTTCTTTTAATAAAATTTGATAAAATAATTTTCGAATGTGACAGTCGAAAAAGAGCCCATCCAGAGCTTGCTTTTGAGAACAACGAGCCTAAAAATTTTATTTTTATGACATGTGGAACTAGTGATGATATTTTTAATAAATAATCTCGTCTCTTAAGCGTCTTTTAAGCTTTAAATTTTTGGAGCTTTCTTTAGGAACAAGGATAATTTTCCATAAAAGAATAAAGGAGTCTGAAATTATTCGTGAAAATTGATCGATTGGTCTGTTCTGAATTCTACTTTCTCGTCTGTCTATTTTAAGAATTCTTTACTAAAAATTTTACTTTACATTTCGTATCTTATTACTTATAATTTAACGAATATTAGATGTTGGCCGCGACATAAAATAAATCTCGTCATTGATTTTCTTTAGTATGCAAATAGAGATGCAAATAACGGATTGTCGTGTGAAATAATTGTCATTTAGAGTGGAGAAAAATATATGAAAACGTATATTGTCATTTTTAATTTGTTGGATTTAATTGATATCATATATTTTCTCTGTTGATCGTAGAGATTGAAGTAGATGAAACTTTGTAATGCTTCGGTTCTTCTTAATTTTATCGTATTTGTAAGGCTTGAAATGAAGTCATTGTTCGTCATTAATAGAAACAGACTTGGCCCGATGACACAATATATCAGTCATTTACAAATTTTTTGAGCAACTGCGTCATGTCCAATCTCATTAATATGTTGATTTCTCATAACCTTCTTCGGAATTAATGCAAAGAGAATTTCGTAGTCGATTATTCTTTTATGGTAAAATAAAAACGGAAGATCGGAGTTTAAGGAAATTCCATTGCCTCTTCATCTTATTAGCTTCAAGCAAGACGACTGTAAATTGTGGTATTTAATCTTCATTTGCATTTTTCTACTCCAAGAGCATTAAGAAATTCGCGACAATGAAGCGATAATTTTGCCTCTTTCATTTATAGTCTACTTATAAACGAGTTATCTCTGGAT
This sequence comes from Camponotus floridanus, assembly GCF_003227725.1. Lineage (NCBI taxonomy): Eukaryota > Metazoa > Arthropoda > Insecta > Hymenoptera > Formicidae > Camponotus > Camponotus floridanus. The sequence continues at coordinate 91,675 of NW_020229248.1, forward strand.
ATCGGATAAGATTATTATAGTTGAACAAATTTTAGCTAATTAAAAGTTTTGTTACACGCGGAAATTATTCGATAAGCTAAACGATATTTGTAGTGCGCAACTTTCCCGAAATAATTATACAAGAGAATTAATATTATAATAAACTACCTCATTATCCTGAAACATGTCGGTATTTATGAAGTTAAGCAATATATTTTGAATTTATATTGTAATTTATAATTAATATATGTAATGAATATATAGAATTACATGTTGATATGATATTCAATATACCTAATAAAATAAATTTTGAATACTTACATTTCGAAATTTTTTGAGAGGATTATTCATTGTGATATAGTGATTAATCGATAGACTAATTGAGTTCGGTATCTGGTCCTGCCATTCTATCGATGGAATTTTAAGTGGGAATACTAGTGTGATTGAACAAACGATCGAGAGAGAGGAAAATAATTTCACTGCGGTGAGAGTATGAGAAATCGTGATCTCCTTCAATAAGGATGAAAATCCAAGGGAAAAAGAAGGAGAGGAGGACTCTTTACGCTAGGAATATGTGACAGAAAAAAACTTATATATTCATGTCACTGTCTGAGAATTCTTTCGGATTTTGAACTTTGATTAAAAATTTCCAAGAAAGTTAGAATAATTAAAAGTGAAAAGTTTTCAAAAGTATTTATAGAAGAGATATATGTATAAGGATGTCTCATGTAAGATATTATAGACTTTTTTCTTTGATATCGTTAAATATAGCGATAAAGATAACATTTCTTTTTTAGTATTTCAGTGTTGGCTTACATAACAGATATAGATTATTGATATTAGATTTGCAAATGAAACGAAGAATCAATTTTTTTTAAACAAAATTATTTTATTTTGATATATCGATTCTCGACATAATTTTACATATAAAAAAGAAATAATGTAAAGTATTATCTAGCAGAAAATTCACAAAATCAGTACGAGATATTCACAATTTAATTTGACATAAAATACATAATAATTGATACCAAATATAAAGTGCTACTTTAACTCTCTTCACGTAATGGATATTAATTATAAAAGGTGTGAATAAGAAAAATTTAGTTTCTATAGAATAAGTCATTACTTCACGGAAGTTGTTTGTATTATTATAGAACGGTTCTAAACGAGTGCTGATTGCAAAGTCTAAGAGATCCTTGAATATCTCAAATCGTGAGAGTGATTTATTTCTTTCACTGTTTGTATATTGCGTGTAATTTTCTATAATTACGCATTTTGATTTCATATCTTATATATAAAATATATATTTATAGAAATTGTTTATTAAAAATATCAACTTATTCAGAAGCATGTGTATCTTTCATATAATTCAAACATGTAGAAAAAGGATAAATATTTCTTGTATCTTCTTTTTCATCTTATAACTTATTATTTATATCTTATCGAGTTATCAAAATCTTATAAAGAGATATAAATTTATTAATATCTCCATTTTTATTTATTCGTTGAATATGAACGATAAAGTTCTACAATTAAGGGAAAAAATGCGACAGTAATAAACACTCGTTCATTAAAAAAATATATTTTTGTACTTACAAAAAAAAACATGTTTCCTTCAATAATAATAATCGCGCATTCGCTTTCCACGTTTATCCGTGTTGATGTGAATCGTCGCCGATTTGTAATTAGGCTGCATTGTCGTTCCCAGCTTGTTTACTCTCGCATGCAAACGGATTTAATTCGACAAGCCCTAATCATCGACACGGCAAATTGCAGTTTAATTATCTGCAGTGCGGCGCTATTTCAGGACTTTGCAGAAAATTGAGTCTCTAGCTGAAGCTAGACGTGCAAGTAAAGCAATAAAAAAATAGATCCGTCTGCGGAAGATGGACGTAAATAAGAATGGATTTCGTATTAATCTTCAATGTCTAATCGATGTCTACGTAAATGTCTAATCGATACGTTTTTTCGGTAAAAATAATTACGATTTGCATCGATATCGAAAAGTTCATGATTCTCGATGAATAACAAAGATATTTAAATATAGCATACGTAAATTTGCATCTCTATTATATATTTCATGAATGGAAGAAAATTTATCGCAATGAATGCTTATCATTTCGTAAATTTTGCATTATTTTAACTTATTTAACGTGTGCAAAATTGTTTTCGGGATAATTGCAGTATTTAATTAGGATTGCACGAGTGGAATGAAACGTATACCAATCTACGGAATAAAAGCTGGAGTGTTATTTGCAGTTTCACGATTGGCATATTTTTGTTACTCTGTTATTGGCTCGGTGAAGTTTTTGCTCTCTCTTGATCATTTTTTGGTTACACTTGTGAGATCGCCGGTAATCGTGAATACGGGCTTGTCAGCGCGCGACGATCGACCTCGGGAATGGTATTAACAGCTGATCTCACTCACGCCGGAAGCCACGACGGAGTTGCCGAAGTTGCTTCGATTAATTCTCGTTTCTCTGCCGGCAGGAAGCCGATAAATCGCCACCGCTACGTTGACCCGACAAAGTACGAAACCGGTTTCTGTCAGAGGCTGCCATGCGTTTTGCAAAACGTGACACGCTCGATTCGTCGCGAAGATTTAGAAACTCTACGGCAACTACACGAACCATGGTATAATTTAGGAAATGATGTCTGCGCATAAATAGCAGGATGCTCAAAGCACACTTAGTAATGTAAATTAATACGTAAGAATGAAAGACAAGTGTAATTCGTAAGATTATCGTGTCTCGATATCGCGTATTCTATTATATAAAATTAAATTCAATTATTGCGAGTCGACAGCCAATAATATCGGGGTCCGTCACGTAATCGTAAAAACAAGGAATACAGGGGAATCTTACAATACCTACCATAGTCACGTGAAAACTTTCCGTCACGTAGAGTCCTTTGAGCCATCGTGTGCGATCGAACCTGATATTAAACCACCGCCGTGTGTTACAGCGCGCGATTCATCGATTTATGCTCGAACTTTCCTTTGCAGGTACCGGCAAGGTATTCTTGCGACGAACGCTGCATGGAACAACGACAACGCTAGCGAGGATAACCGTCTTTGTAAAAGCGGCGCAACTTCGGGAACCAAGTAAGCCAACTATCCTCTCCTCCGCTTCCCCTATCCCAGCGAGAAAACACATCCTCCCTCGCGAAATATTCGCCGAACTAAGATTTCGATTTTCGATTCAGGGAGAAGATCTCGCGGGGAGTTCCCGAAGCCCGCTTGCTCCGGAATAATCCCTCGAGGAGGGATACGCAAGATGATGCTGATGCAGGAGCCAGGCTGGAAGCTGGAGCGCAAGGGCTCGGGGGCGCAAGTTCTGCGCAAGGACGGCTCTCACTTCAAGAGCAGCACCGCGCGTGTCTGCTTCCGATGCGACGTCGAGGTGCGCGAGTTCGAGCGTGACGAGGATTACGGGACGGTGGAGAACGCGGAAACGGAAACGGCCGCGAGTCCGCTGGCGATGCTGTCCAGCTGCGTGGCGGCGCTTTGCGTCACCATTCTCCTGCCGTGGCTCCTGATCGGGGGCTAAACACGACGTTCCTGTTGTCGATAGCCGCGGCGGAACGTCGCTCCAGTTTAATGAAAGGTTTGCACGACTATCCATTATAGGCCGCGGGGTGTCTACTTCCGCGAGAAATATGGAAAACCTGGAATTTTCAGGGATTTCTTTTACCAGATGGAAGACTCAGAGAATTCTCTTCATGGAATTTTATTGAAAAATTCACGAGGAATTTTTTAAAAGGAAGTGCTCTTCTTGCTCTGACATTTTGCTCTTTTTATAAACAATCGACAAGCCAAATGAATTAAAAGACCTATCTTCGATTATATGCTCAATGTTTTAACGATTCGCCAGTACTGGCAGTGAATATCGGAACAGGCCTAAAATATTGAATATACAGTACGTATTCTTTATTGTACATAATTTTTAAAGATAAAAAATGAAAATATTATTCAAATTAAAATATTTAACTTATGAAAATTCTTTTTTTTAATATATTATGCATCTAGCACTTTCTTGAAACTTAAGAGGCTTTGTTTTTTCTCTGTATGAGTAAAAAATATTGAAAAATGCATACAGTAAAAAATTTACCTTAAACACTTGCATGAAAAAATCTTTGGAAATATTCTCTCTATTTGAAATTTTGAAACATACCTGGAGGACCAGAGGACTTTTTACAAGATGCGTAGACACCCTGAGGTTGACTTTCAATTACTGCGAGTATTGATGTATGTCCGCCAATTGTCACACACAGGTGGTCTCAATAATCACGTTCAAGATGTGAGATCTAGCGGTTGACGATGATCGTAACGCGAATCCTTGGATCGTATGGCAACGAAATTCCAATCAAGAGCAAGAAAACTCCCGTTCGAATATCGACGATCGGATGATGTCATCCGATAAATAACATCTCAAATTGCGTAGATGCGATTGCTATTATTATTGTTCGACTGGAATGGAGAAATGAACAAGTTTTATCGCTATAATATCGTATAGGATTGTGATAACACGTATTTGTATTTGTGGTATCCGGTCGATACGGCGATCCAGAAGTTTGTGTACTCTCTCGTCGATTTTATAGCGTTCTTTGGAAACTCTCTGGAATTTATGTCCGAGCAATGTTTGCAAAATTCGAACGCGTCGAAGAGATTCCTGATTTAATATGTGATCAATGTAGTTATATATATTTATATATAATATAGTGGTCGGATAGAAGCATATTGCAATAACAAGAATAATGTGCGATTGATTTTTCTGTACTTGCGTAATAAGAGAAAGAGAAAAGTGTAAGATATACATATGTCGATTTTGTAATCGTGATGAAAAATTCAACGTGTGATTGTATTTTGTGCTAAATGTTGCATAAACGAACTTTTATAAATATTTTGTACATATATATGTTGTAGAAGGGGAAGAAAGAGGTGATAAGATGATGAATAAAAGTCACTTCAAATCCAGAAGCATCGGTGCGTGATTGATTTCAATTCAACTTGCACTTGCTACAAGTAGCATCGTGATGCAAGTAATTTATTATCTTCTCCCGTTCCAGAAATCAACGGTTACATCGACAGCTGTTAAGATTTAATGGTCCTATGCGGCAGCTGTGCTTCTATAGATTTATCTACGGCTACTTTATGGCCTCTGTTATATACGGTGTATCGAAGTTAGCGCGCTATCTGCTAGTGGCAGATTCCGGAAATCGTTTGGAGATGAAAATTCCAATAATAAAATATCGAGGTTGTAATAATTCTTTTAAGCGGTTGTTGTAAAAAGTTATTATATTGCAATATTTGAAAGTAAATCGATATTTACTTTCAAATGGGAGTATCTTTACTACTGTGCGATGTATCGTAAACTTGATACATCGCACGAATTTTAAACTTGATCGATTAAATTCAAATGTTTCCCATTTAAAAACTATTACATCTTGATATTAGAATTTTTATTTTCAAATTATCCCAGAATCTGTCATTAACGGATGATGCGTCAACTTTAAGATTCTCTGTATAGGTTTTAGATTGAATGACAGTACGGATATTCACACATCATGACTGTCGGTTCATAAGCGAACTGACAATCTTATGATTGAACAGTCCTATAGTTCATTGTTCGATTTTATAATTAAAATTAAATATAAAATTTTATCTGAAGATTAAAAAGTATAAAATTAACAGAGCATAATACAATAGTGTATTTCTTATTAGGTGATGAAATTGCCAATTTTTCTCGAAACATTATTTTCTTTTTTATTTTTTAGTACTAGAGTTCTACTTTTGAAAGATAAAATGCGACATTATATAATGAGGTTCTTGAAGTGAGAATCGCTAGGTGAAATAATGTTGAACAAAGTAAAGATTTTTATATAATCAATTTAATATAAAATATAAGAAATTGACATGATTCTATTTCTTTAAAATATCATTATTATATTATGTTTATTAGATTCACATGTTTTGTATATATCATATAAAAGAACTTTATATTGCTAAAAATTATTCTATCGAACAATTATTTTTTCCCGCACTATCTAATTATATACCTTCTGAAATACGTTGCATTATTTTATTATGATAAGTAAATCTCTTATTTATATAAATTATTTATATAAATTTATAAAAATTGAAACTTTAAACTGGTTTTCAAGAAAATGGTTCTTTAATTGTCTCATAATTGATTCTTTTTAATTTGATTTAAGTTGAACTTTTTGCATTATTTCTCGCGGATGAGAAAAATGCTCTTTTAATTTTACTGCATTTTTTCAAATCGCGCATTATCCTAATGCATTATTATATCAAGGATTACAATAATTACATAATAATTATTTTTAGACATGTATTCATGCAAATTATAACAGTACTACAATACTGTGAGTTTCTCTGTTTCTTATTTCCCGGCATGCACATCGTTGATTAAATATACAAAATCTCGGTGAGCGTTTGCAGTCTTCCGTGAAATTGCACGAAGTGCAATACTATTGCAAATTAAAGAGATTTGGAGAAGAATCCCTCTAGTATTACCAGCCTTATTCGGCAGAAAATCTCCTTCGTTTCATCAGAATCGCCGATATCTTCGCGCGAGCGAACAAACGAGAAAAAAAAAGAGAGAAAGCGAATTTTTCGCACACCGGCAAACTAGCTCCTTCCTTTAGATATCAAAAGAAAAAATTTACCACAGACCTTAGTCGAAATTTATTTCTACTTACCTCTCGCGAAGTCCTCATCCATCTTTCCGGTCTGTAAAATAGAACCCGAGATGCAAAGAACATTCCAAGATTCGCTCTCAAGGACATAAACTCGCGCAAACATGTAAGATTACGCGTAAATTTACGGCCTTCGACAAACGGAAGATACTCATACAACGACACTGATATTCTCAATCCCATCATTCGACTTTATCCTCGTGTCTCGTTCAAATTTTATTTTTTAATTTTAAATTCTAACAATAGGGAAATGATCTTTAATGGTCAATTACGAGGGAAGTCCCAGTCATTGATAGAAAAACAAGAAACTTATATTAGACTAGATCGCGATTGAAAAAATTATTTGTCTAGGGCTATAAAGTATTATTAAATCGGTTGATCTATTGCAATTGTTTTTTCCAATGTTAACAAATAATTTACTGTAATGGTTCAAGGTATTATAAATAGCCGTGTTAAGTAGTTATGCAAGTCATGTTGTATATAGATGTGTTTATATCGTAAAGAAACAAATCGAATCGATTGATTATTCATTATAATACGAATGATACGACACGGCAATAATTTTGTATTTTTTTTCGTTCTCTTTTTTATTGTGGATCCGTTCAGGCAGAAATTGCGTTCGGCGAAAGAGCGGCAGTAAATCAAAGTTTATTCGTCGCGTAAATCGCAAACATACGTGGCGAAGTACCGTCATCAACCGGACGACAATGCTGTTCAACAAATTGTGTGCGCATATGGGATTTCGGAGTAAATACCATGCACATATACACGATTATGCATGAGATACTATGGACCGGGAGAATGCATAATCAACGTTGTATTATATTTGTGTATATGTTTCTAATAAAATTACATACAGGATAGGTCCATTGTTTTCGCATTGCTTTTATAGTAATCCGCGAGTAATTATCGTATGTTGCAGAAACAAGTCAAATATCTTTATATAATTACTCATATTGATAATATATTACAATGCACTTGTATTATATATTTTTTAAAATTATTTTCATATTCTTAATGTTCTTTTTTTCTCTTAATATGCCATTTATTGTTTTTAATTCAATTCGTTTTAAATTTGATATATTAATTTTATAATCGTTTATTAAAATTAATACAATTTGTGATAGCAATCTGCAAATTCTGCATTATTTAGATTTTCGAGTTTGATCGGATACTATAATAGAAATCTGTAAATGTATAACATTTTAACCATTGCAATTTTTTTGACAATCCTTCGCTTTATATTTTTTGTAAAATATTGCCGTAAACTATTTTTTCTTGCTTTACTGTTACTAGCTTATTTATGTTTACAGATTAAGTTTTCGTAAATATGACAATATCTGTCCAATTTGATAAATGTTATTACAAATATTATATTTTACTTTATTGTTTTCAGAAATAAAATATTGCCATATTTAACTATGACTTTTTCCTGCATTTTTTACTTTCATAAAGTGTGTTCATAAATTATTTTTTTTTTAATTCGATGTTCTCTATCAGTTTCACAAATTTTATCATAAATATCCATTTATATATATTGCCTTAAATCATTTTTGATATAATATTACCATTTAATTATTACCTTTTATTCTTTCTATGTTTTCTTTTATTTTCATAAGTTGCTTTATACGTGAGTTTATGAATTAAGTATATCGCTCTGTTAGTTTTCATAACTTTTATTACATTAATAACATTGATATTGTATCGTTATAAAATTGATATTGTATCGTTATAACATTGATATTGTATCGTTATAAAATTGTATTTTTTTTCGATTTATATGTTCTCATTAAGCGCTTTTGTTAGCGCTGACATTTATTTATCTCGTCATTCGTTTCATTCAAATCTTTAATTAATTGTTTTTTCAGAGAAAGGGCATACATTCTTCATCCATGAAATTACGTGAACTAATCAAATTAAAAAATAATATTGTTTATTAGAATATATCGATATTATATATATATATATATATATATATATATATATATATATATTACGAATGATTGAAAATGTTTTTAAAACTTGATATTTTTCAAATTCCATTATTGGAAATAATTAATGTCCAATACATGCTATCGGAATTTTTAAAATTATTTCGAATTTAACTCTTTAATTGTAATATATTTGAGGACCTTTTCTGTAATAAATCAATATTAGGTTTATATTTTATTCTTAGTCGCAAATGAAAGGAGGGAGACTGAGCGTGAGGAAGGCAGAAAATTGAGATATTGCTAATTGAATTTAATTCGATAACATAAATAACTTTTGTCACGAGCAACACACTTTATATATGATTTATCGGAATTAGCAACACTAATGTTATGTAGAACAAGTAACTTCAATAACTTAATGTAACGTCACGCGACGAACAGAATGACTCAATTCACGAATGAAGCAAGCAACTTCGAAAGATTGGATCGACTGACTATTCAGACATACGTGGTTGTGCCTTTTATATGATTCGAAAATCTCGATACATCGAAACATTTTTAGAGGCCGAAAATTCACTGGTCATTCTTCACAAATTTTCTTTTTGCGCGGGCGTATTTATTTATTATATTTAACACACACTTATATACATGTAATTTAATAATTATTTTTTTCATCAAAAAAGGTAGTCCTTTGATTAAATATTCGATAATTTCGAAGATAGATATGTATCATTATTATGTGTTAGCAATATACTGTTTGTTTTATTACTTGATTTAGGAGAGAAGGATCTTCTTAATCACCATTTTTAATTTAAGTTAATCTTTTAAGTTGTTTACGACCGAAGGTTATTATGTCGTAGCTATAAAATATTCAAAATTACTTTCGTTCTACCGTTTTTATCGTATCTGTTCTGGGGAGGGAGATTGTCTTTCGGGGGAACATTGAATGATTACCATAAATGACTAATTTATATTACATTTTATGTAATTCATAACTACAGTGAAAAGTATTGCCAAGTAATAATTTTGATAAATATTTTAGATTGTCGATAAATTATTATATTTCAAATTAATCGATATATTTCATCATTTTGTGTGTGTGTGTGTGTGTGTGTGTGTGTGTGTGTATTTATGTAAAGCTAAAATAAATAAATGTCAATATTAGCGTATATAAATATACATTACAAATTGCTATAATTCTGACATTTATTATGAAGGATAAAATTAAATTTTAAATTCAATTAGAAGTCACTTTTAATACATCAAATATATCATTTTAAAAAATATATAATTGATACATATATCAGATTCGCGCGAATTAACGTACAATCTCGTTCGGACAGATATATAATATCGTCAAAAAAGAAATGTAAAATCACTATCGCAGTGAATAATATTAACGAATACTTGTCGTGCAAGACGCCCACGTTCGTCCTAATGAAGGCAATACAGTTAGTATGCGTGACAATGGAAGAGATCATTGGCGGGAAGAACGAATCTCTTCCGGATCTGCTTTCCTCGTGGCTCGCATTCTCGGCGTTCCATCGCGCAAAATATGCACATGCTTTAAAGGGCCGATGAAATGTGTGAATTTAATTTCGCGATGCCGCGGGCGCATAAATATGCATCGCTCCTTCTCCGCGCTGATTTATGCGCGATTACGCATTTACTGGAGCGAGGACGGATTCCGCTGACCGAGAACGGTCAGCGATTTCGAAATTGTTCGGCAGAAGGCAGTGAGAAAGAGGGAGAGGGAGAGACAGAGAAAGAGAGAGACGGGGAGGCGACATAAAAGGACCGTCGAGAAAACTTTAATTGATAGCCAGGTCCTTCCGATAATCCGATCGGATCGATCCATCTTGCAGCATCGGCGCTTCAAAAATTTAAATTCAAAATCATAGTTATTGCATAGTGAAAATTTTAGAATGATATAAAGTCTCTCTCTTTCTTTTTTTTTAGTATAGAGAGAAGTCAGAAGATAGATCTTTTTTATTACAATTTCTTCTCTCTTTTATATATATGTATTATATATTTCTATATTAAACATTTCTTTTTTACGTTTTGTATTAAACACTTTATTATATTTATTATATTTTGCTGTATTAAAAAAATCATTTATACTATATATTATTAAATATTATAAATAATATTAAATATTTAATACATGTTTTTATATATATTAAATATTTTATATTATTATTAATATTTATTATATATAATATTTGATTTTTATTATTATCATTAATATTAATTTGAACATATTTTCCAACAATTTAATTATTCTAATGCAAATATTTGTTTTGAAGTTTTATTTCCCTGAAAGAGAGCATTTTGCAAAAGTTAACACACTTAGCAATAAAATCGACATAATTAATTATAATTAATTTAATTTAATTTAATTTAATTAATTGTAATTAATTGTTAAATACGAAGGCATTTATAATGCATGCTCGATAATCGGTATATTGGTATATTGTTTTAATTTCTTTGCAAATAATTTTTTTTATAGAATTCATCTTTTTTCTCGGAGCACGTATGACGACCATGAAAGTTAATCAAGCGGTCCGACACATCGGGCGTTAAATTAATCCCCGCACGTGTGTGCAGAGTCCGCGAGACTGTCAACCAGCCGCTACAGCTGATTGATACAAATTGACGTCAATTTCCTTCAATTTGCGAGGATCTCGAAGTTTTAGAGATTCTAGGCGGCATCTGTCGACATTACGATGCGTTTCATCGGTGATTACAGCGAGTCAGTTATACGCAATCGATAACTGGCAGTTGTCGGTAAACTCGGGATGTCATTTCGAAATGTTTAGATAGGTGGCGTACCGGCTGTATTTTTTTGATGGCAATAGTACTTGCGCGATTTTCTAAATGGTATCGTTTATATCGAGTTATATCGTAAATTTTACACTAAATATTTATGCTGCATCGATGAAATTGCGTCTAAATTGTAAGTTTAAGTGTTTGATTTAATATATTGCTCGGTTGAAACATTAATTCTTTTTTACTTCCTCATTAATTCCAATAATATATATGCATGTTTCTCACATTGTGCAGGTTAGTCTTATTTTTTACTTACAGTTATAGATTAATGGTTGACTAAATATAAATTCAATGTCATTTATATGTTAACTCTCACAAATATCGAAGAATATAAAATTTATGTTCTTTTTTCAGCTGCCGGACTTGAACAATCTCGACGAGAAGGTGAGTCTATTATTACATCATATTAACGTTACGTTCGAAATAACTGTCTGGAAAAAACACGCAACCCATTATTTACCTAGAAGTAAAAATTATTTCTATAAATATTGATACAAACTAGTTTTATATATACAATAATAATTGATGCAAAGTGATAGATGCAAAAAAAAGCCTGCAGAGAAATATTCGATGGATTCAACCAGTTGTAATAAAAGAACAATATTGTATAATGAATAGATTAAAAAAGTTAAATATAGACGAAAACATTTTATAGACATATAAAGATTACCGACACTGCTAATTGTGCACGGAAAATTACATACCTACTACGTGACTATTATCACACAGTGGTGAGTCAACGCGATGCAAATAATAATGAAAATGTGAAAAAAACTTTAACGACTCCGACTTATCTCTCCGCAGTTTTATCTCTATCACTTTTTATTCGACATTGTCGCTAATAATATCTTAAATAATTATAATATAAAATAGACATAATTCATTTTTAATCTTGTTAATTTTCATATTATGCACTGATACATTTTAATTTGTTCAAATATTACCATATATGAAAGTTTGTTATCGATTCATTAATACTGAATTTTGATATTCCATTACTTTTTTTTACATTGAAGACTTTCATATGTATAGTAATTGCTTTTAATCGCATCATATATAATTTAGAATTTTATTGTGATATATAAAGTTATAAAAATCAAAATTTAAAAAAAGTTATTTATATAAAGTTATTTATATTTATTATATTTTTATTTGATTACATTTATTATTTTACTATTAGTGCTATTTACTGATATATTTTATTATATATTTTTTATATCATTTTGTTATATTTATTATAATATTGTCTATATTTTTTAAAAATCTATAAAAAAGTTTTGTAAAATTTTTGCTCGATAAAAATTTGATTTTATCAAGAAAATTGTACTTATGTGAATACGAAAGTAATATCAATCCGTATTAAGAATTATAAAAATATCCGACAAACAATGTCTTATTTATTTTGTATTTCAATGTATTTTTGACGGATCTTTCGTAAATTTGTTTTCATTAAATTTTTAAGTAAAAACAAAATTCGGGAAAAAATATAATGCAAAGTAATGTCCACAGTTGCAAATTGATATCAGAAATATCAGTTTTTTATTTCATATTTCCGACAACTTCATTTATTTCGAGAAAATCCATATGTACTGATAAAAACTGGCATGTAACAATTATCTTAAATATCGCATTATCAACTTATTGCAATCATGTATGCTTTAAGTAGTACTGTGTGAACAATCGGTTTTTTCAATATTCTTATTTTTTTTATGCGACTTTTAACAGCGCGTGTAATAAAGCACGAAAATAAGATCGCCCGCTAACAAAATACAATTTAATACCATACGCCTCTCTCTTAATTGATATGATAAAATTAACTCCGCGAATTTTTAAGAATATACAGAAAATATCCTCCCTTAGAAAGAAACTTTTCTTCTCTCCCAGAAGAAAAATCGCGAAAAGTTCAAAATCTTACATTAATCAATTAAAAGACTCTCTCTCGCCTTCTCTTATTCATTCCCTCGGTTCTATTAGAATCGTCGCAACCGCAATCGTAATCGTTGCCGTTGCGTAATTCGACTCGAGGAACGATTCTCTTCAATTTTACCGCGACACTACTCGTTATCCAATCGCGACGGTCATCGAACCTCTCGTCGTCGAAAATCGGGCGCATTCATCCCCTCGGGGGTTCGATTTTCGCATTTTCGCACGAATGAATTCATATCCGGATGGGGGTGGGGGAAGCGGGGGGAGAGAAATGGACCCGGATACTTTGCGTACGAGTTTCGGATGCGAGAGAATCACACGCGCGTAATTTCGCGCGTGTTCCAGTTATACGACCTTCGTGCGATCATTGCTACCGCTTCGTTCGTATGCACCGGGTAGCATAAACGACCGTACTCTCCTTTGACATGCAAATGAAGCCGCGTAGCGATTCAAATTGTAGCTGTGTATAGTTCCGGGCGTATAGTTGAACGCGGTGCGATTTTTGCATCGCGCATAGGAAGCACGTTAACGCGACGTCATTAGATCGCATCTCATCGCGGGCTTGCGGGATCTGCGTATAAAGGGAAGTAATGATTCGTACAATTCTGTTACATTTACATGAGTGTAATGAATCGGCGGAGCGATCTCCCGTAAATGAGACGCCGTATTTCTTTCACTTCGCGTAACGTTCTCACACGCGAGGCGCGGATTAAAATACGGAATGAGATTTGATAAGTAGTCGTCGAAATTAATAGTCCTTGTGTACAAGGTAACGTAAACAAAAGCGATTATCTACTCCTCGATTGTGTAAACACTGTGGCTTTCTTCGTGAGTAATGCAGGTAGACAATCGCGTGATTAAAGGCAGTTGTGTGTCCGCTGCTTATCTACTTAAACAGCGGATTGGGTGATTTATTTATCGGGTGATTTAGATATTCGAGAGTCGGTGGAGATTACGCGACTGAAAGGTGGACTTGGAGTACAATTAATATGCATACGTCTGATTTAAATCCAATGTCATTAGCGTCTAGTCAGTATCCGGGGTGAACATTTCATCGGCGTCTGCGATGTCGCACGTGCGTGACTGTTGCATTTGCAGGTGCAAAGTGTCGTGGACTAACGAGGTCGTCGATCGTTCATCGTTCGATCGAGTATTTTCGTTCGCATTCGATGGCGCAACGCGCTCTTCGAAATCGGGATTAGACATATCTTGACAATCAGACAAAGGAAAAAAGATACATGCTAAAGATTGCAATAATTCGTAGGCAGATAATAGGTGATGTGTGTGAAGTTGAATATAAATATTAAAATGTGAGTAGCTAAAAAAGAATCGATTCATAAAAGATACAAATTTTTGCAAATCGGCCAATAAATTGTATCAATCGTATCGATTGATTTTGAAGTGACTTTAATCAAATTTATTTGAGACACAGTTGATATTTAAATGCTTTAAAATCGTTAACAAGTTCACTGAGAAAAAGAATCGACTATAATTATATAATATATTATAATTATATCAATTTATAATTACAATTATTTTTTTCTCAGTGTATGATATCCAGTTAAATGATGGCAAGAAACCTGTTTAATTTTCAGTAAAGAATATACGTGTAATATATAAAAAAAAATTGATTTATTGTTTTTGAAGAGTGTTTTTTTCTCTCTCTTTCTTTATGTTATTTTTTTTAAGAAATATTTTTTAAAATTATATTATGTACATCCTTCTCGTGCGATATTATTATTATTTCTGAAATTAATCACCAAATAAATAAAACCGAATGAGCTCCCGTAGCATTTTATCATTATTTTTCACCTCGTGTATAAATCGTTCTTAATAGCATGAAACTCGAGTGAGCATTTCGAGACGCGGTTATTCACTTCTTTGCACAGCAAAGTCGTTATGGAAGTTCAGAGGAACAAGCCACACATACTTCGCACGCTTTACATAAACTGCAATCTCTCTAATGTACTTCTAATGTTCCTGTGCAAATGGTTATTTTTAACGATGCGAGCAACAAGTCAACACTTTTAACTCGAGAGTGTAGTAGCAAGATCGCTATACGGCATTTAAATCACCGAGAACCGCCATTGCCGTCTCTCTTTCGACAGAAAAAAAAATTGCGCATAACTGATTAAAATTTTCTGATGTCAAATATATTGTCTCTCAGAGACATATATTATCCTCTTTCTTTTCAACGTTCAAATCAATATGGAATCGGTGGCTTTTCGCGATTTGAAAATGAACAATGTTGTGCGGCAACTTCGCTCGCTGTTGCGTAACAATCTTGTTTTCAATCATATAGTGGAATCGCTAAACGTGACGGAGAGACCGGTTTTGAACTTTCGAACTGGCGTTAGCTCGGAAGCCATTATGCCGATCTAATAACAATATCGCGGAAGTAACTTTGAATTGTCGTAGCGTCGCTATTTGTTTTTCGATCGAGCATTCTGGAACGGAATCGAGGGGAAGATTGGACCCGCGCACACTTCCGAGAATCTTAGAATCGGCTGGCAATTCTTCGCTGGCTCTCGAAAGCCGCACCTTAACGTTGATTTAATGTCGAAGCGGGAACAATTTATCTTGCCGTTGCGCAACGATTTGTTTTCAAACTCAGGGTGGGATTATTTGCTATATGACAGGTAAAGAGAGAAAGAAAGAGAGAGAGAGAGAGAAGGAAAAGCTGGTTCGCGATATAAGTGCGACGCATTTACTTGGCCGTAGGTGAGCCTTTTAAAGGTTAAGAAAATATCTGTGTCATTCGCGATCACACAGTTGCCACTGTCGTTGAGCTTGCCAGATACTCGTTGTTGTAAACAGGATGGAATTCGCATACATATTCAAGTTGACGTTCGAGTATCGAGGTCACGGGCTTAATTTTCGTCCGTGGATTTCAAACCGCCAGAGAGTAAAAGCACTCTCGCGCTCTCTTTGGTGAAAGTATTCGGATGATGAGCACCGCGGAGAATCGATCAATTGGGTTAACGACTTTTCGAATATTCACCGTCTCCGAGGATTAATTGAGACGATTATGACGGCAAAATAAATATCGCGCTCAAATAATACCTGATAAAATTGATGCTCATTACTTTTTAACGACCGCGTAACGACGTGCAAATAGTCGTAATAATCAAATGGATGACATGCATCATTTTTTAATATCGCTATTGCCCTCGCGCAATGATATAATTTATTGATAGTCGTTAATTTTTATAACTTTGTTATGGTGCGAATAAATATATAAATGAATAACGGTAAACTGTTAATAATTTGTAAATTAATTAATTATTCATATATATTTTAGATGAATGACACTTTTATATTATTTTAATCGTGTGTGATATTTAATTTAATGATTATTATTTTTAAAGAACTTTTTGTCGTTTAATCGATAAATGAATCAGAGAAATAAATTGCGAAGGGAAAGAACGTTACTTAGAAAAAAAAACCGTCTCTGTTTTGTTATAATTCCTTTAATTCCATGCTTTATTAAGAAATATATATAATTTATGTATATAAATATAATTTTATATAATTGACGGACTCGTAATTGACCTTCTGAAGCGATTTGCATAAAATGTATGTCGGACGTTACTTACTTAGCATAATAGATATGATCGTTAATATGCGGAGACTATGATTTCCGCTCGTAGAGTATCGAAACGCGAAAATCCGACCGCCATTGTCGCCGTCGGCGATGTCTACTTTGAAGTCCCCAGTCCTCGCTTTCGCGCATTATGTGCAAATTCGCACGCACTAATACGCGAGGAACGCTCGCTGTCGGCCGTCTACAACGCCATCATTTACAATTTGCGGTTGTGCTCGTTGTGGAGCGAACTAACCGTGTGACTCGCCTTTACATGCGCAAAGTATAAATGTTCAAGAAGTACTATGTAACTCGCAATTTTTATTCGCAATTTTTATTCTTCATTAAAGCGGAGATTTTCAATTTTTGTCGAAGGGACGAAGCGATTTGCAGCAATTGAACAAAAGATGGTTCAATCATTTTTTTTTTTATAAATTCTACTATCGTTTATATTTCAATTAATTTATGTTTTCCTTTATAGAGTATTTAAAGTATAAATATTCAAGAAGTTCGTAGGCCGCAATTTTTATTCTTGCAATTTTTGTTATTATTTTATTATCATTTTATTTTATTATTTTTATGCAATAGAGCAGGGATTTTCAATTTTTGCTTTCACATGAAGCGATTAAAAAAATGGTTCGATCACTTTTATAAATTTTACTGTTGCTTAGTTTGTGTTTTCCTCTAGAGGAACTTATAATCACCGCGTGTTCTTTCAAGATTCGGCGAATTTAAAATCGAAAATGTCGCATCTTATCAATAATTTTCAGGCATTTGAGAAGGAAAAGTTTTTCACAAACTTTAAAAAAACAAAAATATAATAAAACTACATTCTACAATTAATTTCAGATGAAATTTACTTTACTGGAATAACAAAATTATATTCTTCAGTTAATTTCAGATGGAATTTACTTTTAATTTGAGGATTAAGTATAAAATACATAAATATATACTTTCAATTTGAGAAGTAAGTATAAAAATATATAGAAGAAAAATTTTAAACTTGCAATATATGTGAAAATAATTTCCTTCGATATTTTCGTTAAAGAAAAATCGATTCTAAATTGACAAAAAAAATCTTAAAAAAATGATTCTATAGTAGAGATACATTCCTCCTCTACATCTCTTATCATCTGCATTATAAATATAATCGAAGAAAGAATTATCTCAAACGTAATTTCCGAAATTTTTACGTCATTCGAATTGTTATGTCAGAGGTCTCGCGAGTGTTTATGCGCGAAATTTAATATGCGATACTTTATGCGAATAATATCACATCAGGGATTCTCGACTTGCATTACCGTCCGGTGATTAGTGTCCCTGAACGACGATATACGTATACATACGTTAATTCCGTAATAACCTGCGTACGTGTGTCGCACCTCGCGCGCGCGCGCGCGCGACATATATGGCCGGGCTTGGTAAACAACAGTGGTTGCCAAATCGCGGCTATTAATAAAATGCAAAATCATTTACGTAATGAACCGCATTCAGCTATCCTGACGTGGAATGACCGCGAATTGTCGTGGCATTCGATATCGCGCATCGGTTCGTTTATTTCGACGAAATGGATCGGAACGATTAATTTCTCATGATACATCGCGTGAAACGCGAGTAAGCCAGAGAGAAACATTTATCTGAAACGGTAGCCATAATAGATACGACTACGTCTAGTTTAGCTACTTGATACTTCAAGGACTCGATAATGCATTACGGGTTTTCACGAGCTTTTCTCGAATCTCCAATCTTATCGGCTCGTTGAATACTGCGTCTTATGTATGAATTTTCCTCGAGGAAAATTGTAGCACCTTGAGCAAAAGAGAATCATTAATTTCTCCTGTTGGAAGCATGAGTTAATTTAAAGTTAGGGTTTATCTGGAACGACAGCCCATAACACGTATGATTACACTTAGTTTCGCTGATTAATACTTCAAGGACTCGATAATGTGTTGCGGTTCTTTCGCGTATCTCTGGCTTTTCGAATATTAAAGTTTACTCTGTCGCGTAACGAAAGTAAAGTGGGTATTTGCAGCAGACTACATATTTTACTCGAAATGTGATTGGTGATGGCTTCGTAAATACGAATTTTAGTGCTTTGCACAGACCTCTTACTTTTGCATCATTTATTATGTGTATGCCTCAAGTGTCAAACAGAAATGAAAAGAGATGATCACTATAAATCAATTTTCTCTCTCTCTCTCCTTCTTTATTATATAATTAAAAAATTAATATAATTATGTATATAATTATAATTAAAATTATAATTAAAAAATTAATATAATTATATAATTTTAATAATACATCGAATTATTATCGATTTATTGAATGGTGTATGTAAATATATCATAGTCAATTATTAAATTAATATTCAAATTAATAAATTACAGAATCAATAATTCATACACTGTATTGAAATTGTATAATTTCAATAAATTATTAATTCTGTAATTTATTAATTTGAATATAATTCCTCTCTCTCTTAATTTATAATGTTAAAAATGAATTAAAATGTTATATAAAAAATTTGAAGCAGAAAAATCGATCTAGTTTTCGATGTTAGACAGACATTATGATTACGGATGCAAATGGATTGACGCGATAATTCCCAGGCGGTCGTTCACCTTTCGAGTACACAGTTGCAGACAAATTATGCCTTTTACTGCGATGACGCGCAAGGCACGTCATACTTGAAATGATAATTCGCTATGACGTGCAACGCGCGTCATTGTACCGACCGCATTAAAGAATCTATGCACATATGTTCGCGTTACACACAGTCGAACAAGAATGATTATTCTTATAAACTCATATTTTTTTTTCCTCGTTGTAATTTTTCTCTTGACAATTAATAATACGCAAAAGTCTCTTTTGCCGTTCACTTTATTGGTACGTCTATATGAAAAATATATTTTTAACAGAGGATTAATAAGCATTCCGATTAGCATACGACCGTGCAAGATTTATGAGTCCGCATTGCGTGTCCTTTTTTTACGCGGCGCGCGTAAATCGCGTAGAGTTGGAACGAACGAGGAAAGAACCGAATTTGTGAAATGAAAAGCAGTGAATTAAATAAAGATTGTAGATTATAACCCTCTTGGATAAACGTCATTAAGCCGACGGTGATAAATGGAGGGGATTAACGTTCAATTAATCTGTAACCTGTGCCCGCGAATGCTATTTGTTCGTTAATAAATACGCTCGAATCGCCTCTCGAGCGTAACCGTTCGATAGATAAATAATGTAACCGATGCAGGTTACGGGATCGAAGCTGTAACCAGAGCGGGATATGTGCGGGTGTACGTTTCTATCGATGCGTATGTACATGCACGTGTACGTGTGTGTGTGTATGTTGATCGCGTACACGTGGTGTGATTTACATATAGCAATTAACCCTTTGCGGTCGTAGTGCGCGCTACGACGAGGATTTATGTGCCGAAGGGTTATATTACGAGAGACTTGCAAATCAAAGGGCAAGTACCTCTCTCGCGATGAACGCATGCACAAGGAGCTGATCGATTACCTGTGACATCGTTTCGGACATCCTATCAGTATAGTATGTCACATGCGCGGCAACTATCTTCGTTACATATTTGTCTGATTTTTCAGGGATATTACGGGGCCAACAAGATTTATCATAGTTTGTGATCAGAAAGACTTCTTTTAGAACACAGATATGCTTCAATCTCAACAAAATTGATACAGCATTTGTCTATTATTTTTATCAGATCGGTTCGTAAGTTCATGTATATTTACTTGCATCAATTTCTGACGCAGATGGACTATAGAAAATTGCTAGAAAGATAACAAATAATTAATAATGATGAGAGAATCCGAATGATTGATTAAAAAATTACGTGTGTTTATCTCATGTTCAAAATTATTCTTCTGAAATACTTACATAAATAATATTTATTATAGTCGGCTTTATAAATTTTCAATTTAAATTTAACTATTTATATCGTACATTTATTTTTGTGTATAAAATAATTTCTTAATTTAAAAATATTGCCGATTTTTACGTCTATAGTCATTTGTACATATTCGAAAAATTTATTTTTTATAATTGCTTCGAATTGATGGCACTTGCTAAAAAATATTATCGAATGTATAGGATTACGAATCGATAGCTTATACATAAAAACTAGTGGAATATAAATTTGATTTGATTTATTAAATCAAATCAAATACAAATTTAAAAAAAATTAGTAATATATTTTAATGACAGTTCATTTTAAGTTCGTTATATATAACAAATAGAATGACAAAAATTTTATTGTTTATAGTTTTATAATAAATACTTAATGGCATTCTTGAAATATAAAGACTCGTCTAATCTAAACATTAAGGATATTAGAAACGATTATATTAAAAATCAATCTCTCTAGATGAAAGATATTTGCTAACATTACAACATTCTCGATTAATTCTATTGAAATCACGATTCATCTGATTTACGCAATTATTCGTATGTATTTTGTACAAGAGCCGTCATTCTTGCGTGTCTAGAAAGATGATATGCTTTAATGATTATATCCTTAGATGGTGTATCACGATGTCAATAAGCTTGATTTAACTGCTGCGCCGACAAACATCTCTTACGGAGATTGTCTAGTCGATAATTATCTCGGTCGATTGTAACGAGTCGCATTAGTCATTTTAGTCAACAATAGTTCGCAAAAAAATAATTACGGCATCGACCTTCGACGCCGTTGCTGTTATCGTCCAAGAATTTCGACCTTAAAATATAGACTGCGTGCACGGCTCTCGCAATCAGTATCAGTGGTCATCTCGAGTATTACGAGACGATTGGTCGTAACATTAATTTTTCACTGATGATCTGAAAGAAATCACAATTGTAATATCTTTCACGCAAATTTGTTATTTTTTACATTTATGGGAAATGATTTTTATTAGATATATAATCAATTACTCTTATTCGTTATTTAATATGAGGCACGAATAATTTATATATTCTCTAGAAATACAGAGAATATAGGAGAAAAAAATTAACAATCTTCGATTTATTTTGCGTATACAAACAGTAATCGACAGGCAAAATTTAAGCAGTACATTGTGGAAATATCTTGTTGAGGATTAAAATGAAATTGCAATAAATCACGATTAAATAAATTTGGAATTAATGCAGATTTTAAGATGTTATATAATATAGGATCAACTTAACGATATATTTGTTAAGTGAGACATTTAAGCTCGTGTGACTCTCTTATCTTACATGTCATAATTCGACCAAATATTACGTATTACTGATTACTATTCGAAACGAATGATTCGCGTGTTTAAATTCGCGTCGCACAATATGTTCAAAAAAGGAGGGGATGCCGCTTTTATCGCTAATATTTATATATCTCGATATATATTTGTACCAAAAGTTGTTATCTCTTAACTGTACATATCATGAATATATTTTAAAAAATTTAAAAATAAATTTTTTCTTTGGATTTTGCACAAGAGATATATTCTTTATAATTTTGGCGTTAAATTCTTTTCAGCTAACAAACATATAAATTAAAAAAATATTTTTATCCTGTGATATTATTTTCCACGTGCGTTTTACGATGCACAAGAAAGACATTGTGTCATTTTTATGTCAAAATATTTTTCATTTTTGACATTACATCTCGTTTAAGCTTAATCTTCCTCTTTTTTTCTCTCTCCCTCTCGCTACCTCTCCTCGCGCGTTTATTTATAATGTCGTAAACTTTACGAGATTGTGCTTCTCCATGGATATAAGTGCGATTCGTAATACATACTCGGCACTAGCAATGAATCATGTATAAAGTGAGCGAAAACGGTTCTGTAAAGTAAGATAAACACGATCACACAGTCATCACCGACGATAACGTAACGCGACGACGAGTCCGCATAGAGAAGATAAACTCCGGTTCTCCATCTTTTCCCTTTTCCGCGCGTTTCTTCTCGTGGCATGAATTGTAGTTGGTGATATCACACAATAATTTGCCCGAACATTTTCGTTCATTATTATGTTCTGCTTTGTCCAAGCTTTTTTAAATTAAACTTGGCGCTTTCATGAGTATGAATTAAATGCAATTAAGGCAATTTACATAGAGCTGTGAAAAGACACTATATTAAATATATCTATATCTTAAATTCAATTCCAAATAAAATCTATTTAAAATTAATCAACGAGTAAGTTTGTCTATTCTTGCAAAGTATCTAAATTCGCAAAATTTGTAAATTATATATTAATTTTATATTAAATTTTTAAATTTTATATTAAATTAATTTTATATGTCTATATCTTAAATTAAATTTTAAATAAAATTTACTTGAAATTAAATAGCGAGTAAGAATTTATCTATCTTATAAAGTGTCTAAACTCACAATATTTTTAAATTTTTAAATATTTCTAGAAATTATGAAAAAAGGATAATTATTAATTAAGCATGTTTTTATTCGTTTAAGACAGTTATTAGTGTTTCAAAATTTTCATAAATAAGACGCTGATCCAAAATTGATCGAAAGTGTAATTGAAAGAAAACGCGATCTGGAACGGATACCTTGTATAAAATTCGTTTGAATAAGCCATTTCGATTCCATCGTTGAATCAGCATTTGACGACAGACAGGCCGCCGGCTTTTCTCTCCTCTTGGAACCTCTCGAGCGGCGCCAAAGTGCCAGAAACACCATGTGTCTGTCTGGCATCGAAACGTATAACACGTAAGATCGCACATCTTAGTACGCACGTTGCGTACGCGAGAGAAAGAAACGCCGCCGGGGAGAATTTTTAATAGCCGGTTTTTCGTAAGATGACAAGTCAAGGACAAGTCATCTCACTCGTCGAGACCGTTAAATGGCCATTAAGCGATATAAAAGGAATCACGATAACGGATTAACGGGAGATCGCGAAATCCCCGAATGGTTTTGGGCTCGCTCGAAGAAGAAGACGATCTATTTCCGCATCTATTAAGGTTACTTAAACTCTGCGCGTTAATACGAAGCGACTGCTGCTCGACGTTATTATGGTTCCGCGAGTGTGGTAGAAACAGACTGTTTTCGGGTAATGCGAAAGATAAATAAAAACTCAGATAAGATATTTCAGTGTTTACTTAATGTTAATTTAATTGATGCACCAAGTTGGTCTTGCAAAGAATGAAAAATAATCCTATTTTTCGAACATTGATTTACAATCATTATTAATCAAATACATTCGTAAATTTGAATTTTCGTTTTTACTTGTATGTTTTTAATATTGAAATAAAAGATACTTTATGTAGGATTTTTGCTTTTATATTCATCTTGTACATATATTACGTGATATATTAATTTAACATTTAATCCTCAAAGCTATGTTGTGATGTAAATCATATTTGTTTGATTATAAAAGGTATAAACAAATCAGACGAGAACAGGCAGAGGGATGAGCAAAAAATAATATTTAAAAATACTTGCATAATAAAGAATACTCGCTATTTTTCTTCCACTTGATTATAAATAATTCCATTTGATTATTTGATTAATCTGAGAAATAATATATTTTTGTGTATTAATTAAAATCCTATTTGAAATATTTGTTTTTATGAATCAGGAAAAAATGCATAATTCATATTTCAAAAGTCTTTCTCATTACAGAGTTTAAAAGTAAATAATTAAAACATAATAATGAATTAAAACATGAATTAAAATAATTCTATTATATCGTATGGATAATAAAATACCTGAAGAAATATTATTTCCGCGAATTTTTACACATTCTATTAATTTTTCTCTTACGTTTCATATTTAATCTATTTTATTAAATTATATTAATTACTCTTTACAAATTTACATTAAACAGACGATGATTCTTTTGAAATAAATGCAAATTTGCTTTTCTAATTATTTTTCTTATTTATCTTATATTTGATATTAACATTTGAAAAGTTGTTATACAAATGTTTTCAATGTTACTTCAAAAATTTGAAATATATATTATTCCAAATTAAATTCTCTGATTTTTTTAATAATTATTTTAGCTGATGTATTGTATATAAATATTTTCCACCTATTTATGTGTTATTCGCGTGGAAAAAATATTTTTAATAATTTGAAATTTGAATTGTGCTCTCTTTCTCTCGACATCACGCACAATATTGGACGAGAAATATGTAGTACTTTGAAAGGATGAATCCGTGCAAATAGTAAACAAGATGCTCTTTGCGACAAACTTAGCTATCGTTAAATTATATCGCCTGACTTTATAGCAGTCGTAAAGATTATTCCGACTCTCCGGTTATTATTCTAGAATTATAGCGCGGTCTTTGCTGCCTCCCCTTCCGGATGTAGTTCTCATCGCTTGCTATTTTTACAACCATCACCTGTTATCTGTGCACTTATTACTTATCGCTCATTAAAGTTGATAATCTATTGTTACCACCGTGGGTCATTGTCCCGAAGTATAATGAGATGCCCCTATTCTATGTTGATCCGATCGTTTCTGTCTCTCTCTCTTTCTTTCTCTCTCTGAAACGTGCGTCGAGAAGACCGCGTCCGCGCTTAATATTCCAGCCCATCGCGCATTATTTCTATCAAGAGTGTTTGTTATCTCATTGAATGTTAGGTTGGGGAGATTATTGCACGCGTCAACACGGTACAGTAAGTTAAAAATTGCGATAAGTTTAGAATCGTATATACATATGTATTATAATAAAAATGCTGTTTAATATTAAGACATGTACTGATGATTATAAAAGAAATTAAATAATGTGTCTTATAATAAAATTTAAAAAAATATGTAAAATTACATGAACAATAAGTGCAAAATTACACAATAAATAATGAAATTATTATACTTTTACCGCATAATTTTATGGTTAATTTTTTTGTTAATACTCATATTTTTACAGTGTTATATTTTTACAGTGTAGAATTTTTTAATAGATGTAAAAATCTAAAGGATTATTATTATGGACATACATTTGACGTAACATATTGTTATATATTCACGACTTTATTCTCTCCTTTAGTTTGTAAAAAAATTATAAAACTTAAAAAAGACACATATAAAAAGAAATAATATTCCTAGACATATTGTAGGATTCTATTTTGGTATTATATAGATTTCATCTGGCGACTGCTTTAGCCTTGAAGTCCTCGCGTTAGCACAACATGATATATTTCACGATATCAATTGATTTTTCTTCGTTCTTATGCTGATGATTTCAAAAAGCACTCGGTGGAAGTATATTACGTTCGCGATAGTCGTTTCGCGATATAAATATCGCCATCGGCGCAGATGGTGATGCAATCGCGAAATCACGTTTACGGCACGTGGCGACGGTGGTGTGCGATCCATTGTAATCTCCGCCGATGCCAGAAACATTGGGAATTGTTCGCGGAGAAGAGGCGCGATGTCTGAGAGCGGAGATTCTCGAAATAATTCCGCCGAAACGTAACGCGACGCCACGTGTTGGCCCTTTCACATGACCGAGGAAATGGGTCTATTAAAAGGCAGTCACGGTTAAGTTTCAAACAAAGCGTCGGCTACTCGTTGAAGGTTGCAGTATGAATCATAGTCTATTCGCATTGTATTAACATGATCTTTTAAAATTTTGACACAGCGTTTTGTAACAATAGAAGAAAATAGTTGTTGATAGATGTTTACGGTTATAAAATAGTTGTTGATAGATGTTTACGGCTGTAATTTTTACTCAAATTTATATATTATGTATATTCAGATATATTGTCCTTTATTGTCATTTATAATACATATTACGATAAGCGATGATAGAATTTTTTAACGTATTTGTTTGCCGATTTAAGTTTGACTATTGATGACGTCATTGTTAACTATCATCTACCTCGCTCCAGCGCGAGCACGCGATATTTCGTATTCAACCTTTTTAATATTCATTAGTGCTTATCTCCGAATGCTTATCAGCCGGCTTTTCCCTTTGTTTTTTTTCACAAATCATCATTAAAAGCATGCCGCCTCTTCTCGAGCGTCGCCGCCGACCTTCCTCTGGTGCGCGTTATCATTATTTTGCTTGTTTAGCACGAAGATGATAAGGAGACAAGATTCTCTCTCTCTCTTTCTCTTACATTGCACGCGCGTATATGTAAATTGGAGGTGAGTAAAATAGTATTTGAAATATGGAGGATAAAAATACATATGAAAGCTACTTAAAATATATAAAACAGTTAAAATACATAATAAAGCTATTTAAATACATAAAAAAGCTCTTTTATTTTCTAAATTATTTAAACATAGTTTATGTGTAATAATTTATATATGTCTGAATATTAATTAAAATTCAATTTGAAGTATTTAATACATTTTATAAATATTAGAAGTATAAGTAATATTAGAATATTCAAATATGTATTTTTTCATATATATAAAGACACTTCGGTGTTATTTTTCTCATTATATATGCAGTTAGAGAATTTAATACAACTTACTCTAATTTTATTCTATTTATTATTCTCTTATGATTTAGATTCCTTAAATCCGGTTTTGTTCAGATTTCAATAAATTACCTGTTTCTATAAGTTAGCATTTAAAGCATGATTATATGCGTAAAATAAATATTTATTTTGTTTTTCTTATCATTTTTCTAATTTTACGATATTTAAAATAATATAAGAAATAAAATAATGAAAATGAATATATATATCCCACAGAAATTCATAATTATATTCTATTTTGTAAATAAAAATTTCTAAAAATTCTTTTAATATTTTAAAGTGTTATTTTAATTAATAATTTCTATTGTAGTAAATTTAAGTAAATATTTTCTACATGTTTTTGTATTTCCGTCATCTTCATTGAAAATTAATTTCGAATTCGTTTTGCTAAAAGGAAATATTATTTACATAATAATAATTACAATTTAAAAAAAAATTTGTATTTGAAACGTGTTCTAACTATGTACGATATAATTGGCCAATTAATTTTGTAACATGCTAGAACTGACATATATTTGCGATTTTCGTTCTTAATTTCATTCGTAACCTGATATTATGACTGTAATTTATCTGAATTTATTATAGTCTAATTTATCTTTCACACTAGCCTGATTTTTCACTGTACTGACAGTCCGATTAAATCGCACAAAATTGCGAGGTTTTTTGAGCGGAGCTCTAAACTTTGTTTTACCTCATTTTAAAACAAGTAATACAGATCTGGAGTCCGTTTCTACGTAATATTACGTAGTAAGGATTTTTAAATAGTTTATACTTCATAGTTTTACGCTTGACGTGACCGAGAATTTTTATCTAATTGCTTTGAAACGAGCTCTTCGGCTTTACATTCTACATTAGAAAATAAAATAAAAGCACTTGACGTCCGCAAAAATTTTAAAAATTCCACTCGTTCTATACAGGAAGATATCTTGTTAAGATATTTATTTTTTGACTTTTATCTATATACAAAAAAAAATAAGCGGAATCAACATATCAAAATCATTCTCGTTTATATATCAAGAGTCCTAAATCTTTACAAGTTTGCGTTATCATCCATCCGGCGCAAATAGAACGACGGCCGGGAACGAATCGGCAGCGGAGAGAGAAGTAATGGAGAAAGAGGGAGAGGGAGAGAGAGAGAGAGAGAGACAGAAAAAAAGAAAAAAATCACAATACACTCGCATGCCGACGGCTCGTTCATTGCGCTCTTATCGCGCGAGGGGATTCGACGATTTATTGACGACTGCATTTGATAAGTAAAAGGCGAATGAGCTACGAGGACCGGGCGAGTGAAAGCGTCCGTTGTGGGGACAAGCGAGTCAATCTTTCGGACGCGAAAAAAGATAAAAAAAAGTCGCGCAATTATCCGATTAATTCCATTATACCTAGTCGGATTATTTTAATCAAACGATTGATATTGTTTGTTTTGAACGCGCTTGGCCGCTCCTATTTTAAGATACGTTAAGATATTTTTTTTCTTTTTTCCTTTTCATCTTTTTCTTCTTTTTCTTCTCTTTTTTTTTTAATAATTCTATTGATGATGGAAACCTTGTTTTAGGATAAATTAATTTAAGGCTTTTTATTCTACGAAATATTTTTAAAAACAACTACATCGCAATATTTTTAAAAACGTTGCTTCAGAAAAAAACTACATTTAAAGTTTTTATCTCACGAAAGAGAGTAACTTTATTATTGATTAATGGAATAGTAAGGTTATAGAGTTATATAAAGTTGTAAAAGAAAAAATATAGAAGTTTTTGATGGGTTTCTCCTACACAGCAGTGATGTTACGAAAACTAACGTATATTTTTTCAGCTAGTGCCTTGTCTTAAATACTCGTTATTGATCGCATTCTTTCTTACATTTGCTTTTACGATTTCGAAATTTCGCTTTATTAATTTTTTGACATTTTTTCACAGAGTTATAAAGCTTCCTCCTGAGCCAAGATGCGTTCTTGCGTAACTCGCGAATTCGAAAGGAACATATGTAAAAGTATATTATTCACAATGGGCGAACATTAATTATCGAAAATTCCATATTTCGCCAATCGAAGAATATATCTCCGGACAATTGCAAGCTCGAGATTTTAGACGCGCTATTTTTATTGAGCAAACGTCGTTGTGACAGTTTGTGAATAACGACATCGTCGAATAGAAAATATCAACGAGAAAATAATCTCAGAAAATCGCGACGCGAGAACATATGTGGCTCATTGACGTTGTCACTTTTATAATCCTCCGAAACGAAATTAGAGATGTGTTTCTTACAATAGCATCATTGTCGTCGTCGCATGCTCGATTTGTCCGTTATCAGAGGTCCGTCTCTCTGTCATCCACGACACACAATACTGCTATATTATTATACACGGCGTTAAATAACGCGAGAGAAGCTGGCGCGTTAAAATATAGCGTGGCTACGTCATCATAACGGTGGATTACAGTCCGATTCGAGATACACTGAGGTCAAACGCCCCGTTATCGCGTTGTAGCTGCATACGAGACCGTGCAATCGTACACACGCGTGTTATATACACCATGTGTGTCGATTGATGCTGCACGCTACTTCGCTGTCTCGCGGATTTCAAGGATCGCGTGTGAGGCAACAAATATTTTTTGCGCGTGATAATTATAGATGAATAGGTCAAAATCGCCGATTACGATCTATAAAAAGAGCATAAGAAAGCTTTGATTGTTAGATGAATTATTAATTAAAATGAGGAGCGTCGGAAAATCGTGTCAATATTAATCATAATCCAAAAAATTAATTAATTTAAAATACACACATTGATCTCAATTTATTAATTAGGTAAGGTCTCTTTTTAGTTATTGATTGTCTTGTATGTTTCGTTATGTGCGATTGAAAATTATCAACGGAAGCGAATTTGATCAAGTAAAATGCGAATCACAAAAATGTACATATCGCGATGACCGATATGCGTTTTTTGAAATGTATTAAATTATTGCTCGCTACATTTTACATTTGTACATTCCTAGACTCTTTCAACGGCTCCTATCGTAGAAAAGGGATCAAAGTAGGTCGCTCGGAAAGATAGCGTCGTGTGCTTTTATACGGTTTCCGGAATGGATAACGATCTGATCCGATTTTCGATCGACATATTGTTATCTTTGTCCATCTAAACTAACTTTTCTTTTGGTCTAATAATCGAGAAAGAACTACTATCTACTTCAAAGAATAATATTTCATTGGAATAATACACCTTTCCTTACTCACGGTTGTATCATCGATATTAAGCCATTCGATTATTGGAAGAAAGCAGATGCGACAAGAATATCCTCCAAAATATTTTTCCATGATCTATTTATTGCTTTGTGAAAATAAATAATAATTTTAACACACTGATAATAATTTAAATAGATTATAATTTTCAAAATTATTTAATCTTTAATCGTTATAATTGAAAATATCCTTTGATGCCTCGAATGTTAGTAGCTCTCGTCAAATAGACAAAGGACAGAGAATCTGAGACACTTGGTGCATTCTGATATCGCGACAAAGGATACTGAAATGCGGGTTACGGGATTTCGCATATGTACTCTTCCGTCCGTATTTGTGGCTATTTTCAGCGAGCGAACACGTGATAGCGATCCGCCTCCGCGAATGGACATGTCACGGAAGAGAAGCAAGTGCATAGATATATTTCCGCGTTAAATATGCAGAAGCGAGTAAAAAAATAGTACTTAAAATAGAATTAAAAATATTTACACGTATAAATATTTAAATAAATATTTATATTTTTTCTTCTCTATTTTTCTTTCTCTCTTTTTCTCTCTATCTAGATGTTTAATATAAAATAATTTATTTATATATCAATTAAAATTTTATTCCAAATATTTAATTTCACGGACCATTAAATATTGTAAATATTTTATCATACAGAGTTTATTATATAGAAAAATTTCATAAATATTCGATTGAAAATCATTGTATGAGCAATAAGGATATTTTCATGAATTATTTTATTTTTTACTTTTTAAAAATTTTTGATAAGTATTTTTTTATAATTCTTTATAATTTTTTTATAATTCTTTATAATTCTATATTATAATTCTTTTTTAAAATTGTTATTTTTATAAATAATTCCAATATTTTAAATCTGATGTATTATTTCTACTATTTTCAGAAAAAAAAGAAATATATTATTTTTAAATAACATTTTATTTGGGTGAAACATATTTAGAATGCTTGTAATTTGTATTTAAAATGAATCTATCACTGATCGTACGTACACGTAAACATAGTGAAGTACAACTTTCGAAGTCTCTCGCGATCAAACATCTGCCAACGAATCCTCTCATACTTATGTATACTTATTCCGTTTCCCTCAATCAAAGATACAGCAACGGCATTGATACAGTCGCAAAGATATAAATAATAAATAATATTGTAACAAGATTAATACATATACATAATCCTGCGCGCCACGTTATATATAAATCAAGAGTTTAGTGCAATGCAACACGTATATATCATAGTTGAAGCGTGTCAGATTTCGTCGTCACCCTTGAGGAGTTTTTTCCTAGGGTGAGCGGCAGGAGGGGGACAGAGGGGGGACCCTATTTTCGTAGCGAGGAAGGCCTTGAGATGGGCCTGTCGAAAAAGACAGGCCCAGCGAGAACGTGCGTCGCCAATCGCGTGTATCCTCGACCAGGGTCCGAGCCACGTGTCGATCTATTGCGCCGTTCGCTTCGTCTTTCGCACATTCGCGCGTCTGCTGATTCGCGTTGCGCACCAGATACTGGTGCCTTTTAAAGACGGTCGCTACGCGAGCATTATGCATGTGCATTCGCGACGACGCAATCTCAAGCCACGCGTGCAATCGCGGTTGTAAGCGCTGGTTAACGCGGGGGTGGAGCTCGAGGGGTGGGAGACCGTCTCGCACGCGTCGTTTTGACGTTATTTAAAATAATAAATCTTGAGAAAAGGCACACGCACAGGGCATGATGTACGATCCTTGGCGGCGATATGTTTGGCACTCGCTATCCATGAATTAAAAGCGAATTCTTCAAAGTCGGATTAAGTCGAAGTTACGTCTCAATAACGAGTTGATTAATGGAGAGGTCTCTTCTCTCTCTGTCTCTCTCTTGACAGAACAAAACGATACAAAGTTAATTTATTCCCGCGGACTGATACGTACGTCACCGTATTACAAGCGCCGATGCACATGCGTTTGCATTAAGAGCCCTCTTCCCGTGTTGACCTTTTATTCGTTTTTTCGGATAAACAAAGATTGCGGTGGATCTCGCTAAATTGGACAGGTAGGGTATCAACATTCATATTAGCCGTTTTCATCGCGAGGATTTCATCGAGAGGATCCGATTCAATGCGATTCAATGCGGATTAAGGTGTCATTACGGATTCATAGAGATTGAATCGCTCTTAATCGGATAAATAATTGATACACAGAGCGAGAGAGAGAGAAACTATTTTCTCCATTAATTCTCTCTATTCACTAATCCTTATTTGCATACTTACAAATCCTATAAATAGTATCAGTCTCGCGGAACTAAAACGCATATTTATGAGCGGTTGAATCTCCCGAGAGATTTTCTTTTCTGTTGTCTTTAAAGGAAAGTTTTAACCCTTCTGGCAATGAACGAGTATCCGGGTATTCAAAGGACTTGAACGTTGAAAATTTTCATGTTAATGCTCCCCCTGGAACAAAAGAGGATTTTCTTTGTTTTTTGAAACCCCCTAGAATATAATGAGAAAAAATGTTCGTCGCTCAGTAATTGCTACAAAAAATTGTAATATAATATGTCAAAATCACGCGGAAAGTATCCATACACTGATAGAAAGGTGAAAAATCATGCATAGAAGGGTTAAACAGCGTTATTGCATCGATCGCGGTAAAGGATTACGTACATAAAGTGACGAGACGCAACAATGTTGTGAACTGTGGAAATTATGGCGTTTTCTATATGATTAACGAGATACAGATGCCTCTCGCAGGCAGCTGCGTAGCGCGATTCGATCAAAGGAGAATTTGGCCCGCTGTTCGACGCGCGGAAACGCAATAAACGCGCCGGCGGAAATACCTGGGCCCGCGTCCAAATGCGAATCAAAAGGCGCGTGTTGCTTTGCTCCTCTAATATAATTCCCCTTTGTTTGTCTCACTTAAATGATACTACGATCGCGCGCACGCAGGCGACTTTTCCCCGAAAATACGCGGGTTTGTTTATCGAGCAATAATAGCGCAGTTGCACGTGATATCGCGTACATTTACACGTGCTCACTTACCGGTGAGAAATATTCTCGCATTCATGAAACCTATTTGCGCTGTTTACGCTTCTCGACGCACCTTGTGTTTACGATTTTGATTTAAGCTTCCCTCTCGTATTGAATTATGACGTCAAGGAATTATGTAAATTTTTTCGCAAGATACGTCAAAATAAGTTAATTTTCCTTATTTATACGTCTAATATAGATTGATGGAAAAATATGTCCAAGAGTCTGTGTTTCGGTTCGTAAATTGATAGAGAGATCTGTGAATCTTGACTTGATAAATTATCATATATAGTTCATTTTCACTGACAAGAGGACACATGTAGACTGAGTTGTATGTGTGCATATATTAACGGAAGATAATAAAAAAGAAATTTCGGTATTTTATTCACCTATATTATCAATGCAATGGCAAAAAAATAAAAAAGTAAAATGTAGAAAAAAATTAAGATATCTTGATAATACATTATCTCAGAAAACAGATGTCTTAAATGAGAAAACAGATGTCTTAAGCGTTATATCTTTGTATATCATGTACAGTTATCTTGCTGGATTAGCTTTACAACAGATTAGAAAATGAAACTGTTAGAAAATCATTTAGCTCCCTTCTACAAGAGTTCTGTCCAAACCTATTTTTAATTTTAATGGGAAGATTTAACTCGGATACGACTCGTTGAATGATTTAGGAATAACGAATCTCTGGCACGTAAAATCGGCATAAACAAGAAGAAATTTAAAACATTAAACTGAAGACATAATTTAAGCAACCGCGAAAGATTTGCATCGTTTTATTTCATCAACAAGCGTAATACAAAATATTTGCGACCTAAATAATTCAATCAAAATAATAATTCTATTTACTTCGAATCTTTGTTTAAATCCTTTTATCCTGAAACATCAAGAAGATACATCGATAATTACAAAAATTTAATTTTTTTTTAGAATTCTCCAAAACCCATTTTACAGTTTTTCACTTTAAAAAAGTTTAATTTTGCTTGAAAAATAAAAGCATGAATAAATTCAAAAGGGCTATAAAACGTACCTCGTGATATTTAATGACGTCAAACGATCGAACTTGCGGAATTGGGTAAAAATATTTTACAGCTCACTAGTGCGTGTCCACGAACGCTTCTTTTATGACGTGGTTACGTTATTTATAATACATATCAGCCAACGGAATATAACATTATCTAACTAGCTTGAAAACTGTACAACCGGATACGTTTGGTTCATCGCATCGTCTTCAACCGGTCGATAACGAGATCGGTGCGTAAGCGCGCTCGCGCGCGGCTATTTTTTCGCACAATGTTGCATTATCGCACATTGCGCATTGTTTATCAACCATATTCTCTGCACACAGAAAGAGCACTGTGTGTAATATTATCGTGAAACTGGCTATAACGGGTTACGCTTATCAGTCTCGTTTCACTTCCCTCCGTGATTGCATAGCGCTCATTAGTCGTCTTTGCAACAATAATGAATCGAAGATCTCGCGACCCGAACGAGCGCGTGGCACTTTCGATGAGTGTCTCCTCTCTTTCCTCGCGAATAAAACTGCGAGATATAATTTGTTTTGCATCTCGAAGAACTGCATCGCTAGACTTATTTTTAACGTACGTGTAACAGAATATTTATATAAATAGTAGAAATATTTTTAACTTCTTTCGAATCATTTTAGAGAATCAATATTGGACAAGCACTTCTTTTTAACTAATTATCTCCTTCAAAATTGAAATTTTTTTCATTAAAAATACCGAGGTATTCTTGCATGATTGAAGACACGATATTTTTAACGTAAATTTATTATTGCAAATTTTTTGCAAGTTTTGAAAAGTTACCAATTTAAAAATCCAAAGAATTATGAAACTTTTGGAATTTATTAAGCAACAGAGAATCTTAATAATATTCTATTTTTGTTGACTGCTTAAATTCACTCTGAAGAAATGATATGTTTTAAACACAAGGCTATTTTTATTTTATTATTCGCACAAACTAAAAAGGAAATATAAAGGTTATTTTAGAGAAAGATATACCTTTAATTTTGATTATTTTTAATATACTTATATGAATAATTAACTATTCGAACAGTATTAAGCCATATTAAAATTCTAAATCTCATTAAGAGAAGAATAATTTTCCTTTCATAATTATTTATAAACTACACTGTCTGATTATTTCTTCGTTTAGATATCTTGCGTTTTCAACTTTAGCATATTTATGCATATGTAAATGTGCAGAAATAAAAGAGATTTTTTTTTTCAAGTGTTGCGAGAATCGCACATACGAGAAAAATATGGATTTTCCACGATTGTATTTCATTTATTTTTTGTTTTATGGCAGACCTTGAAACGCGCCGCGTACTATACTGCACGGTTAATTGCAAGCGCAGAGCTGCTGCTCGATCAGTTCGTCGTGCGAGATGATGTCACGCATCAAAAGTACCCGCGCATATAAATATTGAGCTCGTGCGAGTGCATAAGTGCGTAAGTGCGTACATGCGTACATGCGTGCACGCGTGGTGGGACACGTGCAAAACACCGATGATAACGATCGTGACTTATCATTCGCATACTGACATGAGCGCACGTACAAAGTGTACGTATGCATGTATAAACACAAGAGTCTTTTTCAAGGAGACATGGACGCGATTGATTCTCATTAATAAGTTCGTTGTTTTCGAGCAGCGGCGTATGCGCCGATCTCTTGTCGCTCGCAGAAATCTCTGCCTTACGCACGAGATTCGAACTTCTCGACGATAAGATATAGTAGAGCTAAAGAAATACGACTTGAATAAACTCTACGCATAATTTAAGTGCCTGCAAAGCGTTTTGTTATTATATTAAATTATAACGAAAAATATTTATGACAATAAATTAGAGAATAATCAAAGAGAGAGAAAGAGAGAGAATTTACTTCTCTACAATATTTATCGAAATCTATATTTTTGAGAGTGTTATAAAATATTAATAATTAGAAAATATTTGATATTTTTGGAGAGGATAATTTTCTATAACATATATTTTAAATTTTTTATAAAAAAATGCATTACATAAATTCGCTAAAACATCGGGAATTATAATAACACTCGCGAAATGTGGACTTTAATCACAGGGGATTCGTTTTGAAGGTATATTGTTTCGAAAATTCTGGGAAAAAATCTTTTTTCGCGAAATTAATTATTCATTATGTACGCATATACATTCGCGATCGGGATTTATGTCCGCGCGTATATGATCCCGACGTTTTCCATAGGTCACGACGATGCCATGGGAAAGTCTGGAAAAGCCATTTTATGGGCGACTGCGGGCATTTTGAGGTGTGTTGTTGCGGCAATGTTATATTAAATACTTGGCGTTCTCGCGACGCGGTGCCTCTTACTCTACGTGCATCGAATGCACACACGGGGGATTCATAACGCAGCCGTAAAGTTCTAATGTGCGTTTAGAAGCACGTCGGTTTATTATAGCAAGTAGGTTTACGATTATGTGCGCACGTTGCTGCGCTCGCGATGTTGACTATTTATATATTTGCAACCCTTAAGAGAACGCAATGCATCTCGTAGCCGCAACTTCGACTATTATTTTGCGGAACGATATACATATTTTCTCATCTGAACAGAATAACGGATTTTGATGTGTCAGAAATAAATTTCTTCCTGAAATGGTAGGAAATTGTTCTCTTGCTTTTAACGAAAATTCGCCGACGATTATATGTAAAGTAATATTTTCCTGGATTCTTTTTCTAATAATATCTACGTATCGTGCATAGTTTATTATTCACTTGGAGCGAACGAGCGAAATTCCTATCCAGATAAAAACTCGTTTCACCTTGGCCACCGTTTACCGACGCATTATGGCAAATAAAGCCGTCTCGCTTGTTATATATACAATATTTTCTCGCTTTATTTCGCGCAACCGGCGTCGAGTCGAGCTCGTACGGCTACTTTTACGCAAGATGGACATGATAACTGAGGGCGAGCGATATTACTCGCACATTACAAATAGATTTAATTGATACGTTTCGTTTCACCCCGAATGAATTACATAAACTTAATAATGCGGCGTTATTTAATTGAGGCATTACGCTTTTATCGCGAGATGAAACCCTCATATCGTTGCACATGAAAAATTTTTAATACACGATTCCTTTTCCTGAATATAAATTCGATAAACAAGAAGAGAAGGAAATTACGATCATTTTAAATTGTTAAAATTAAGTTTATTATATTATCAGTCTTTAGAAAATAATAGTTGTATATATGCATCATAGATTTATTATAAAAATAAATTCATTATATAGATATTTATTACAGATTATTAAAAATATCGTTAATTAATCTGTATGTACTATATCCAATATATACATATAATTATGTATAAGTTAAACCTTTTAGAATTTTTTAATTTTTAATTTTTTAATTTTTTAATTTTTATTAAATATTTAGATCGGGTATTGTTATGTATATATGTGTATATATGTATAATACGATATAATATTATTATTATATACATTATAGTATAATAATATAATAATATTATGTAAAATAATATATACATATGAAATATATACAATATACATATGAATATATACAATGAATACACATACATATGAAATATAAATGCATATTTTATAGATTTATTACAATTTTAAATTCGAGTTTTGCCACTTTTGACACCAACGATTCTCACGTAACTCTTCGTATCACGTTATATTTATTTAATATTTTGTTACAAATGCGAGACACTAGCTTGCTCGTGAATTATGAATATCCAGCGATATTATTTCCATCACACAGTGAATGGTGTCACTCGAGACTTCGTTGTCACTCCCACTATGGCTAACTATGAGTATCTATCGAGGAGTCGTAAGTAGGTCAACGAGTCGACGATTCGTTTATCTGTTTGTTTGCTCGCGTCTAATGCGCGCGGTTGCGTGCTGCGTAATTCTGTATAAAATAAGCAGCTGGATGGCAGAAGTCATTAAAACCGAAAGAGGAGAGCTTTACATGCAGCAGTTTTTACGCATAATTATTTTGTATATTGCGATTCGACAAAAAATTTTCCCTTTTTGAAAAAAACACACAAATAAAATAACGCAAAATTTATTAGAATTTATATTAAAGGAAGTTAAGACAGATAGGAGTCTCAAATAGAAAAACTTTATCGCTTTAATTATTTGAGAAACGTTATTTTAATTTATTTTTTATTATTATTTTATTAATTTATTATTTTTTATTAATTTATTTTTTGTATTCAGGTCTTTCTCACTCTCGTTTTTAATCTCTTTTTTTATTAAATCAAATATTATTCGTTATTTTGGAACATTTGTAACTTTTAATATGCTCTTTATCTTTCTACATCCAGTCATTCTTTTCGCGTGTATATATATTTATCGACGTTTATAAATAAAACTCTCATCACGTGTCCAAGCTATCGTGGGGCGTCGAAAAATCGTGAAGAGAATTTTTACAAAAACTGAAGATAAACTTGGCTGTGGTAATAGCGAAAATATACTTTCAATACTGTTCTATAAAATGATAATATGAGAAGAATATAGTACCATATACTTTTGCATAATAGTGCTTGAAAATGTAAATCGTATAATGTAATCGTATAAGCATATCTTAAAGATATGTACATAAACATTGAATTTTATTTTTTACTTCTTAAACAATGCATTTAAAATTTTCGCAGAATATATCGAGAGACTCAGGAGACTTGATATTTCAAATCATTTTTTTCTTGCATTATAAAACTTTAAAAGAACAAATAAAAAAAGAATTATAAAATTGTTAAAATGATTAAGTATACAAAACATCTCTCGTGTGTGAAAAATATTTTTAAAAAATGGAGAGATTTTAAAGATTGACGTCACTTTGGTCGAGAGAAAAGCTATTTTATTTTCGAGCAAAAAAAAGCAACGAGTAGTTTTTTGGGAGAAATAGAATTCAACGCGCGATACGTTATTTTCTATTCAGGACAAGCGAATTCGCGATTTATGGGATTGCAAATTGCGACTTGTGCGTGCGCGAATCGCATGCATTAGCGCAAGCTTTTGCCTTACCTTAAGTGCGGACACGTGTAAGCGAAGTCACGGCGCCGGCGACAGTTTGCAATCATTCACGATAAGATACATTCACGATGGGGCGCCGCACGAGGGAGTTGTCGGAAATGTCCAAGTTTTTCGCGGAAAAGAACGCTGTTGGTCGCACGCGGCGAGACAACTTGTTGCTTCGCCGAGAAAACGATAGGGAGCGGGGGAAGGAGAGGAGGAGAGGAGCAGGGGATTCTCGTCGATTGCATAATATCTGCGTTAATCGCAGTAGTGTATCGCACTTTCTTGGTTTCTTGGTTTCTTTTATTGCAAAGTTTGAACAGTTCTAAATTCGTTCTATTCTATTATTGATACGCTTGATATTTATTTTGATTTTAAAATATATGTACGTGTGTGTGAATTATAAGCAGATATTAAGTAACTGAAAATATATTTTTATTTTTATAAATCGTTAATTGAAGAAGAGGAAATTAATTTAAATAACATGTATCTGTCTCTGATATACGTAACTGTAAACACGGGACAAGAAATGTTTTAACACATAAATTTGCATGCGTATCGAGGTATATTCGGCGTGCTTGCTTTGTCTTTAAATCTCTAAATATTTGCGTATCACGACTATTAATTATCCGAGAAAACGATAAAGCTATCTTAAAGTATAATAAAATCATTATTAAAAAATTATATCAATTTTTTAATTAATAATTTATATTTTTATTAATATTTATAAATAAAATTATTATTCATGTCTTGAATAATTAACAGAAAATATGAAAATGTTAAATAGAGATGAATCATGCGCTTTGAATATGCTCCGATATGTGTGCAAATTTATGTATTAAGACGTTACCATGTTTACACATATTAATCTAGACGTATGCATATATTGGAAATACATATATGCTCTGATATATATGCATAAATTCGTATATTCCTGTCCTTGTGTGTATATACGAGATTTTGCAGTGAACTTCAGTGGCTCTTGGAACGAGTAATGTAATTCAAGTTTAAATCTCAGGTTGCAACGCGAGATCACTAAACGTATCAGATTAGTTTCATATACCTACTAGATAGAATATAAATATAGCATGTGTTTATGTAGACTCAACCAGCCTCGGTTTTTAATTAACTCGGTTTTTATTATACAAAAAACTTATCGCGTCACAAGGGAATGACAAGTTAACAGAGACCTCTTGTAATCAATTGTAATCATAAATTGTAATCATAAATTGTAATCATAAATTTACACATTTCTGAAATGAAATCTAATTTATCATATACCCCAAAGTATAATAGTACAATTATTAAGTAATATATATATATATATATATATATATATATGTTTTGAAAAATATTTCTTATAATAAATTATAAATTAACATACATATCGTGTGTGTTTTCAGGACAAGCAATTTATCGCTGCGGATACAAATCAAGTATAAAATGACGATTAAATTCTTTGCTGCTTAGTGATTTATTTTAACCAGCGCATTTTAATTTATTTTTAATGATAGACATTATCTGTATATTTTTTTATGATAGAGCGCCAACGAGCGATTGTCAACATATGTCATTTTTTAAATACGTCAATTTTTAATACACGAAAATAGCTTTTTATCTAATCTATTATTTCTATCAGTTCTAAAAAGTGTTATTACGTTTCTAAAATTTTTTATATTACTAAAGAATATAATTTGTCTTAAATAACGCGTCTTCACTATTTCCTTTTCTAAAATTTCATATAAATTAATATTTATGTTATACCTATCTTTTGAATAAATATTTATTAGAATTTTATTTATCTTTCTTAATATATTATATTCTATTTCCAAGGTAAACGTGATTCTCGCGAATGTTGATATTGCCAGTCGCGTGTGTTAATTTTATTGTACAGCGCGCGGTGTCGAAGGCCTCTCTTGCCGGACTAAATATCGCGGTAACGCATTCCTATCGCGTGGACTGAACCTCATTATACGCCAGTGCGTCGATACAATGAGGAATTGTTCACCTTATGCAGTTAAGACAGGCAGACGAGTGTAACTTTTTGTCTGCATAATCATGTAAATGCATTTAACTCAGTCATCGCGTTGACTGTGTCCCATTGTTCGTCGAAACAAAAGGCACGAATGGCGAAAAATTGTTATTCGCAACGACGATCAAACGAATAGAAAGATTGATTCATAATTCATGTTCAACGTATTTATAATGCAGGCACGAAATCGGATATTCTGTAGCTTATGTTGTGAAAATTTCTTCAAAAAGTTGCTTTACAAACTTTGAGTTGTATATATTTTGTCTTGTAATTTTACTCAAAGGATTCTCAAAGAGACATTTGAATGCATTATCTCGATTGCTCCGCAATCTCACAATCTTGCGACCTGTTATAATTAGATCTTCTAGATGCAAGTAGCGTCGGTCCGTCTGTTTATCCGTATGGTTTGCGGTTCACCAATTTTCCTTACCTCGTAGCAACTTAACGAGGATGAGCAAGCGAAGACATTCGAGTTTGTAATTAGCGTGATTAGCACGACTAGTAAGTAAAGCAGTCAAATACACTCGCGCTCAAAGTTTACTGCCTTGATTAAAGAGACAATAATTTAACGCGCGTTTGTTCCCGCAATTATCATTTGTTATATACTAAGCACCGCTTTCGGTAGAATCGCGTAATGATAGAGAGAGTAAATCAAGATTATCGTTCGATAATCAGCGCATATTTATATCACAATTTTATTAATGTGTGTGTATGTGCGTTATTATTTTATTTTATTAAAAATAACCTGTGGAAGAAAATTAATTTCAAATAAACGAAAGAAACCGGAAGCGACATTAGAAGTATCAAGATTATCGCATTAACCATAATGTAGTTGTAATAGCGATAATATTTTTTTGAGATAAATAATTCTTCTAGAAGATATATATTCTTTAAAATATATTTTTAAAAGAGATATTACAGATAATTCGCGATATA
The DNA here is from genome assembly GCF_003227725.1 of Camponotus floridanus. Classification (NCBI taxonomy): domain Eukaryota; kingdom Metazoa; phylum Arthropoda; class Insecta; order Hymenoptera; family Formicidae; genus Camponotus; species Camponotus floridanus. Next base: position 134,327 of record NW_020229248.1, read on the forward strand.
TATATCTAGAATATTTATTTTAAAAACATAGTTAAGACAAAAATAAATAAACAAATAAATAAATAAATAAATATATTTATTTATTTATTTTTGTTTTAACTATGTTTTTAAAATAAATATTATAGATATATATATCGATATATATATATATATATATATATATATATATATATATTTATTTATTAAGAGAAACGTTTCGAAACTAGGAAAAATAAATGCTAATGATTAATAATGCGTGTATGATAATGCAAAATTATAGCGTGGAAACAGCTACCTAATCTATCGCATCGAATAAACAAGAAACCGGAAACTGATTTTGATATCTCGCTTAATCAGCTCGGCTTCAGTTTCTTGATTGACGAGGGAGATCCAATCTAAATTCACCACCGGGCCGTCATTAGCCGGGATGTATTCGGTGATCCAAAAATAAAGCCGGACCGGTCCATTACACCGGTACTTGCGCGAACTCGCGCTACTAAGAGCGGTGGGGTTCTATCTTTACTTTGTGTACGAGCTAACGTCGCGCGATATCTTTGGCTTGTTTATACAGGGCGTGTTGCGAAACGCTTTTCTAGGATCGGTCAGATTCGCGTCGGGTCTGTAAATTATAATTACCTCACGCCAAGCGTTTTCCATCGCACTTTCTCGTGAGAGTTCCTTGTTTCATCGCTAGCTTGCGGCAATATTTAATTACTTGATAGCCGTCACCTTTAATATGGATTAGTCATTTGTTCAGAGACAAATTCGCTTGTATTTTTCTTTCGAGCCTACAATTTAATACGTATTTACACATTTACATTAATGAAATAATTATTAAGTGTCTAAGCAATAATTTCAGTTTTTACATGATTGATCGCTTCTAGTCTCGATGCCTCGGTTCTAATATCAACATTTAATCTACGAATCTATAATACGCGCTTAAGCAAGATCTTAATCGTTACGACTAATTGGCAATTATAAGAGGCGATAAGCATCGCGTTGATCTCCGACGATTATCTCCGTAACCCTGGCTTTCACCGACTTGTAATTTCGCCGCGTTCACAATGGGAGTGGAATCGGGAATGCCGAGAAAAACAGTAGCCGGAGAACGTGCCTTTCCGCTCTCCATCTTGGCCAACAGTCATCGCAATTAGATGCAGTTCCCGGGATCGAGTCGAGGTGGAGAGGAAACGAAAGAGGAAACTCCCTAGGTGATTAGCGGGCGCGAGTCTGCAATTAATACGATCTCGCAAGAAATTGGACACGCGAGTAGCGCGGCTGCTTGCAAAATATCGCGATCACCTGTATTCTACTTCCCAGCGACGCTGCTTTCTCTCGCGAGCGAAGAAAATCGGCCACAGATCCGACAATAATGATCGCGCGATACGTTTCTTGCATAGTAGGCGTGTCATTAATTAAGAGCTAGCTTTCCAGACGTTTTTTTTCCCCTTCTTTTTCCATTTCCAATCGTGATTGCCGCTCTCGAATCGGCCGCGAGAGATAGACAGGAAATTATCCGGCACCATTTGTGCGTATCTCGGCCATAAGAGCGGAGAGCGCGTAACTCGCTACAATTATAAACGGTTAACGGCCTCTCAAATATACAAAATATCGCTAGGAATCTAATAATAGAGGGTTCACGGCTTGTATACAGGGTGTGTCTTAAAAAGCTCCCACTAAGCAAATAATAATGCTTAATAAAGCAGTAATTAATGAGTAAAGTCGCGCCAGTAAAAAGACAAACTTCCTCGTTATCAGCATATGAAGATTTGGATAAGCAAAAAAATAAACTCTCTTGTGTTAATTTTTAAACAATTCATCTTTTCAGAAATCTTTAATACTTAAATCTGATTAATTATTTAATGAATCTTGGAAAAAAAAAATGGTTCAGGACTTTTCGACTCGGTTTTTTAATCAGGAATAACGCTATTTGCTTGGTGGGAGCTTTTTAAGATACACCCTGTATAACTCGACGATACATACGAGAGACTCTCGGCCAATAGTTCGCTCGCAGGAGAGAAAATACGTTTGAAAACAATTGTCTGTAAAAATAGAAAGTTACGTTCGTTAACCCGATATATTTTATACTTTTCAATCGAGACGAGAATAGATAGCCGTGCGTATTTGTTACGCGGTATTCTTACACTTCGCGCTTCGTCGAGGGATTGCGTAAGGATTGGATGCGTGAAACGGTTCTACAGGTATCACGGCCTCGAATGCGCAGACGTTTATTATTTCTGCTATCTATAAATCCACCGTCGTTTAACACGCCTCACAATGTAGAGCAACCACTTGATGCTGGACGTTCTTGCCAACGCAAACAGGAGAATTAAGCACAACACACCCAGTCTATCCACTATGAATACCCTGCCGGGTTTCCCGAGGCGGGAGATATCGAACTTTTCGCGACCTGCCTGGGTTTCGCGAGACGTGATTTCCTTCTTTTGCGTAAACTTGCGGAAATTACGCGGAACGAAATCGTCGAGTTTTTTAGGGGGGCGACATGCGTTTTTTCTCTCTCTATTTTATCTCGATATAGACGTCGTAAAACGTGAAGCTCTCGGGCACTCGGACAAGGTATGGAGCCAGGTATGCTCCGAAATATCCGCTGCTCGTCACCCACATCACACAATATTGCCGTGCGACGCATATCGCGCATACGTGTGTATAAGATACTCGATTCGATTCACGTTATCACGTGACGACCTCGTGCTTGACGATGGTTCCAATTTCGCTTCGCGAAGCGTTCCGCGCGAAGGTCTGCGAAAGATACAATTAAGTGACAGAATAATATACAGAATGTTTCGGAGCGACTGGATATTAAAAGCGCTAGACGTTGATGCAAAAAAAAATAATAGCGTCTCGATATCGAGGCATTGACAGTTAGGGGATTATAAAATGTTGTGAGAGATTTGAAACACGCAAAGAAATGTCACGTATGAATTGTATCCCTTTCATACCAGAAGTATGTAAGTTTGAGCCAACAGGAACTATTTATATTTCGAATCGCTAATAATAGTTGCACATTTATGAGTTAGAGAGACTTAAAAAGCGAAGTTATGAGACAACAGTTCGTATAATCGTCGTGTAAAAGTGAAGTGAACTATGCGCGGACTTGGCAGTTCGTTGGTTCTCCGTTCGTGAACGATCGTAATAAATTCGTTACACGCCTCGTTTTTCTTCACAATTTCGTCATGCACGGCACACGTGATCGGCAAAGTTCTAAAGAGCTCTCTCGTGAGAGATCCTTGTCTTCGAATATTACGCCGTCAGATCGTTGAACGATTTGACGAAAGAAAAAAAATACCAGCGTCAAAAATGAACAAACGCTTTATCTTTCAAACAAAAATGTGAGAATCTGATTTTTTTAATTTTTAAAATTCATTAGCGTTTACTTATTTTTATTATATTTCAAAGACAACATCGGCGTCGTTTTTTCTACAATTAAGCTTCGCAGAATCTCTGTACGAGTTGTACTTTAATGCATGAGGATAAACAATAAACTACTTCTTGCCTCGGAGGTAGAATCTCAACGCGTGGATTACTCTCGACTCTAAGTTTCTTGAGATGAACTTTTCTCGAGTCCTCGCCATCTGTTGCCACTCGTGTACTCTTGAACTCACGACGAAGCAAAAGAACAAGTCAATAAGCAGCTTGAAGTTTCGCAGTGTGCTTCTCGTAGTTCCGGAATGCTTCGCGATGTGGACCGAGTTTCAGGACCATTGACCTAATTCCGTATCTCGAAATAAAGATACCAGAAGTCCGACGAAATAAGATTGTGAGCTTCGGGTAGCTTATAAAATTACAATGGATCAAATTTAGTATGAAAATCATTGTTTATCGTTTGAAATTTGCAAACATTATTTTTTACGAATTATATATAATTATAATATTTTATTTTATATTATATTATATATTATATATATATAATTCAAAATTAAAAAATATAATTATATATAATTTATTAATCATATATGAATTATATATATTTTTTGTGAATCACAATAAATTAAATTATATATGAATTACATTTTTGAAAAAACTTTTTAATAGCTTTGATATTGAATATCTAATTAAAAGAAATTGAATATAATATAAAATATCTTTCACGAAAAGTAAAATAGTTACGGTAAGGAAGGAGAGAGATTTAAATCTCGATGCGCACACAAATTATTTTCGCACATATTGCATGCACGCCTAGAACATGAATTGCTATTCCTGAGTTTTCTCAACTCGTCGTTCCGCTTCTCAGGGCCACGTTCGAGTAGATCGATCGATCGGCGAATAAATAAAGGCGCGCCACGCCTGCTGTTGGATGTTTACCAGAGAGAATCATGATTCTCCATCACCTCATTTCAATAAACGCACAGCAGCGTTGCTAGTCCGGAAAATATCTAATCTCCGCCGAAATAAACCTAATCGAGATTCTCCAGTCAATTTAATGAGACCCTCATCTACGCGAAATGCATGCTAAGAAAAGACCGCGCAAAACTCGTAACAATATCATGCCGACAATTGAAAACGAATCGGACACCGAGATGTCTCTCATCTTGTTGTTCGTCGATAAGGAATCTTGTGTGTGATTTTAAGTTTGGTACGCGAGGTCAACGATCTACCGCGTTTCTAATACAAATAGGTAGATAGAAGACGCGCGCGAGGAATGTAGTTGCTTCCCGAAATAATCGCGAGCGCTCTCGAGAAGTAGTCTGCGAAAATAATCACTCGAATTTTAACCGTTCGCAACCCCTAGCGTATTTTTAAACAGATAAAAAACAGAGAGAGAGAGAGAGAGAGAGAGAGAGAGAGAGAGAGAGAGAGAAATTTTGGCACAAGTTGTATTTTCTCTAATCCAATAATTTTCGCACATGTCGCTTTACATGACACGAAGAAAGAAAAGAACGATATTTATTTACTAGAGCGATCGCGCGTTTATTTCCGGCGCGTCTCGCTTCCCTCGCGGAAGCTAACGATTGCGCGATCGCGCAATCTCCTCTCGAGCTTCCTTCCTAAACTCTGGGAAAACGATTCCGGTCGAGCGGTTCGATAAACATCTTATTTCGGGCCGTGTCGAAACGTCGCGGTGGTGCGCCGCATGCCGTGGTGTGATCGCTAAAAATACACGACATCCGCGGACGACCCGCCCCCCGGGTGCCGGTGCACCGGCACTCGCGACGAAATTGCAATCGAAAATAAACCTCTCGGAACACCTGGCACCTGGCACCCCCGGTGTTCCATTCGGCGCCCGCTTTGGATCCTCGTATCATTCGCACCCCTTCCCCTCCCTCCCTCCCTCCCTCCCTCCCTCTCTCCCTGTGTTCTCGCACGACACAGGCACCTGTCCCACGCATTCTTTCCGCGTAGGAGATAAGATATTCAGCATCTGTGTGTATTGTTATTTAGGTATCGTCCAACTGGCAATAGTCGCGGTCGACTGCATTTTATATAAAACAATCGCGTTGTCATTACTTAAAATAAAAATCTTATTATATATATATATATATATATATATATATATATATAACAATTGATAGTAAAATAATCTTTCGATATAAATATATTAATTCATAATAATACCGCATTTGTAGGAATAATCGTCGCATTGAAATAATTATTGAATTTAAAACATTAGTTAAAAAAATGAACGAATTAATAAGATTGTAAAGAAAATAATTCTAATGAATATAAAAAATTAATTATATTCCATACTTAAAAAAAAAAACAATATAAACCCTCGCTAAAATATTCAAACCAGAAACTAACTCTGACTCTCCCTCAATAAAATCTAATATTGGTCTTTTTAATAAAACTTTAATAAAATGTATTAAACAAAGAGTACAAAAGTAATCAAAAATATATTTGAAAATTTATAAAAAATCCATTATTGAATACTTCTCTCTTATAATTATATTAAAATGAAAATAATTAAAATATCTCGAAAATCCGTGACACGGAATTCATTTTATAATATTTTAACCCGGAATAAGCACATAAAACAGTTAATTTAATTATTAATATAATAATTAGTATAGAAAGAAGAATTAATGAACTAATGTTGTAACATATGATGTGTGATTGAATAGGATCAATCAATGTGCCGCAATGTGAGGAAATATACCGTTGCAATATCGCTCAACGCACTTCTCATCCGCGAAGTCTGTCACGATAAGATTACGGCGCAAAGATTTCACGTGTTTGCGTACTTGAGAAAAATACACTCGGAGATAAGCAAAAATCAATATTTGTCACGCATACATAAAAATGCAATTATTTTTGCGAGCGCTCGTTGGTGATTATATACAATTGATTACTTCTCGATAACCGTCGAAATCGACGAAACGGCATCCTAGGGTAGTTTTAAGCAAGCGACTAATTTCTACACTCAAGAAAAAAAAGGTAGATTTAGACCCCCTCAGCATGGGGGAATTCTAGTATGACATTTAAAGCTACAAGATTTAGAGTCTCATATTCTACTGACTGAATTTGGGCTATTGGTTAACTCCCTTGTCAAAGACAATTCTCCAAAATGGTCAAGAGAGAGAATATATTGTAAAGAAATGTTTCTACAATATGGAACACGATTCTGAGATGTAGAATCTTAGGGTTGAGTTCTCTTCAGATTGAGTTAAGTTACTTGCAGTTCATCCCTCAAAGACAGATTTTGGAAATAATCAAGAATTAAAAAAATATTTAATATTCAAGTATGTAATAATAATCTGTCATCATATTCTACAATTGATTTGTTAAATATTTTAAAACTGTATTTTATAATAATTTTCTTATACACATCATGACAATTAATTGACACTTTTTTATTAATATCGTCATTTTTTATCATTGCAAAAATTTATCGCCATAGAAAATTGCAAAACGATTCTGATAATTAAAACTGAATCAGTCATAAGTTGCGTCATCGAGAGTTGGTGTGAGAGTTACATTAACCACCTATATTTGCAATTCGACACGGCTGGCACCTTTCCAAGAAATGCCCGTTCTAACGCGTTGAGTTTCTTAGAAAGAGTGTGTCGGTGCATCGGATTTCTTCCTCATCATTCTGTCGTCCCTTTCCTATTCTTTCCGTGTGCAGATCGTTATGCGAGAAAGACAACTCGGATTTTTTTTAGTTAATCTCCGAACTCTTAGTCCCGCATACAAAAACTTCGCTCGATCCAGTTATATTTTACACGTATGATGATATACAATACGTTGAGGGGTGTAGTGTGCAACTTCAATATATATTCCCCGTTTTTTCTCTTTTTTCATTCTTAATCCTACAAAGAAAAAAGCTAAGAAATTGATTTCATTCAATTTATCTAATGTATTTATTTTGTTGTAACAGATGCTGTAATATGTTACAAAAGATGTGGAAGAATTTACAAAACTGATGATAAAGTTACAACTCTTATTTTTTTCTTTAATCAATTTTTTTAGATTTATTCTAAATTTATTTTTCTATCTTTATTCTTGATTTATTTTATTTTTGTGAATATGTTGAGAATCGTTTTACTTGTTGGATAATCAAGAGATATCGAGATGTCACAAATGAAATAATAATTCAGTTATTTTATATATGTTACGTAGTCTAAGAACTTTGTTGTTGCTGAATTAATCGTTACTCAAGTGTTTTCATTCGATTTTGCTCGGGCTTATCGTACACGATTCCATGAATCGCCGCAATCATTAAAATGACGCGAATTCAATACGGTATTGCCATGCGTCAATAATTACAACCGATGCTGCCAAATAATCACCAGTTATTTCATATTATGCTCCGATGATAAATCGACATCATCATGCAGTATTGTGTAATGTAACATGAGCGGAAAAATTGGATCATGCTCAATTCTGTATTTCACGATTATAGTTCCCGCTTTTTTGTGCAAAAAAAAAACATTGCGTTTCTTCTCTCAAATTATTATGTAAAATAAAATTATAAAATCATTTTTCTAAAAGTAATTTTAATCACATGCTCATAATATCATAATTTGTGTAAATATAAACTACATTTTAAAAAATAGAACAGACGATATAAATAACGTTGGAGTCGAATTGAGGAGAAACTTACGTAAAAGTTACTCCAAAGTTGTTTATTCAAAAACGCGATACGTATACATATATATGTATGCACTTGTAATGATAGCGAGGCTACGATAAAACTCTGAAACGTCACTGTGTTCATCATTTCCGATCAATTCAATCGTTAGCTATCGTTGCAGCTGTTCAGAGTCGCGAAATTATTTTCAACAGGGCGTCTATTGTCGCGTCGCATAATATCGGCAAGTTGACATATCGGGAAGTCCCTGGCGCGATGCCAGATATATCGTTACGTTGAGAAACTCTGACGTTGGTTCTGGACAACGACCCTGAATCCGCGGAACTCTTATGGTTTATTCACAGTGTTTCATCGACAAGTAAATATCTCTTTTTTTTAATAAAAAAACTAGAAGAAATATAAAGTACACATACGTTATTTCGAGTAATTTATCGCGACTATTCTCGTTGTTGGCTCATCTGAAAATATCGCCAGCGGGGAAATACTTTCATTGTTTCGAAAAAAAGAAAAAAAGAAAAAAAGAAAATTATAAGCGAACACAGCATCGATAAATACGGTATCGAAAGCAGAAAAATTCTTTTCATGCATCGCGTTTTCTCGATGCTCATTCGGGTTATCGCAAATGTCACCGAAAAAGAAAGAATATACGAACGTCTTCAACCGGCTTATCATTATTAAAGTATTCGCGATTCGATCATTTCGCCGCATAAAAACTTTATGCTTTCGTCATAAATCACGATAATTCGATTAGCGAAAAAACATTGACGATAGCACTAGATAGGATAATTTGTAGACGAAAGGCATTGCGTAGAGACATCGAGTGCAAAGGTCTCTGCATATTATCCCGTAGCATCTCTGAGAGAGTCTCGAGAGGAAAGGGGGTGTCTTTGCTGAAACAGCTATAACGCGACGAGAAGCCATACATATTTAATTAATCGCCGATAATCTCCTCGAGGGGGACTTGACCTCCCCCGATCGTGAATCTTCCGAGTCAAGGTCGTGGACCATTACTGCGTCTCCGACTCGATTTCACATTGTAACGAGCGAAAACATAAACAATAGCGCGTGCGAAGGAATTGAGAGGACGCGCGAACGATTCTCGCATATTTAAGAATATTAATATGCAATCGATTATACACGCGCTCGGAACGATGTAACGTTTCTTCTTGTGTGCGATATAATCGCGAGAGGATCATCAATCAACTGTATTTTGCTATGAAATCGTCGACTGTGCTCTTTAGAAAAACAGGTCCCGCTGATACGATTGCACGATCTTGAGTCCGCTCGAGTTCGCCGTTTATCACGTCGGAGATAAAATTCAATGACGCGTAAATTAACATCTGTATTGCACATGCGAATCTGCCGGACACCGATTTGTTATATTTGTTTACGGAGTAGAGAGGAAAGGAAAGAGGAATGAGTCACAAGAGCGAAGCGATATTTCATAAATGTTTTTTTTTCTTTTTTATCGTGGACGGTTTTTGCTTATCCTTATCTACAAGATAGTTTAACTAACTCGTCATTATTTTTGATAATAGGAATTATAAATAATAATGTCTCAATAAACATATGTGATTAATTTCTTTTTCACATTGAAAATTATTGCGTATTAAAGCGAAGAATTATATTCATTTTCAATTTGCAAATTTAATAATATGTCATATTTTGTATTTTTATATAAATTTAATAAATTTAGATAAAAGAAGTATATAATTTTATAATGATCCCATATAATTTGGTAATCAAATAATGATGATGCATGGATGGAATAAAACATCTGCGTGAAATGTATTGCAGAATTACTGTAACTTATAATCAACGTGTGCGAATTAATGCATCTGAGCTTGAAAAAAGGGAATTAAATGCCAAACTTTCTCAGATTAATTCGGGAGATTGATTAATGTGCATTGCAACTGTTGCTTGTAATTTACAATGCGACTCGCTTTGTTTATATCCTGAATATCATCTCGCGCAAATATTCTGTGTTTAATATGCAACGTTATTATCTCTTCTATTCGCAGTTATATATAGGAAATATTAATATAATCAAAGGATTGCAACAATAACATGCTCAGATACATAGATAAAGCTGTCAATAAATATTTGTACACACTCTTTTCAAAAGAATAACATACGTCAGAGTATGCTAGTAAATTTAAATTATAATGAAATATATATGAAAATTTTATACCGGAAAAAATATACTTAATTTATTATATATATTAAAATTATTTATTATTAAAATTATATTGAATAATATATAAATACTATAATAATTAAATAACAAGAACATAAAATAAAACATATAATATATCAAAATACTAAACGTATAAAATAACAATTAAAGATATAAAAATAATTAAATATGTCTAATTGTTATACTTATGATATTTTATATACACACAATATATATCTCCCTGTACAATTATTATAAAAAAATAAATTGAAAAATATATTTAAGGTGAATATTCTTAAGCTGCTCGTGCTTATCAAATTTTATTCCACGTGACTGAGCGTGTTATCTCAAATCCAGGTGAACCGATAGCAACTTCGGCAAGTGCATTATAAGAGTTTAGAGACAGCCTCTCTCTCGAGGCCCGGATAGCTCAGTCGGTAGAGCATCAGACTTTTAATCTGAGGGTCCAGGGTTCGAGTCCCTGTTCGGGCGTTTCTTTTGCTTTGCGCCCCATCGAAATGTCATCTATTACTATCAAAGAAGGTATTTTTATTATGTCGGATGTACAGATTCGCACGATTTTGCCTATTCGGCAAGAAAGTTTATTCTTCAATAGAACCTGAGGGCTCTTTAATTCCAATGACGATCTCGATGAGATAGAGAGAGAAGGGAAGAGGTTCTAGAGATCGTGATTACATCGTTCGCGTCGTTTCATCTTTTCGAATCGTTCCATTATCTCCGCGAATCCTCTCTCTCGTATTTGCTGCCGTAAAATGGGATATGCTTGCATACCGCCTTCCAGTCCGTTATCCAAGATAGAGCGATTATTGACGCCGTTCCGTAACATAACAGCGGAATTTTGCTGCAGGAGACGAACAGAGTATGAAATTTCGCAATTTCGCGTAAATAACACTGAGATCTTTCGAGGATATGGACAAATAACTGTTTGATCTTGGACAAATAACTTTTTATTGTTGCATCTAAGGTATCTCTTGACTTTACTTCGCTTTTACAACCACATATTTTACATACCTAACCTTTTATTCCATCTATAAAAATGTTTTAAGCGACTGTGACTTTTTAATTCAATGACTTGTTAAAAGTTATATTAAAATTATAAATTTTCATAAGCATGGTTATATTTTTAGGTTAATAAGACGCGAGGGAAATATTGCGATAATATAAAGAGATAAAAATATAATTTACAAAGCAGGAATTCTTTTTATTATTAATCCCCATCTTCTATAAAGCGATGGACGGGAAATCATCGTGTCGTTGATTTATACGCAATTATTTCCCAGAGATCGGCACTCGATGTAAAGAATTCCACTTTATAACATATATATTAATAGTGAACTTTGTGTTAGAGCGTTTTGCATTTTTTTTTATCTATTCAGTTATTATAACCCATTGTAATTCGACTAACATCACATTGTGTTAGACGCACGTGTGGTTTTTATTTATTTTTAAGAACGAATCTCTAATTAGCCCCTTAATATCCTTTCATCAATCCATTTTACACGTTTCTGAATAAGTAAACCGGAAATTTCATTCAATCTAGATGGAATTAAAAATGAGAGATAAAAAGAATTTATATTTAGTGATTTTAGGAAAATTAAAATACTTAGAAATATTTTATATTATTTCACAATATTACAGAAGAGCTTTTGAAAAATGAAGATAGCGGAAATAATTTGCATACTTGTTCGATTTGCCCGAAAAAAATCGGCTTAATAATATCCGATATATTTTTCTCGATGAAGGAAGAGATTAACGAACGGTTAGAGGAGAAATTGCGTGACTTTTTTTTTTTACGAGAATTGCATCTCGTAATACATAATATACGACAATCCTTCTGTGTGGGACGTATAAATGCGTTGCGCGTGAATAGGATCTACATATATGTAAATTAAACGCACACGTGCGCCTCATATTTCTAATGCAGCGTGCTCGGTTGTACAAGTTCCGCTTTCAAACCGCGAAAATATTCCGGTGGGAGCATACATTACGCGCGCGCACGTCGGTATTCCGAGGTTAAGAGAAAGAGCCGGATAAATATGCGTTGGATACGCAATTAAGGATTCATTCAAGACTAAGCGTATAAGCGAATCCTTCCGGCAGATGCCTGAGCCTTTCACGGAAAATCGCATATTAGACGATGTTTATACAGCAATTATCGTAACGCAGTTAATTGAATCTGCAGCAGCATTCGATTCACGTCATCCTTTTATCGCTGTGCAAAAATACTAAACGTTAATTAATTGTCGCAGCCGAGAGCTCGAGATTGTCATTATAATAATATCGCCGATTCTCCTCCTGGCTATTTGTAATTGGAATAATTTACTTGGTTATTGTACATGTCGTGTATAATATATTATACATATATGTATAATTATCAAATGTAATTTTAAACACACGTACATATATGTATGTGTGTATATGTATGCGTATATGTATAATATGCATTACGCTGTTACATTGAAGAATGACAATTGAGTTGCAGACGATTCAGTTCGAATGTAAATTCGTAAACAATATTGGATTTGTGAATAATGTATATGACTATGTATGTGTGCACACGTGTGCGTACATCTACAGTATTTCTCTATCTTCCCCCTCTCTTTTTCAGTCTCTCTTTATATAATATGTTATCGATGCCAAAACTGATAACTTTATTTATTGGAAATGACTCAATCTTTTATTTTAAATTTTCCAAAAAACAATAATAATAGTTTTCCAACACAAGAGAGACAGAAATATGTTAGAAAGGTATAGTTAATTTTCTCCTATTTGATGATTTTAATGTCAATTATTATTATTCTCTTTCTGAGTGATCAAAAATTAAATGCAAACGAAATGTAATCTATTGGAAACTGGAGCAATGCTGTGAATTAGTTGGAAAGACTTAGAATATAAATCCGTTTTCGCGATAAGTTTGCTCTACCGTAAATGTAAAGCCACGCGCGCGAGAAAAAGAGGGCCGCATATGTTCCATCACGTACGTGCAAAGGCGACGTTCTAATTCCTTTGTTTAATACACTGCTTCTCCAATCGTTACACTCCCACGCTTTTTTCCACCATCGCTTCTCTCATCCTCTCATCTTCATCTGTCGGCTTTTTTTTTCTAGAAAATGTCATACACATGTCTGCCTATCTATATCTCCGTTCATTCGTCGGACTAGGATTCTCTGTCCCTTTCCGAGAACTCGTTTTCCTTCCTTTCCCGGCAAACGCCCGGCTCCACGTGGCGTCGGTCGAATTAAACTAGACTAGTTTATTTTCCCTTTGCCGGTGTTTTTTTTTTTCAAAACTATATACGTGCTTCTCTATTTTCCTCTCGTGTCGATCGGCCGTGAAAATTAACGTCTTCCCGCAGTCGGTTTGTATAAACGGCATTATATATGCAGGAAAGACGAAAGTGATATTTTGCGCGGAAGGAAATCGAAAATGTGGAATAAATTTCTCTTTACGAAGCTTTAGTTTTAAGAAAGTAGATTTTTAAGAATTGGAAAATTAATAAGTTATTAATTTTTTAAATATTAATTGATTAATTAATTTTTTTGACATTTTATATGAAAAACTTTTATTTTCTACATTTTCAACTTTTAGTTTACTATATTTTCCGTCTTACATGTTATTCCGTATATGTAGTTAATTCGAGATTTCAGAAATAATTCTGAATTAATTGATCAATAGTTTAATGTTTCTTAATTTATTAAATAATAAATATCGTATATTATTTTGTTATTTGCTTTACATGTATTAATATATATTACAGGCTTCTTAAAATTAATTCTTTTGCCACAAAATCTAGATTTTTTGTAGAAAAAGAAACTGAATTTACAAAGATTTCGTAATATGATATATAAAAGAATCGAGATCGTAAAAAATAAAGTGTTTGATATAGTGTTTGATCATAAAGTATATTTTTTTTATTATATTAAGGGATTTATAAACATTTATAGAAAAAATTCTGACATTTTGTATAATATGAAGTAATATATTTCTGTGAAAATGTATAATATATATATATAATTTTAAAATATGTAATTTTTTAATTGAAGTATACTTTTAATTAAATACCATATGAATAAATAAAGCTGTTTAAATATAACTTTTGCGGATAAAATTCAGTTGTTGTGCATATATTTAACAAATTTTAACATACAATTTTCGTAGAATTATTTTTACATTTTTCACAAATATTACACATAATTTTCATTTATATTATCAGTAATTAAATTGCTTCGCAAACTAATTATTAGCGTTCGTGGAAACTCAGTTTTTACAATGTTTTTACTATGTTATAAATGTATCATAATCCGTTTATTAAATCATTTTAATTCTATGTGTTGATACAATCGTGTCAAAATGTGAATAATTTTGCGTGATATTGAAATACTCGACACTCCTCTTAATAGCGTTTTTTAATATGCAATCTACGCTCTATAATTATTTGAAAAGATGTTGTACGATTGCAATTATTAAACGATTTAAAAGTTATTGATCATCGTTTTAACTTGTAAATGTATTTTTTTTAATAGTAACTATTATAATAACATATTACATTTGCTGACATATTTACTAATCACGCATGCTAAATATGCATAATTCTCAAGTTATTTTTTCAAAGTTGCGTATTCTAACTATTCTAGCTTATGTTCTAACTATATAATTGTTTTCGATGTAAATGATATTTTATTGCTTGCTCAGGGAGAAAAAACCTACCCTATTTAACTTATGACAGATATTATGTGTTTTTATGTAAAGACTAGTTTCTCCTCGCGGCTTTTTGCCGATGAGATCAGCCAATAATATGTTAATTGATAATTGTCCTTGACAAAGACCTGTTACTTGCCTCGGACGTCATCTTTGGAATCGCATGATCTCGCGCTCGATTAGTGCTTGTCAATTATCGATCAATCAAAGCGACAGCTCCTTCATTCGTATCGCGATTCCTCGATTTCCTGTCATTGTATTTTTTTTGATTTCGATCATCGACGATAGCTAACTAAATTAATGTCTAAAAATCAACGTTCTTTATTTTTGATACTCGTTAATTACGTCATTCAATAAGAAACTGTCCGATCGCGGTTAAACGAAACAGGAGAATGAAAGATTGAGGCTACAATGACCGGCATTGAATTTACCAGGGTGGGTTTAAAATTCTGAATAGCCTTCTATTGAAGCGCTGAAATCGATGTAATTTTGAAGAGTTGTATTTTCGACGCTCGAAACAGCAAATGATGGTCGTGAATGAAAAGAAACATTCGGATAGTATGAATGCTAGGAAAATGAACCTGGTGAAACACATTTCGTTACGAATAAACGTAGAGATTATTTACATGTATTGTGTTAAGATTCGAAATCGTCGCTTCGATTTCTGCTGAGAAGCTTGATAAATATTTTTAAAGAAACTTGTGTATGCACACAGAAAAAAAGGGCATTCTTATTTTGAAAATATATTTAGTTTTAACATGGAAATCTTGAAATGAGATTGTATCACGTTAATTTAAGAAAAATATAATTGCTTGAATAATTGTTTTTTGAATGAAGCCATTTTATATAATTCAATCGAGAAAAATATATTCTCATGATTTAAGATTTAATTTTCTCGAATGGAAAAGAAACAATGTTGGATAGAAAATAACATTTTTAAATCAAAGATTATAATTTTCTTAAAGTAGAATTAAATAATTATATATTCTTGAGGTAACAATTACAATATTAAAATAAGACGATAATATTTGAAATTTAAAATTATTAAATTTTTCTAAGAAGATTAGAAATTGTTGCGTATATACGAAACAATGAACGCGTTAGTTAAGTATATAAGTTTTGACACTTTCTTTTTCTGTGCAGGTTTTTGTTTAAACAAACGGGCGATACTTGTCAATTCAAATAAAAGTCGGAATAAAATAATCCGACAGGTTGATTAATATCAGAATCTTTCTCTTGCACACTTTGCTCACTTCGGTGTTATTTTCACGATGACTGCCAATGAGGAGAATAATGCACTTTCGTAACTCGATAGAATCCCACGGCAAGTCCCGGCTACGCGATCGCGCGTAAATAACTCCCTTAATTAAAGGTAAACCATAGACCGCCCACGTATTGTGTAACAACGACACGAGAGGATCATGGATGCTCGAGCGTGGGTATCATATCGGTGTTAGCAATCAATGATATTCAACGGCGTAACCCGTTTATTTGCGAGCATTTAAATGCACCCGAGCGATTCCCAGAAGACACTCCCGGCGATTGGTCGGCGCGTCAGGGGGGTTTCTCGCACTTCTCGTTCCTCGATGCATCGACATGCAACGCCGAGAGCGTATTCGGATCAATCCCGCGATCGTAAAACGGGGAAACGGGCATCGGTGCTTCTCGTCGTGGGAGAGAGCGTCTGCGAATTTCATCAAAATCACAGTCACGTCGCACGCGATTGGCCTCTAACTCCGCTCATTTCGGTCAATTCAGACAAATCAGACTCGAAGATGTCGGATTAAAATTAACGGTCCCACTTGATCCAATCCATTGCGCGATTTCTTCCTCTGTCCGACCATGTTATGCCTAAGAGTTTGAAGCGAGCGGCTCGAAACAGTCTTCCAACATCCCCGTTCTCTCGGATGCGTAACGAAGGTCGTATCTCGATTTACGTTTTCCTGCCGACTCGTAAAACGGCTTCCGGCGACACCTGCGTCCCCCCTTCCCCCCACGTCCCCCCTCCGGAATTCAAGAGAGAGGGAGAGAATTTTATGAGCCGTGGCGAGATCCAGAGTCGTCGCGCGTAAAACGTTAACTGCTCCCGTTCCAACCGAACGAAAGAAACTATCTCTATTTAATTCATCGCGATTCTCTCTTTCTCCCGACGCGAGCGTTTCCTCCGCTCACGTTAATGACCATTCGGAGAAGAAAGTTCTCTTTCTCCTTCTCCCCTTTCCCTCGTTCTTAAAGTATCCTTCTGTCTGTTGGAACGCATTTTATGCGCATTTGAATTTACAAATCCAGGCATATATACAGGGCGTTTCGGTAAAGATAGGCGATCTCTCGTGGGGAAGTAGATAAAAGTAATCCCGTAAGTTTCTGTAAACATTTTTTATACGCATCTCTAAGACATTTGTTTTTAAACTTAAAATTTGAGCATTTTTTTAAAATAACTTTTATATCACTCTGTATATTTTAACAGTTTGTAATAATTATTTTTAATTATACTAAATAAAAGTCTTTAAAATGTATATTAAATAAAGGTCTTTAAAATGTAGCGTGATAGATTTCTTGCTATAATGTTCGAAAATCAGAGATAGACCATCTATAATCCTTCTAACTTACAAGACTTTGGAGTCGGTAGATTTCTTTTATATTTTTAGATTCTTTTAATTTTTTTTCTAAAAAAAAAGTATTCTTGTTTCATTTTATTAAAACTTTTCGAAAGAGATACATTTAATTGGTAGAAAATAAATGATGATGATGATAAAAGATACGTTGTAGAAATATTTTATAGAGTTCTTACGTACATGCCCACGAGAGATGCCATTTTTACCGAACCACCCTATATATATATTTCCATTTAATAGTGAAATAATTTTATTTTATTTCCGTGGGAAATAAAATAAAGCGGGCATGAATTCACGGTCGGTTTATATGCGGAGATGTTATAATAAGTATTTTAAATTTAACGGAACTTTAGGTTCTCATAGTCCAACGGAAAAATTTCGCTAATTTCTCTTTTTTTAATGCGATATATTTAGCGACGCGAGAGGCATTTTGTCTCGATCGCGATATTAATAAATTATCGAAAGCAACGATAATTCTTGGCGATGATGCAACATTGTCTCATCATGATTCACCGATGCATTTCGCGAAACGATAATGTTTCCGAGGCAATTCGAAGAAAATAATTAGCCGTTTTTCTCTTATATAATTGGAACAATCTCAGCTCTACGCAAGTTTGTTGCATTTTTTTTACGTTCCTTATAACACGATTCGCTTTTATTAGCGCTTGAAATTTAATTCGTTGTCTGCGAACGCAGCGAAAAACTTAAGAAGTAAGCAAATATATAGATTGCCGTAAAAAAGGTGTTAAATCTTACATTTCTCGTAGCTGTAATTCGCGGATATTGTGTTTTATTTTTCAAGATTACGAATTTAATTAGAGATTTTAAATTTTTATGTTGCGTTGAATATACAACCGCGTCTTTTATAGGATGTAAATGTTATAATTTGCGGTTTTATTAAGCTCGCAAGTATTTTACATACGCGGACGAGAAACTCAAGATTGGCGATGAAATCAAAGAACCTTCGAATAGAGACGTTCAATTCATTCTTGTCAGATTAAAAGAGATGGCTTGTCAAATAGCGAGTTGCTCGCGGTTTTGAAAAGACGAGTTAACGCGCGACACTCGAGTTGTACGATATCATCGCGTGTCAAGGGACCTATAAATGAATGGTAGATGCAATATTTATTATTATACACATTATTATACAATGCAGTATTTATTTATAATATTTGTATATTTGTTATATTATTACTTCGGCATTAGCATAATCTTAAGCAAATCGACTTACTCTTTAATATCTTAATAGTTTTAAAGAAAGAAAGGGAGTTTTACTTGCAACAACGTTAAAGCGAGTTAAATCGCTACGCTTTTCAGAATATGTAATAATCCGATAGGAATAATCTTACTTGGGAGAGCAGTCGCTCTCTTTTAAATATTCACGAATAGTTTGGAACCGAAGAACTTTTTTCCAAGAATTGACAGTGACGATTGAAGGACTGAAAGCTCTTTAAAGAATTTCGAAATCTCTTCTGTCTCGATTACCTCTATCGGAAACGTAATTATATTTAAATATCTTTCTAATCAAATATACGTTATTAATTATAAATTACTATTTATGTACAATAAAATTTTGAAAAAAAAAATAATAGATATAAATTTATAACGATAAATACGCGTAGAATAAATTGGGGCCATCTTTTGGGTCATTCGCCGATAAATGAAAATCGAGCATAGTCAAAGTACATCTTTCGATCTTCTTCGCTTCGTACAAGTCGAGAGCTCATATCCTGCACGCTCGTGACGTTCACGCGAGCGTGAGTCGTGTACCGAGCGGCAATCTTGGGCTCTGGCAGAGGCCTGGCAATGCTCGAGGGAATACCGAGGTGAGCGGAGTAGACTGCTTGGTGCCAGCAGCCATTCGAGTCCCTCTGCTCTCTTTAGTCCACGTCCGTTTCTTTCTCCCTTCCTCTCTTTTGTCGCAGTCGGTCCATCTTTGTCTTCCCTGGTAACGTCACGGTTACTCTTTCCTCGACGTCTCTCTCTGGGAGTTTCCCACCGTTTCCCCCTCCTCCGCTTGTTTCTTTTTTCTTTCCTTGCCCTCTCTGGCACTCGAAACCCTCGGGTTATCTTCATCCGTTTTTTTTATTTGTACAGCACATTCGCTCGTCTTTCGCTGTTATTATTTTTAACTCGTTATATTTTCAAATGCATCTTGTTGCATCACGATTCTATTCGTTCAGGAACACATTTTTTCAGAGCACTTTTCGTACAATAGCTCTCTTTTCTTTTCCTGCATCATTTTGATTTTATATTTAGCTGTTGCCTTTGCATTTTCTTTACATTTTACGTTTCTCTTTATGCTTTGAATTTCTGTTTTCCACGTCGGCTTTTCATTCTTCCTTTTTTTAATGTAAAGAAATCTCCTCTTCTTTTGTAACATTTTCTCTTCTCGCGCTCGTGGATATTTTTTTCGTCGACTTTTCGCTTCTTGCCATGTCGAGATCATCCTACGAGCGGCCAAATTCTCATTTTACGCAATCTCATCTGCGAGCGATGTAACTGCAACAACAGTTGCGCTTCATATATTGTATAATCGAGGACACTCTCTACTGAAGGGAATTATGAAAGTATCACTGGTGCTTGCGCGACTTATACATGTAACTTTGGCAAACAGCTTTTTTTGTCATATTAGATAATCCTTAGATCGCACGTTTTGCAGAGCATGTGCCAACAGTTCCAACAGTTGCATTTGAATTTACATTTTGAAAAGCGCTTGCGTCATTCGGCATTGAAACGCTCGTGATGCAATAATATTACAGCTTGCGTTATACAAAGTATTCGAAAAGCATAATAAATTTAGTGAGAAAGAGAGAAGAATATTTTTTAAAAATTGAGAAAATATTTCCTGTATCGATGGTAGATTAAGTAATACTTTTTCCCACTTTCGATTAAAATTTCGATTTATTGTCAGTATCATGATGATTAAACGTCAGTACACTTCAGATATTCTTTTTACCAAGCACACTGTATATCGCGATTGCTTAAGAACGTTACTGTGAATCTTCAACTACCACTTGTTTGCTTCTGTTTAGAGGTGATCTAATACAGACCGCTTCTTGATTTTATCCTTCGCTTGGCATAGACTCTTTGGATCTATTCAAATACACACTACTTTCAAAACGTCAAGTACATAAATCAATTCGCCGAGAAATTGTAGCTTTGTTTGTTGTATTGACGTTGAATATTCCTTTTTATATCACGCTGTTTTATAAAATACATTGGTTAGATCCTCGGCCAATTAATTCAAATTAAATATATTTGATTAATCAGGGTATCTACTCTCTGGAAAAATATGGAAAACCTGTAATTCTTAAGCATTTCTTTTTTATATTTAAAAAAATCAGAAAAACTCATGGAATTTTATTGAGATTCAGGGAATTTAAAGAAAATCGTCTCTTTAATAATTTTGTTTTTATATTGTTAGTAATCAGTATTCCATCGTGTATTCAATTGTGTGTTTAAAATATATTATAAAAACATATTTGTCTCTGTTTATTCAATTTTACAAAATATTGATGAATACGAAATAGTGAACAAAATCTTAATTATGCAGCATATATTCTTTATTGTAATTTTTGTGCAAGTGAAAAATGTTTATCTTACGAAAGCTACTCAGTTTTTTTTTCCAATATATTTGCAAGTTTTCTTTGTATGAGTGAAAAGTATTAGAAAAGTATTAGAAAACGCATACAATAAAAAAATTTATTTTAGAACATAAGAGTTTTGCAAAAAATCTCTAAAATATTCTTTTTATCAGGAATTTAGAATAAAAATACTTAAAAGGTCAAGGAATTTTTTTATAAGATTTGAAAAGACATTCTATTAATTTTTCCTTCTCTTTCTTACATCAATTGAATAAATCAAATATCGACTGCTCTGCTACGCGTATCCATTTATTAATATATACATGACGTGAAAAAACTTTATGATATAAAAATATGAACTTATATATCTTAATAATAAATATTCTTTTATATGATACATCGAAATTCAAGATTTCTTTTTATATCTCACTTCTATCATCACTGATATTTTATTCATTTTCTCGCATCGCGACATTTCTTGTCATCAATTTCTTTGAGCCCGTCGAAATCATTTTCCCAAAGTACTCTCGAAATGTTAGATTCATCGCGGAATAAATATTATATGAAACGAGGAAAGATATTTTCTTATCATCATGTTATTCTTAATCTTATTGTTAATCTTTACATATTAAATCAAATATCGAATCTTGATGCTAAGTGGTCCAGTCGCTGATGATAATTTATTTTAATCAGCAAATATCTAATTACATTAAAATAAAATTAATATGGAAAATAATTCTCATTTTTTACTACATCAGAGAGATATTCTTGTTATCGTTTGCCCGAGAGTAAAATTCTCAAGAGGCACTCTGTTCAAATCGACGTGTCAGGGACATTCGCGCGTCAGATTTTTCAAACTACTCTACTATTCCAAACTACTTGGTGTATATTTGGTATATTTTTCCGATACATAAGGCATCTACTTTGCGCACGTCGCGCAGTCGAAAACTTATGGCAATCTCTCCGGGTAAATCTCGCATTAGGGAGAAATATTCGTCGGATGAAATTTCTCTGGTGAGAGAGATTAAATTATTTCCATATGTATTCGTTATCACAATAATTGAGATGACATTCGTATATGTGACGTCTGATGGAACAAGGATGAATACATACATTTTGCATTTAGCTTCTTTTGTGATTTATCACAGCCACTAGACAGAATTACTAGAATCATTAAACAAGGGTAAATTCAATATTCAGATGTACTACTCATATTCTTTACATCCATAGGCTATCGTGTAATTTTTGTTTTAAACTTTGGAATTTTTATTTTAATTTTAAATTCCAAGATCTTCTAACTCGCGTGAAATTCTTTGCACGTTTTCTATGACTTTTCTCAGTTTCGATGATTTCTCAACTTTTGCGTGTCTTATCATGTTACAATTCAAAGCATCAGACATTTGACAGGAAGAAGCAGAAAATAAAGAGCAAGAATCAACGAACCATTTTCTGTACACGAGACGTATAACATATAACCATATATAACGGACAAATATTCTCTGCTTGTCGAGGTACGCTGATCGAATGTGAAGGTCTTTCCTACTATCGTTCGCATGTCCAATCTCAGAATCTCGCACCTCAATCGTTCGTTCCCAGTGACAATGCCAATGCGAAACTTTGAAATTGAAAATGTACAATATCGAAGGATTTCGCTTCGGAATATAAGGTGGAAATGGGGTTATCTTGGGAAAATCTTATCACGCTTTCTCGATATACGGATACGAAACGGTCTTATGAATCATATTTTTGTCGTTTTGAAGAATAAAAGCGTTTATGGAGACGCTCGCTCTCAAAAATCCGGCTATTTCGTTAAAGTACTGCTTTTCCTTATCAGAGAATAAAGTTGCTGAATTTTTAATTTTGATGCATTCTTCTTGCAAAACAATGACTATAATGTAGACAGCGATAGACAATTCAGTTAACACTATGAACTCGCCTTAACTAACAAGTTGACAAGAACGATCTGTCAAATCTGTCTGCTTTATGCTGATTCATCGATACAGGATATTGCACATCGTTTCTCAATATTCCTGTTGCGACTCGCAATCGTCTCAAGCACTTTCTCGAAACGACGACTTGCTCTCTGGAGATTCGTTCGACTGCAAATCATTGGAAACGACACGCAGGCAACAAGCAAAACAGGTAGACGATTTCATGCCTATCTGATAAAATATAGAATACAAAGAAACAAAATATAGAATACAAAGAAAGCTAGAATACAAAATATAGAATACAAAGAAAGCTATTCATAAACTTAGCACTCGTACTACGATAAAGCAAACTCGATTATACGCCATAATAAAGTGTCAATTTATTGCTGCAATTCCGAAAAAATGTATTAATTGGTAGAAAAAAAATTAATAAATTTTTAAATTAATTAATTTCGATTGGTGGGGAAAAAATTAATAAATTATTTTCCTACCAATCGAAGAAGTTGATGTTAAAGATTTAAAAAAGATTTAATATTTTTGAAACTTATTTACAATATCTTTGAATTAATTAACAATTAATTTTTGTTACATTTTCTTGCTTACAATCTATAAATATTTTTCTATAAATATTTTTTGGGAGCGGTAATGTTAGCTGTTAATGTCAAATCAGATCTCTCCCTTTAATATCAATTTCCTGCTTGATAGAGAAATAAATTGGGAATTAGCGAGAAATTAGCAGTAAATTAACACTTAATTATGCCGAATACATCCGAATTTGATTTATCGTGGTACCGGTAGTGGATTAACGGAGATGAGGGACAGAACATGGAACTAATTTTGCGGTCGAGTGGACACGAACGTGTTGTACAGCCGTGTCGAGATACCGCCGACTCTAACGCACATGCGTGCACACGCGAAAGGATTGCGAGCTATCGATTCGCAGTAATAAATTCGGATCGACTCTTCGCACGTTGCAGCGGCGACTTATAGGGTTATCGCACCGTTTATCGCATGGATCTTGAAGCGATCGCGCGCACTCAACTTACGCAACGATTGATCTTGACACGTACAAACGAAGGATTTGCGGATGATTAATGTGGAATAATAAAACTTTCTTATTAATCATATATTCATATCGCAACATTTTTACAGGGAGGATAATTTTGTATTTTTCGACAGAAAATATCGAAATATGAAATACACTTTATATTGGGAATTCTGTATAAATAAGGTAAACGTTGTTTAAACAGCGTGCTCGATATTATGTAAGTGAAAAATAACTTTCCTCCGAGCGAAAGAAATGGAGAAATGTTCGCTGGATATACGAAATATATGTAAGTATATTCGCGTACCTATATATAAATACGTAAATGTGCGTATTTATATTATACGAAATATATGCGCATATCAAGTTGGAAAGAGTATTGTCGATAGGCAATGACGCAAGAGGCGAAGCATCACAAATTCACGAAGAGAAATAAGCAACAGATGGCTGTCAGTGAATGTTTACGGAGAATTCCTGCACGGATTCCTGACAAGTATATAAATATTCTTGTTGTTAGCAGAACCGTCTTACCGAACAGCAGAAACGTCTCGCAATTTCTTCCTCGAGTAGGTTCTCTGCACGCAAATGATCGATGTCAATACTTTTCTCTCTTGATACAGGCAACGTTAACACAGTATTTTACCCTCGATATTTTATTTATGTCGTATAAAAATTATTACAAATTTTAAGTGAAATATTGTAATAAATATTGTGTTTAAATTCACACGTTTTCGCGGGAGTGAATTATTTTCTTTTTACAATTCCCATTAATAATTTTCAGAATCTTTTTAGAATTAGTAAGCGTAATCTCCCAGGGAGATGTTTCCAAGCAAACTGTCAGCCGAATGATGTATGTGCGGCGAGCATCATGTCTAACTTGTTTGTTCAACTCCGCTTTCGGTGGAAGAGTGCTAATAACGTAAACATACTTACTTGTCCTATTTAGCTTTGTACTTGTATTACTACAAGTTATGTTGAATTTAATAAGCAACTTATTTTTTTCTAATAATTGTTACGTTATCGGAGCAGATATATCCGATAAATCAAATATTATTTAATAACAGTTATTGATTTCATACATTTCTAGCATACTCATTGATATTGAAATGTAAATATACAAATCAGCAATGTTCTAAATTTATTCAGTCTAAAAAATTTATTCAGTTTCTAAATTTATTCAGTTTAAAAAATTATTTTTAGAAATATGATATAGATATATTGCAAAATGTGCAAGAATATCGCATTTTTTAAATATTTTTGATGCTGCATAAAAGTTAATATAATATAATTATAAAAAAAACTAAAAAATAATAAATATAAGATAAATATAAAATAATTATAAAAATAACTATATAAAAAAGAATTCTGGGCTCGATTGTACTGTTACCATGAAGTACGCATCATCTCAAATCACGTATTAGATGAGTCCCTTTCTTTGTCGGTCGCAACACATATAAATGATGAACAATTCGATGATTTGACGAGGACATGTTCCGACTTCGTGGGTGCTCCCTTCCGCGATTATTCGCTTGTATAATATTATTACACGCTGATTACCACTGTACAATACTGACACGATTATCTGCATTTGGCCTTCGTTCGGGATGGAGGAGGAAATTACATCTGCGGTGTAGGTGGCTCGGCTAATTTCCCCATCTTTCTTCGTCTTGTCCTAAACACTTTAAAGGCTTAGATCTTGGATATGTCTGTATAAAACCTGCTGACGCATTTTCTTTTTTTAAAGATAAAAGGATAGATTTTTTTTTTAAAAAAGATAGATTCTTTTTTTTAAAGCTAAAGTATATTTTCGTTCGTTTCCTTGGAAAAATATAAGGTACAACGTCTAGGCCAGTATGAATCATTAGACAATATATTTTTTTTTCCTTAAAGCTCATCAATGTTTTGCACTGATATTTGAATACATATGCATATTTTTGCGCAAATTTAAATAACGATAATATGATTGATAATGAAAATAAAGATTAGAGAACGATAATATGAATTGTTTTATCAAAACGTCTAGACTTGAAAAAGATGCGATACACGATACCTGGCCATATATTAATTCATGAAATAAAATGGAGATTACGTCGAGCATTACGCAGGAATGTGATCTGCAAGTCTCGCTTTTTTATCAAAAATCATTGCTTATCGGATAATCGAATAATATCGTGTCGAGTTTGTATCGATTCAATCTACTAATGGTCTAGACGTCTAGACGTCGGTAACACGAACCAAAAGTTCGCAGCGGTTTTTTTTCCGCAAGCTTTTCAAGCATCCTGCGCTTCGCTCTGATCCTAGACTTGTTTTTACTCAATAATGCCGCGTAACGATTCCTATTTCCTCGAAACTTTTTACAGCATCCCGCAAGATGCATATAAACATCCACATAAAATCTCATATCTTATCTTTATTTTTAATTTTTCGCGTATTATCAATTTAAATCTTTTATCTCGCATACATTTTATCTCCATAAATTGATGGAATTTTCCAGAAATACAAGTTCATAAATTTTATCCTCTCTTTCGGTGATTATTTCATAGAGGTTCCGCAATGAAAGGTGAGAGAGAGAGAAAGATAAACGGTTATTGAACTTCAATCGCCTCTAAAAATTACAGATAAGCCGCTTGAATATCTGCTCTTTCCATCTCGTTTATTATTAGGTTATACAGAAAATTGACAAATGTTTGCCGAACCTGCGTCACGTGAACGCTAAAAATTGGATAGGCAGGGTGTGTATGAATGTAACACGCGCATACCGCGTGGGAATGTTTACGGCAAAAATATTCCGTCGTATACCGATACGCACGCGCGATATCGATCGACGATCCGTCAAATCTGCGTGAAATCTCTTCGCGGAACGGATTCGCTCGACTCGAAATAATTCGCGGTTACGTTCCACCTCGGTGATATGTAAATGCGCATTATGTAAACCCTGACGTACCGTAGATTTGACGGAATTAACGAGTCCCGCGGGCCTACCTCCCAGCGTTATTATTTACCGGCTATCTGCGTCGACCGCAGTGTTTTGTAAGACAAAGGAAGATGCTCGCGTGAATTAGCTCACCCTTATCTCCTTTTTTTTTACGCAGCGCGTAGTCGTTGACGCGTAACGCACGAGAGGAGGAAAGGGAGAGGGGAGGGAGGAAGAGGAAAGGAAAAGAAATCTAATTAGCTATTGTTAATCACCCTCGCTCGCGTCCGCTCGGACTGGATTTCAAGTTAACCTTGTCGCTTTTATCTGCTCCTCGTCCATGCGAGTGTGAACCATGACTAATTAAATGACAGTGGGAAACACACACTCGTCTCTTTTTGGATCGCAATCCACTCGCGACAAAATTGGAATCCATCGTGGAAAGGAACCGAATTAAACCTGAATGAAATTTGTATCCTGTTTCCGACGTCGCGCTCGACGGAGCGATTTACGCGTATTTGCTCCGCTTCCTCATCGTTTATAGATGCAACAGCATTTTACACGTTATCCATGCACAGTGAACACCTTGATCTCACCCGAATCCTTTCGTAGTTGTTACAATTACTCTTCGGCTGTCTCGATAATACGCGAGAAACTCAAGAATTATTTCTCGAATCGAAGAAATGCAATTTTCTTTCTTAAAGAATGCTAAAAAGATTGCTAAAAAAAGGCCATTAATGGGGACAAGTTTCGTCGATATTAAACAGATATTGAAAAATTTCATCGATATACATATTTTGTTTCCACTTTATTTTCCGTTATCGAACGTGTGTTCGGAAAATGATTCGCGCGCTATTCATATTTCAACTATAGATTTTTCCATCAAACGCGAACGATCGATATATTGTACGTCGAGGCGTTTCGCTCTTGCGCAAATCATCTATCGTCCTCCGACGTTAGAACCAATCCGTTCGACAATGAAAGCTGTAAATCGACACGGACGGGGAGCAGGAAGTGTCGCGGTGGCGTTACGACGACAAGATTAATCGACTTGACACTTCCGCTATTAACGAGGGGACCTTCGTACGTGATCGTATGGTGTGTAACAACCGTGCGAATGAAATGAAAAAATTCTCTGTTCGAGATATTAATTATTTTTCTGGTCCACGTCGCACGAACGAATGTTTTTCTCAAGCTGGCGCGAAGGAAATCCTTTCAGCCGGAAATCACTTTTTATCCTTCGGTAGTTTGCGATAGTAATGATTCATTGATAAAGTCGATGTTCGCTCGTCGTCTCGTGAAATCGCGCATAATAATAGAAACAAGTCTTAGATTAATATTTGGATGCACTTTGGAAACCGTTCGATGAAGAGATGTGAGTCTTGTTAGGAATCTATCATTGAAAGAAATTATATCGTAATGTTTAAAAAAAAGATCATTTATGCTATTATTTATGAACGCTATTATTTTACATACGCGAAGCTTCTTACGGTCGCTGGAAATTTATGCCTAGATTAAATCTCACCTTACGCGAGAACGTGTAATAAAAAGGTTCATCCTCAGGGGAGGCTTCCAGTATCGTTCTCAGGGGAGGGAGATTTCCAGCTTCTATCCTTCGTGCATAAAAGGCCTGTGGAATTTTCCAAGACGGTTGAGAAAAAAAAAATGGTAGGAAGGGTCGTCTAGAAAACCGAGAAAGGTTTCCCTCTGCAACGCTCTCGCGCCAACATGTACGAGACAAAGGACATACTCAAAATCATACAGAGTGCATTAATTAATATTTATCTCACCGGCTGTATATTTTTCAAATTTGCACTTTATTTTTTTATAGTTTGTTGATGGAAACAGACAACAGATTATTCTGTTTAATTAATTAATTTTGTTTTATTTATTTAGTCTTCTTACTCTTGTTTTATCTATTTACTCTATTTTAACAAATAATAGATTATTCTGTTTTTGTTTTTCATTTCAAAAAATTATGCAACAGGTAGGGAAGGTCGAACTTTTTCGAGAGCGCAGAATTAAAATTGTAAAAACAATTTTACAACCGTGAAAAAGTTTTAAAATAAAATAGACCGAGGAATTTCAATATATATTTAAATAGATAAAATATGTAAAAGGTAACATGTGTATCTTTTTTTGAACAAAATTCAGAACAAAAAACGAGAAAGTTTCACTTTAAATACGAGACCCGAATTGTATTTCTCGCGCTGGTTCACGCATAATTGGTATTATTGCAAAAAAGTAGCAATGTGTGCGTGCACGTTTTATTATATAATATTTTCCCGTCAACTCGACAAATTACAGCCGCGATCATGTATCTCTCGTTACATAATCCTGTTAGTCGGTGGCGAGGCAATTGCTCGTATAAATAGATCATAATTACGTGAAACTTATCGCGTATGTATTGCGTTATCGTTGTTTTCACGCCACGAGCGTTTTCGAACGCGCGGAGAGAATGAACATGAATTTTTTTTTCTTACGAATATCTATTTTCGTCGATTATTCATCGCGGCAACGACGATCGCAGAGACTTCTAAATGCGATCCGAATGGAATTGTTCATTAATTTCATTGCGTTTTTCCGTTTAAGATCTCGGCGAGTTTAGCCATCGGATGGGACCGGTTTTGTCGAGTGACTTCATCGTCTCCTCCGCTTATAATCGGCTACCGGCTCTGCGCATAGAGGTTCTTTGTTCTCCCCGAACGCAGTCGTGTTATACATGTGCGAGCACATATGTAGTACAGATTCTTTATTTCTTTATTATTTAATTAATTATTTAATTAACGATTTATTTATTACTTAATTTATTATTTAATTAACGATATATATTTTTCGTCTTTGTACGTGAATTTTTAACGAGAGTTGCGCGCCTTTGACATAAATCACTATCCTAATATTAGCACAATAGCTTCAGTTTTAGGCATATATGTACACAAGTACACACGCGTGTGTCTCTCGCCTTTTCTGTAAAAAAACAAAAGACCGTTTGTTAATTATTAATCGCGAATAAATAACGACATTTGATTTCGCTCGTATTATCCGTTCTTTTTTTCTTCATCCGCTCTCCCGCTGACGCGTGCGATTACATTATCGCAGTAATGAGCGCTAAGTAGATTCACTCGGCTAAGCAAAAAACGTTCTAGCCTGTTGCACATAAATTTACATGAGCGCGTATCGCGTAAACGTGTCTCGAGACATCAAGTTCGCGCGGTGACATTGAAACACTATCGTTATTTTTTTTTATAATCCCGACTTCAATTATATCCATATCATTCCGAGGGAAATCTCAAAAGATCTCCTATACTTTGTTTTTTTTCTTAATGACTTATTTACGTACATATCTGTCAACCAACTACTGGTAATTTTCATGCATTTTGGAGAGGAGAATAAGAAACGCTCTCTCTAGGTCCCGCTGAGCAGGTAGAAGAATTCCCCATGAGATTTTGAAGGATACTCGAAGGGAGCAGATGGAAAGAACGAGAAGCAGGAAAATGGAAGGAAAGAAGGGATAATTGTGGGACGAAATTTTCCTCTGCGCTTTGGGGATATTTTATTTTAAAATCGAATTTTACGTTTTAATTGTTTTTAACTTTTTATTACAGCTTTTTTCTCCTAAAACGTTTCTTTGCAAGAGCACTCGGCAATTCGAGATACATATGTATTTCATGATAATATATAATATAATATTCGAGATACATATGTATCTCATTTGTCGAAGAAAAATATGCTTCCTGTCATTCATTTTTAATAGTTCAATACGTAATACACATTTTTTTTTATCGTGAAAATAAATTAGGAAATTTAGTGAAACAAAATTTAATATTTTCTTCATTTTTTGTCAATAAATTGATATAGAATAATTGATTAGTTTTATATCTGAAATATTTATTATAAAATTTAATGTGATAGTCTAAATGAAGTAAAGATAATTTTAGCGTAGCTAAAAGAGAGAAAGACAAACTTAATTTATACAATATTTCTGTATTCAAATATTATTTATTATACTACCATGCAAAAAGTTATATTTTGATTTATGTATTATATGTTCTATGTAGCAACGGTAGTTTCGAAAGAATAAATCATTTCTTAAAAAAGTATCAAGTTTCTTGGCACATACGTTTTGTCAGAAGAGGATTAATTTTTTATCGTATTACTCAAAGCACATCCTATCTATTCGAAACATATATTTTATGCCATCAATATACACATTTATATCATTCTCTTCTTTCTAAAGAAAAAATCGCCTAGTTGATATTTGGATATTAAAACATATGCTTTGAAAAAAAAAATAATAGATGTAGAGGAATATTGATTTTGGCAAAGTGTAAAATCCTTCCGTATCAAAAATTATCGCAGACACGCAACCGTTGGATTTAAAGTACGATTCACGCAAACTTATCACGCAGGGAGATTAGTCCTTATACTCGACTGAGTCATCGTAGCTTTCCAGAACAAAGAAACCTTGGAGGGTTGTCTCGTGTCGAGCCGGTCGAATCATTATCCAGCTTTTAGTCGGAAAAATGCCTACAATTACCAAGTAATCTATCTACGCTTGTACGCTCTATTTGAAGTGGCTGATGAAACGGATTTCCGCGTTGCATCAGACTACCGATAAACTTGTTGTTTACCGATCGTTAACAATGATTCCGTGCTGTCCGCCACCGCGTTACCCTTCCTCCCCCTTGCACTTCTTTCTGTTCTTCGCTTGCAAAATCGGTTATCGCTCGACGAAACCTTGATATCTTCTAATTAGCATGTTTGAAATACCACACGAAGCTGCGATTAATTCGTCGGCGCGCTTTCTCTTATCTGCAGTTCCTCGTAACTTGCAGATTCCACAAACATCTTATCAAAATTTCGACATAATAATTGCTTTTTAATTACGAATGATTGAAGTGAGAGAAATTGAGTTTCGGAGTGAATAATAAAAAGATTCATCTTTTTGATTAACACTTTTTGATTAACATTTTAAACTTAATTTGAAGTTTAATTGTAAAATATTCAAAATATTTAAAATATTTAAATATACAATATATTATTTAAATATAAAATATATATTAATTTAAAATATTTAAATATACTTGAATGTATCTGAAAATTCTAAATTTTTCAAGAGAGAACAAATTAGGATTGTGAAGCTAGAGGTGTCTTAGCGTCCCTAGTGTCGTAATAACGATCGGAGGAAACATTCGAAGGAAACGGAGGGCGAGGCGTGTCTGCGGTTAACTGTCCTTAATCGTAATCGTCCGAATAATTAGAGGGTTTATGGAGGAGAACGACGGACTTTGTCGAGAGCGAGCTCGATTCGAATACGAAAACGCCGGGAATCTACAGGGACGTCGCGTATTTTGCGAAAGCTCCTCGAATTATGTTTCCCGACGAGTCTCCTTCGCTTCATCACCGATTATTGTCTAGATGTGCACTTGACGAGAGACGTCGTTAAACAATCTCGCCAAACAATCACCGATATGCGTGTTTTTTTCCTCAACACAGAGAAGACAGTTTTTATTCGCTTATGCGTAAACAACTTTGCCCCCTGCCGATTTTCCTTGCATGCCATCCTCCCAGATTGCGTACCGCATAACGTGCGTTAGTCACGATTCTAGCCGCGCCCTGTGCAGAGCTCGGTAAGCGCCCTTTATGTTCCTTACACGAGGAGGAACGTCAGCGTGCCTAACGCGATCTCGGTCGCGCACAAAGGAACGGAAACGAAGGGTGGCTGCTTGGCAGTCGTATCGGACATTGAATTTATTTTTTCTTCTCTCTCTCTTTCTCTTTTTCTCCTTAACAGGGCTAGCGGTGGAAATCACGCTTTTATCCCGTGTAATACTCCAGTTGACGTTTATTCGTTCAATTCAACGTTCTTCGAAAGCGCTCTCGAGGTGCTCCTTAGGTTTTTCTCGATTTTTGAGAATTTTTACGGGGAAATCTTTGGAGCTCGCTGTTTATTTTAATAGTATTTGATGTTATTTAACGTCTCTCGGGGGCTTTTAGTTCTAACAGAAGCATGTTATTTCGTTAGGAGAGTAGCGATAAATTAAGATAGTAGGATGAGTTTGCTATTTGACATCGACCATGAACGATTTATAAATCGTATCTAAGATAACAACGGAATCGGATACGTAAAAGATCAAATCAATATCCCGAAATAACTTCTTATCGCCAGAGTGGAAAAACAAAGAATATATTGCCTAGCAAATATTCTCCGAATTCCGGAAAAAATAAGATAAAAAGAAAATAAGAGTCTTAAAGTTAATTAAAGTCATAAAGAGGTTATTCTTAAAATTCTTACGTTAAAATTCCTTTTTTAAAAAAATTTTGCTATCGTTTCGAAATTATTATTTCGTAAAAGTGAGTCGAGCGTAAAACAGGGGACAATTTCACGTGACACTATCAATGTCAAGCATTAAGAGACAATGTATTACTCGCATCAAAAATTCGTAACGGAAACAACGGAGAGGGGTGGGGGAGACTGACGGAACAATGCTTATTTATCACGCGCCTCTTCTTCGTTCAGAAAATGTTACGAGCTGCTGTTTACATTCGGAAGAGTAACTCGGATCGTAAGACCAGTTTCCTCTACCCTTCCTGCCTCTTCCCTCATTCGGATTTTACGCGCCGTAAACGAAAGCGGACCGATTAAATTCCTTTTCTAGGTTGGCTGCCGGGTTGTTATTATCAGAGCGGGGTACGGTAATTTCGGTCACGTCCCTCCCCCCCCCTTCGGACTCCTCTTATTACACCGTTGACACATGAGCGATCGTCACCCTCCCTCCCCCCTCCCCCCCTCTACCGTCCCGGCCGTGCTCCAAAGTGCTTGACTTTGTCCTTCGTCGTAACGAAGGGACACTCCGAGATTTTACCTAACCGGTCCCTCGCCCGACTCCCTTTCTTCCCCCTGTCCGTCCTACTGCAGGTACTAATCTGTCAGAAAATAAATTTGTCCCTTTCGCGCTCGAGTCCCACGATGATTCCTTGAGTGGATAACGCCGCATCGGGGGTTTTAACGTCGCACTGCGTAGCGCCGTATTTCTTTATACATCCGTACTATTTTTCTAGGAAGGTCGATTTTATGATCTAAACGATTGCGGCAGATTTACCCGAGTAACACCTCAAGCGAGTCATATGTCATTTATATACGTATCATTCGGCGACTGCAGGATGCTCTCCTCAAGGAATATCTCTTTTAAATGTCTGGAGTTGCGACTCTCTTCCTTTTAAAATCTCATAACGATCTTCATAATATTTTATATTCCGCGCAGCTGGAGACAATGCATTTCAATAAAGCCTCATAATTTACGAGGCATCTCGCGCGATTAGAACAAGAGATAAATCTCCAACAGTTCAGAGATCGGAGCAATACAATTTCTCGACTTTATCGCCGCCATTGTTTGACCGAATTTATAATTTAACGGCAAACATTTCACGATCTGGCGTCGCGGAAGTTATATATACGTACATCGGACGCCGAGAACAATCTGTATAAGACACAATGTACATGCCCAGGCTACACATAGATAAATCTTCAGAGACATTCGGGGGCCATAAGTTTTATAGTTCGACGGGAATGTAGTACGAGGTCCGATTTAATTTCGTCAGGATTTCGCGCGCGCGCAATCCGACTAATTTATCGCGATATAAAATTCGTCCGCGCGCGGCTGCGTACGATCGCGATAGATCATTGATCGCGCCGACGAGGGGCGATCCCGTACGATGAGGGGGAAGGAAAAATACATTGTTGATACAGCTCTGGTTTTACGACCCGACGTCCAACCACCGACGTTCTCGTCACCCCGCTATCCTGGCCCCGGAGAAGACACACGAGGCCCTGCGCTCCGACTGCTCTCGCAGGCGGGTTTCCCTTAATTTATCGGCGCATAAAAGTCAGAGAGTCGCAGTTATACGAGCCGCCCGTCGGCATTGATCCGCCGATGATCTCGCTCCGGAAGCGAAAGCGCACGCACGAGGGGAAGGGAAATGCGACGATTAGGATGCGATACTCGCAGCGTCTCTCCTCGTTGACGTAACGTGAAAATCGCACGGCTGCCAGTTTCATCGCCCGATCGCGGACGGTTTTTATTTAGGGCGTCGTCAAGGTTCTTCTCCTTCATCGCTTGGAACGGTCCTGTGCAGATCCTTTTTCTTTGCACGCAAAAAATTATTCTGAAACTTCAACACCTGGGATATATTAATTTAGAATTATTTAGTGTTGAATAATAGCTACAAAGAGATACGACTGTACTGAAAAAAATGATCATTTTTCATTCATGTGCTTTGTACTCTCTAAAAGTGAATCAACGTATTATCACTGAAAAATAGTAAATAGTCACTGATTACAGCAGTTATAAGTACAGCACTGTAAATCAGTGATATTTTATTGAAAGAATCAATAATTTTGACTGTTTTACTGTTTAATCAGTAATATTTCTCAATATCAGTAATATTTCTTTCATTATTGTCAGTAATATTAAACTACAATTCATCTCTCTATTTCATATAAAATTAAAAATTTTATTTATGTTTACTAAATATTTATTATATTAAAAATTTTATTTTATTTATATTATATACATATTGAACTTGTTATTTTAAATAGATAACGAACGAATAATTTTCATCAAATCGCCAGACATTTATTTGTCCGACTTATAAGATCGGTTTAATATCTGAAGCTTCTCTATTGAGATTGTATCAGAAATTAAATCGAAGTAATACTTCTAATTTTATCTGTCGCTCTTTGTAAACTTTATAATATAATTTTTGACTAAAACTAAATACGAGAGAGATAGCAACCGTAGTAGTAAACGAACTAACGATTAATGGTTTTACAGTGAATTTTATTTTAACTGATCATAATCAGTGAGATATAAAATAAAATAACAAAAAATAAGCGTTTCCTGAAAATCAGTAAAATACTCACTGATTCCCAGTGAAATCTTATTTTACTGTTTAAATTAGTGATATTTTCACTGATTCACTTTTAGAGAGTAGTCATTGAAATTAAAGATTTTAGATTGCTCAGTAAAGAAATTTATTTTTGAGCGAATTATATAATATCTAACCCGCGAGAAAATTAATGCAATTATTCGATTATCAGATCTTCCGGCCATCAGGAAATTTCACGCGAATCAAAAGTCGCGCCCAAAAAAAAAAATCGTACGTATAAAATATATAAGTCATTTGAGTGTCTACACAATTTTATAATTCGAACAGACTGGCTAGTAACTACCGTGCGCGAACAATAGGAAACTCATCGTGGATTTCATTGGTGATTTCATTTCCTCTCCCTCCCTCCCTTCCATCACATCCTTCCCACGGGGTAGAGAGCGCAAGTTTTCTCGTTAAACCAACCTTTTGCGCGAGCGGCAAGGGTGGCATTGTCGGAAGAAAATGGTACGAGTGAAATTCCTAGGAGTTTCGTCGACTGGGCGCGGAAAATAAAGCCTGGAAAACTTGACAACGTAAACTCCCCCGCGCCAACCCCGCCTCCTCATCTCCCGCTGCTTCTCGGTGCACCTCTTTCATTCTCATTCTTTTTCTCTCTTTCTCTCTCCCCGGTCTGTTTACGGATTCGCGAGACGCTTGTTTGCTCCGAATTGCACGAGTGGAAACCTCGAAGCGACGTGCAGATAACTCCGGGGCGTTCGTTAATCGAGTTGCAAGCTGCAACAGGACGGTCCTCCCCTTTTTCTCGAACACGGGGTGTTTCGTGTGCGTCGAAACGGCTGTCCGTCGTTTCCTGTCGCGATTTCAATTTCGTATTAATGCGAAAAAACATGATTCGAGCTACATTTTTTTCGGAGTTACGTAATTCGTAGATTCTTTATATTAAAAGAAAGAAAAGGGGATATTATTCTACCTACGTATGCGCCTTTATTAATCGATATCAACATATAATTGATAAGAGGATCGATCGGATTTAATGCTGAATTTTATTTGTTTGTTTTTTAATATCTCATTCAATAACAACGTGAGACGTGAGAATCGGACAAACGCATTTATCGCTAATTGTGCTGTAATGCGGCTTTTTATCAGTTATGCTTATTGTGCGTGTGTTTGTAAGGATCGTTATTAGTTTTATCTCGTATCGCTTATAATTACTTTGTTTTTTCTAAGATTCAATCTCTGTCTCTCCTTTTTTTCTGTATATGAAACTCGCTCTTTGTGATTTTGACTCGATATCACTTTGAACATCGAATCCGACGGTTATTATGATACGTATATCGAGAAACATCACGTTTTTTAAATATTTTGCAATTAGTTCGATTTACGTCAATCGAGATCTGACTTGATTAAATGGCTTATCGTGTTTTTCATGTAATTTCGGGGTAATTATTTTTTTTTAAATGGAATTCAATTTCTTGGAGACTATATATTACAATATGTTGTCACACGTGCAGATGCATTTTTAAGAGATTAGTCGTCTGCAAGAAAATATATATTTATAGTATCGTCAATATATACATATAACTCCAACATTTTGGATAATAGATTATATAACTCAACATTTTGGATAATAGATAATACTAAGAAGTCCTTATCAAAAACCGAAAGTTTTCTCGACGAAAATGTCAACGTACAAATCATTTTTAGATGCGAAAGATTGTACCGTGCATTTTTTATTTTGAAAGAAAATCCTGAGAGAAAGTATTCTTTCCTAGAACTTTAGCATTGTCTGACTTTACCAGAATATTTCTTAAAACTTTAACAAACAAGTGTGATGCTTCATTAAATTTTGAGAGCAGGAAAATAGTTCCAATAAAAGAAAAATATATTTTATTAAATATATCTTACTCATCAGGCATCCTCTCCCCTCGATTCTTAATAAAACTAACGTTCTTTAGAATTCTGAAAAGAAATGTTGGATAATTTAAAGCGCAAGATGTACGAGAAAGAAAGAAGAAAAAAAGAAATCATATCGATTTCGTAGATTTGCGCGAAGTTTGCACAGATGCATCCCGAAATAATGCTGCTCGAACAGCTGTATGACTCCTCGTCGCCTTTGCGCTCATTTGCAAATTATATTATCAGATGTTACTACAATGTTGCGGCACATTATTAGCGCCAAAGTGCAGCAATTAAACCGAAGCGACGTGAGAGACGATACGTTCGTAAACAGATTATAGATACCCGCGAGCTGCGTGTGCTTGCAACGTTATGCAAGCAGTTATTTAAGGCTTCAGGCTGTGCGGCTGTATTAAAAAGTTATCTTCAATCTCGAATGTTCCGCATATTGAGACATCGATGCGATCTCTCGAGCGTTCTTTTTTCTTTTTCTTTTCGACTGAAAGACCTTTTGTCAAGATGCCGCTCCTCGCTGCACGTAAACACCGTGACAAAGCCTTTGCGCTTGCAATTCTGACAATGTTACGCAACGATTGGTCACGTATGCTCAAAGAGAGTCCCTCGAAAAAGGAAAAAAAGAAACTGTAAAATTAAAATTAAATTAATGCCACGCGTTAAACGCGAACATTGCGTCATTTTAATTATTACAAAACTTGGCGACTCCAAGATGATTTATTTCATTTTTTGCTCTCATATTCTTCTCTCATCTCTCTTAATTTTCTCGCGCATAATTTAATTATTTACACATTATTTATTACTTATCGAGTCTCGATTAAATGCGAGAGATGTTTTTTGAAGCAATTATACGGAGATGCGAAACATGGGTCGATGGTGATAACGCTTTTTGTTAGCGTGTGTCCAATAAAAAGTTTATTTTTTTGACGTTCCATTCGCGCGCTTTTCTGTCGTCAATAGTGATGCGGCGATAGTAATAGTATGTTTTTCGCGTAACGCGACGAGTGAACGGTCAGCAGCTCGTGCATCGAGTTGACACGGATATCTCCCGCTTTATCAGGGGTCGGCGCGTGCATTGTCGATGCAAAATGTCCGCCGGAGGAAATCACGTCGGCGAATCTCGTACCTGCTCCACGAAGCTCGCAATCTCGCGGAATTATGTTATACCGTTACCGGGCGTGCTGGATTTCTGCACTACCTGTGCATATCTTTGCATTTTTTTCTCTTCTCAGCCTCGTGTGTGCAGCAGGAAGTTCGAGTTGCTCATAGTGATAATAGAGATTACGCAATTTTCGAAGGCCTTTGCATCCATAAAACGATGAACTTTTTTATAACTTTATTTATTTTTAAAATCTGATTTTTAAAATATGAAAAATATGACAAATTGCTTTAAATCTTCAATAATCACCTATCATTAAACGACATCAAGTTATATGTAAAAATCGACTGGTAAATTGCCACAAGACTCGACTCTTACGTCAGACGTGTTTTCGATCTTGAGGGTAGCTTTCTCGATGGGATATAAAAAACGAAAAGTTTATTTTTTCCCGTACGATGGCGATGTTTTTTTTATTTTGCCAGATTCTTATTTAATTCTATAAATAAGCAAAAAGAAGTTTCTTGGAGGCGCCGGGTATCGATCCCGGTACCTCTCGCATGCTAAGCGAGCGCTCTACCATCTGAGCTACGCCCCCTTGATGTCAGAGAGAAAGGCAGATTGAAAGATTTTCAGCGTTAAACTCGCATTATTATACTTTCTTTCGCTGTCTTACGTCTTGCAAATTGAAGAGAGTCCGCGTTTAATATATCGATGATAATAGATTTCATTCTGTGTGACATGATATGACATTTAATTCCTGCCGATTTTTATTTTTGTTTTTGTTTTTCATGTTTTGATGCAACGTGTTCTTTGCATCTCTCTTTTCCTGGAGAGCCATTTCCGAGTAAACAATGCGTCAGAAACAATATGCTATTGAATCGATAAGAACAAGCGTTATTTTATAAAAAATATTGGCCATAAATATTTATTGTGATACACACATGAAAGTTTGTTTTTCTTCTCTTGTTTAAATGAACTTAACACATAGTTTTCGAGCTAATCATTGGTGAATCACCTGTAGTACATGTCAGATAGTTGCACTTGTAATTAACCATATATAAAGCGGTTGGTGCAACGAACTTACAATTGCATTTTATCGCATTGTGAATCAGCTCAACTTTCTTTCCACAATGCATTTTAATTGCTGCATCTAATGATGAAAAAGAGCCTCGACTTATCAATTTATTGCATTTTCGCAAAAGTTTCATTACGTACTTTGTTACATATTTCTGTGTCAAAATTTTTCCACTTCTATTTTTAAATTTAATTTTTTCACACTTATGGATTCTAGAAGATTTTTAGAAGATTGGATTTCTACTTTTTAATAAAGTAAATGGATAGATTCCTACATAAAGATTTAAAAGAGAAGCTTTGAACAAAATTATGGATTAAGTAGTTTCAAAAGAGAGTAATTTGTTATATTTTTGATATATTAAAATAAATATTAGATTGAAAATTGAGATGGAAAATGGGAGAAAAATGTCGACTCGAAAGATGGCTTTCTGTTATAAAATTATGTATTCTTCTTTTATTTTTTTCTTTCCACTATATCTTTCTCATATCTTTTATTAATATGACAGCAAAATATTTTTATGATTTTAAAAGGATCGAAAATTGGCTCATTAATAGCAAAGAAATAAAAATTGTGGGCTATAAAAATGATTACCGCGTTAATATACGACACTATATATATATATATATATATATATATATATATATATATATATATAATATAATATAATTTACCTAATCACTTGATTCAGCCTATATTTTTTTAAAGCCAGATATATATTTCTTTTTGTATAGGGAATTCGCACGCAAATTAACTCAAAATAAAAATACTCATTATTATTGATCAGGTTTTTTTTAAATAAGAAAAAAGATGATGCGTTTGATTCGGTTCTTCTTTCATTTTAACGAAATAAATTTCGTGTCACGTGAAAACGCGAGATCCGTCGAACCTCCCCGTGCTCCCTTGTTCTCCCCCTTCATGGAACGCAAAAAGGAAACGACGCTACACAACGCTAACGAACCTTTGTTCGCGATTTTACGATTCCGGTAAATAGCCGGCTCTCTACGAGCACAGCGTGACGTTGCCACGGCTGTAACAAAGGGACGCAACAACCGCGTTTTCCGGCGCGTCGTCGAAAATTGCACATCTCTCTATCTCGCTTATCCTCGTGTTCTCTTTCGGAAAAGCCTGAAACGA
The DNA here is from genome assembly GCF_003227725.1 of Camponotus floridanus. Lineage (NCBI taxonomy): Eukaryota > Metazoa > Arthropoda > Insecta > Hymenoptera > Formicidae > Camponotus > Camponotus floridanus. The sequence continues at coordinate 175,454 of NW_020229248.1, forward strand.
CTGTAATACGGGCCTCCTATACAGAAGTTTGCTTTGCTCTGCTTTTCCTCGCGCGTGTCTCCGCCACGTGTGCGTCTGTCATGTGCACGCTTTACATCGCGACAACAACGGTTCCCAAATTGTTGAAAAATCTCTTAATCTGAAATAAAAATATTGCGTTATATTATGTAAGTAGTATTCTTATCGATTTTTTTTTTAGATTTCTTCCAATTTAATTTCACGGTTTCAATTTCATCTCATCGGTGTTTATTGATTTGCTCCTTTTTATTTACATTTTTAATATGCATTATTATTTTATATGCGATTGCGAATTCTACATTTGATTTATATTGATTTAGCAATATGTCTGATATGACGCGGGATTTCCAAAATATTGTCGTCGAGACGAGGAACGTGATATCGGGTGATATCGCATGCTTGACCTATATCACGCGTCTCGATAAAATGCAAATTATTCAAATCCGCACTGAATAATTCACATTATAAATACAAATACATGTCTGCCTAATGTCTTATCCCTTTAATATTAATGGGAAACCAGTATAATCGTTACGCGTGCGCTCCATCTCATATCGCAGGGCCGAGAGAAACGTCCGTTCGATAAAAACAAATATGTATCGGCATTAACTTTTACTTAAACTTGCTTTGCATTATCGGAGATTTATTTGCGCTATCCCGTGGCGTAAACAGGATGTGCTCTAGAATCTCCGATTTCTGATTTTAATGAAAGATTCCGTGGCGAGTCTGGCAAACAGAGGAGCGAGTAGTTTGTCTATCGATTTACGGTATCGTGTAAGCTCTTTCCAAGAGATGTTATAAAAATTACATAACTCTCCGTGCCAGGGATAAACAATTTTCGGGAGCTTTATGCTCGTTTTTACGAACGCATTTGATATCGAGAATTCCATTTCGTATCGTATATTTTCTTATCCAATAAAAAGTATTGTCGCAACGTACGAGTTTATTTTGACGAGTTATCGTGAGGACAAAAGAAACGTGTGTAAAAATATATCAAAGGCGTAAAAATATTATGTGGGCTGGACTCTGGTCAAGGAACTTTTATGAAAACAACAAAGATATATCTTTTATTTTATTTTCTATTTTTTATCGAAATTTTTTATTGACTTGATTGCATGTACGCATTAAAAAAGCTGCATATTAAAAGGATTTAAATATAAATTAAGAAATTATATAATTTTCATGCCTGTTTTTATGAGATGTGTCGCGTAATCTTGAAGGTATATTTATAGACAATTTATTTTTAGTTAAAATATTTTAATTAAAACATGTTGCTGTATGATATTTTGACATCGATTGTGTAATTTAAAGTGCCACAACAAATACAGCATTAATTAATTATTTAAATTGCATTATATATTTAAATAATTAATGTTGTGTGGATTTAAGATTTATAACATTATTCCCGATTATTTTTTTAACTGTAAATAATAAATTTAAAGCACATATGCATATGTATGAATATCTTTTTTTCTCTCTTTCTTCGTCTATTCTGTTTGTTTATAATTTATAATTTATAATTTTTTACTAATTTGTACATTTTGTTGACATTAATATGCATCAGATATTTTGTCTCTATAAAGATTGTACTTGAGATCCCATTTAAGAACATCTGCGTGAATAGCCTTGTACAAAGTAGTCTGATCCTCGCTTAGTGATCCGGGTCGCGGCAGACGTGCCGCCATTATTACGCAAAGTTTTACAGCCGACATGACTCATTGTCGTTCTTAAACAATTTATATCGACGGCTCCGAAGACGGCTTTTAACGGAAGATTACGCGCAAGGACATCGAGGGACAAGGAGATATAGATAGACTGCATAACTATGTCTGCATGCGCAAAGTACAACAAAACGGTGACTCATGTCACTCTTGATACCGATATATTTACAAGAATTGTATGAATATTCTCTCACGCATAATGAGCTTACTACATCTAACATCGAGATGCATAGTGGCTGATTATTTTGGAGGACATTCTTGATTTCATGCTGTATATGCTTAATCCCACATGAGATTTTACGATTGACAGATATTAGCGCGCGTCCAAGGAAAACGTCTTTCGAATGAATTTTAAGCGTAGTTTTTTTTCTTATTTTTAAAATGTAATTTTCGTCGATTCGTAACGAGAAAAAATTATCGTCGGCGATATTATAAGACCAGTTCAGTTTTTAACTTTTAACTCGAGCCCGAAATGTGTGCTCGGATGTTGTTTGGCAGCGTGGAACGACTTTATATTTTGATATCGTGATTCACATACACGCACGTTACTTATTAGCTGACAGCTTTTTCGGCATGTGATGGCATATCTTGACTATGCAAATGCGTTTGGAACGAAAAATAGCGAGTTGTTACGATGTATAACCAGCGTGAGTAACACGTGGTAAAATGCGGTTGAATACACACACTCTGTGCGATAAAAGTATCGTACGTTTTCGTAAGATGTTTTTTTTGCGCGTATGAATTATCTGTTTTGCTGTTAATTCTACTGCAAATGTTGTCGACATATCCCAAATTCCGTAATACATTCGTAATTCATTCGTTGAAAACAAACGCGGGATACATTTCAGTGAATTTTGAAAAACCATGGGAGACTTTATTACGATAATAATCTTGAATGATGGTATCATTTCATGGATAAATAGATCTTTACCAACTTGTGTTAATTATTTCCTTTTTATGAGCAATTATCTTCAATTAAATAAAATTAAATGTCAATAATTACTCTAGGAGGGGTTCCAATTTTCTATGGCTGAAAGATACTCGATATCCTTGGGGACATAAATATATATATATATGTAGGCCTACGTATTAGGAACCCACTGACCGAAAGACCGATTGAACGAACTCTGGCTTCTTCCGTTGAGCATCGCGCAAGGTAAAAGCAATTTTCGTTATTCGAGCGTAGAGCCGGTTATTACTCATCACGAGTTATGGTAGACAAAACTTTCCATTGATTTCGTAGCAACTAACCGTGTAGTATCCTTAATAGTAGGCTGCTCTTTGCTCCGTTATAACGGAACGGTAAAAGAGAGAAGAGACAGAAAAAGAGAGAGGGAAAGAGAAGGCAAAATAAGTAAAACGAGTATATCGAGAAGACAGAATATACCGAGAAGACGGATATGGAAATAGGGAAACGGTAAGAGCAAGCTAATGAAGCGAGAAAGAAAGAAAAATAAGAGATAAAGGGAGAGATAAAATAGGAAAAAGAGAGGGTGTGTATGGATGGTGCTTAACAGAAAAAAGAAACTTAGCGAGATAAATTGATATGGAGCGATGTTATGACAGCTGATCGAGTCACAGTTAATACAAAGGGAAGAGAAGGGCACCTTTTTTCTCGGAAGTGTTGATCATATTCGGTTCTATGGCCATGTGATATTCTTAAGTTCTCTTTGTCTTATTGAGAGTAGAGACACATTTATGAAAGAGTCGTCCATAAATTTGCGAAAACGACACATCCCTTTATTCATACAAGTAAGATGCAAAATTTCATTTGCATTTATTCATCTATTTTCATAAACATTATAATACGTATGGTCCTTACAAAGGGTCGCCGAATATATTTCATCATAAAATATAGAGAGAAAATAAAAGATGACGATCTTAATCAGAGTTAATTCGCTAAATCTTCATAACCCCACAGTTATAATATAAAAAAAGAGAAGGAACGATGAATTCAATTAACCGTGAGATGACCAATATCTCGTCGACCAATAAACGGCCGTAAGCCAGAATAACAACGCAAGTCAAGAGAAACAAACAATGGCGGATTCTTCAACGGATCGACGAGTCTCGGTTCCTGTCATTCGTAAGGGATGAAATCGAGCGAAGAAAACGACGGAGGAAGGGGACGGGTAAAGGACGGGATTGCCGTAAGTGCACAGAGGTAAAATGATGGAGCGTTCGCGAGGAAGCGAGAGAGGTGATCGGAGCTCGATGGAGATGGACGAATAGAACGAGAGAAAGAGAGAAAGAGGGAAAGGGAGGGTGGGAGGAGGGGAGCTGACGGGGATATCCAAGCGACGGGCCTGGTGGTAATATCGTATGGCAGTGCTGTAACGAGAGGCGCTTTTCCGAGCGTTGACCCCTTCGCTCTTCCAATACTAACCTCGCCCAAGAGCCTGTATCCGCCTCTCCTCCCGGGAATACGAAATAATAGAAACTTCACAGCGCGCCCGAGAGAAAGAGAGATCCCTCGTCTTCGCGGAAATCATGATTGACCGGGAGTTCGCGCGAAACTCGACTGAAATATCTATTTCGCCCGCGTGAATGTTGAAGACCTGGAATGAATTCGAACCCATGCCCACGCGAATATACATTAACTAGATAGAAGTGCAAAAATGTAGAAGGTATTTAAAAAAAAAATAAAAATAGAAGGTATTTAAAAAAATAGAAGGTATTTAAAAAAAGTTAGAATTAGACTAGACTGCGATATTAATTTAATAACATAATTAATAATTGGAAAGAGAATCATTTATAATTAAATCTACATTCACCTCGCCTACTTAGGTTTACAAGTTTATATTTTAAGTCTAATAATTAATATATTTACAATCCGGTCTCTATGAGAGTATCTTATGTAATATTAATTGAGAGTATCTTATATAATATTAATTATCTCTCCCCCCCTCTCTCTCTCTCGAGATTTGGAAAAATTTAACACAGTCTTGACTGGAGTACATTCCGATTGTAAGGAATTGAATTCGCAGTATGTCTCTTACATATTGCTTTCTTTCATCTATCTATTTATAATAATCTAGCCTGTCAATTCGCGCATGAAATACGTTTCCTGGAGTTCAATACCTGTTCCCGCGACGGAAAAAATTAGGAAAGAATTTATTGCTATTGCGTTTCATTCGCGAGCGAGAAAACAACAACCTACGTTTCATACTATGTTAACTCCTTTACATAAAAGCAGAAAAGCTACAATGTTTTCTCTCTTTTCCTACTGTCGAACAATATTAAATCTTTTCCTTCTTCTTCAAGAATTCGTGTAAGAGAAGTTATTTTTTATATATTTAAAATTATCGAAATCAATTTTCTGTCACTTTGCAAATTATCCGCAATTTGTCCGCGCTGTCAAATTGATCCGGAACCTGATCCACGACTGGAAAATATCCGAATCGTCGGCGATTTTCGCGAAATCAAACGGAGCTGCTCTGCTGATCTCTCCGCGGAAATCGCGTTACGCGATTGTCATTATCGGCGATTAATTAATGCGCAAGATCGTCGCTTTTTCCTCATCGTTCCTCTCGTGGCTTCTTATCGGATCCGCGTGACGCGTGCTTCATTTCCCAGCGATTAACGTGAAGGCGCGTAATGTTTATCCGTTATTTATCGACTCGAGAATGCAAAGTAGCTGATAATTAAGTAAATTGAATCGGATGTGATCTAATATTGCTAATATTATCGTTATAAGCATGACATTTTGCAAGAAATGCAGCGAATATAGGATTTCTGCGCAGTAATTTCTCGTTCGAAATATATGAACGTACTTATACCCTCTCTTTCTCTCTCTCTTTTTGTCTCTCCTTCTCCCTCTCGCTCGACATCTCGTAACAAAGACTCATTAAAGGACTCGCGGAAATGAAGGGTCGATCCCTCTGGCGCCTTCCTTTCTGAGTATCCTTAGGAGACAAAGGAACAAGGAATCGCGCGGATGCTGATGCGGCTTCGTCCGCGTCTCATCTACTTCGCGAAGGGATGGAAGGAGGGAGAGGGAGGGGAAATGTGGTTTCATTGATCCCAACATTTACGACGCACGAAACTGTTATGTCACATGATACGTTTCCCGTACTTAATTGAATTTCAGGACCCACTTTTGCAGAGGATGACATAGGTGTGTCTCTCATTTATTTCCGACTCTTGTCCCTTAATTACGGAGTGGATCTAATTTTCTTCGCTCTTCGCGTTATCGACCACGGGCTCGTGTCGCTTGTCGATGGCTTTCTTGACGATTAAGATTAATAATCTATTATCTAAGAATATTAGCTTCGATAATAAGCGGTATTAATCATCAACATAATTGCAGAGTATCAACAATGTGATGACAAATATCATCATCAAAATATGTTTCAGTGAAATCACACTACTAGCATGGTCGGGTAATTAGAGATAGCTTATCAGCAATCTGGAAATTATTTTTATAAGCTTTATTTAGGTCAGATTACACTTGTGACTTCTTGCGATTATACTTGTGGATTCTAGGAAAAGAGATGTACAATTTACGAGAATATAATCGATTATTTTATATCACGCGAAAGTGTTACCATAATTGCATAATATAAACATAATTAACATAAAATTTTTTAACGTATATATTAATATCTTTTTATGAAAAGATAAATATATATAGAATCTTGACTGGTTATATTTATACTATTTAAATTATATATTCGATTTTTTGCAAAGTATTTTTAAGTGGTAAAATTTTTTCTTTTTAATTAGTGATATATATCTTTGATAAAAAATCTTTAAGAAAAAAATGAAGAATTCTTAATCGATATATATATGCATCTCATAATTAATGTACACGCCAAGTATATTAGTGTACAAGTATATTAATATTAATGATTTTTTTAAATATCGTATTAAACATCAATTAATTTTTATAACCGCATCTTTTTGATTCCCTTCTCATTTGTTTTCGAAATAATATTTTCGACGAAATTCTCATTTATTTATTGTAGTCGCAACCGGTAAAGTATGTACAAGTAATATTTACCGACGAGAAAGTGCCGTTCTTTAAATCGCTGCGTGCAGCAATTATACGTCATCGACGCGATTATGCGTTTAATCGCATGACGAAACTATAGTTATCACTCGATGCGATGTTTCTCTCATCGTTCTTATTACAAGTTGCATTGTATCGAGACGTGAACTCCCTCTGATATATTTAGCGCGGTTAATACCACTGTTGCTAAGGCATCAGCTGATCGGGCCGGCCGTCATCGCCCAGGACCGTCTCTTCGACTGCGGCCAACGTGTGCTTTTTTCCCTACCTCTTCATTATAAACCCGCAGATGAAACATGCATAAATTTTTATAGATATAGCAGTTTTAAATCTTTGGAGAAATTGTTGACTTAAGATGTTTAGATTATCATTAAACCCTATGAGTTATATAGAATAAAGCTTAAGTTAAAAACTCTCTAAATACGATTATTCGGAGATTAATAAATATTTTGCCTGCGAATCCATAAAAGTAATAATTAAAATAAGTTTCTATTATATCGCATACGCCGTAACTTTAAATCACCTCGTCATAAATGTTACTAAAATTATGGGAGTTTGTCTAATGAGCCTCTTTCTTTTTATATTTACGAGCAAAACGGAGGAAAGACAAAAGAGAGAACGAGAGAACCGAACACTCAATTAAACTCTAACCCGCATGATGTTTCCTTGTGCATATTAATTAAGGTGAAAGCGGAAAGAAACTAAAGAGATAGTTTTTCGGACTCGACTCTTCGCCAAAAATCTCCCCTGCTCCTCGCGCGAATTGTGCCCAACATCTCGACGCACTAGGACTAGCTAATAGTACGGCCTTGTCCCGACCAATGGCAGATGCGTAAAACCGGCGTGCGTTTCTCCTACCGCGCTCGTACCCGATCTACCCCCTCCGCGGCCTTCCCCCACCACCTCGCCACCCGGCAGCCGGCCAGATGATCGCGACTTGCACGGGGCACCGCTTGGCGGCGTCAGTTGGTAACCGGCTGTCTCGAGGTGCGGATCGTTGCTTTGTACTCTCCTCCCGTAGCGTAGTTTGTCCGATTTCTCTCGTTCGACTTCTCGTCTCACTCGGAGTGCCGGTACGGTACGGTGTGACGTAGTCTCCGCGATTCCCCGGAGACGACTCGAGAGTCCCTTTGTGATAATATTATGACTGGTAATAATCCCGCGACGTCGAACTTCCTTCTCGTTACTTGTAGTGATAATCGACGGACGTGTCGCATCGAATCTGATTCGCCGACTCGCCGGTGATAATTGTCGAGATCTCGGATATAAATATCGTCGTACTTGTCGAGAGAAAGAGAGAGAGAGAGAGGGAAAGAGCGAGAAATTTGAAATCCTCAGCCGGAGTGCGCGTAACTATCTTCAGTATCCTTATCGAAACCCGTCAAGATTCCTATCGCCAACGAGAACAACCTGCAGCCGGCAGCTGCCGATACGCTCGCGAATCGCGCAACGATGGGCAGCATGGGTCAAATAGGAACGAACGAGGTGAGTCAATACCGGTACTTCTGCCTTCCCGGCTTTTCGGCTTTTCCGCTCCTCGAAAGAGCCACATGAAGTTGGCCGGCGTCGACGCGTTGAATCTTGTTAATGTACGCGTTCATCACATATTGTGTATACGAATCGTTCGAATCTTCTGGCTCGAGAGGAGCGGAAAAGGCCGAATTCCCGGAAATGATGGGGATATATTCTTCGGATTTACGTCACTTGACATATAACCGATACACAAATGTCACTCGCACAAATGGAAAGTTTTCTTCGCGAGAAATCGAGAGATTGTTGTCTAAATCTAGACGCCAGATGGCTTTTAATTCTCTGGAACTTTCCACACGAGATGCGAGTACTTTTGTTATTTACTGATAAGCACTCGTAAATGTGTGTACTTTTGAAGTTAATTTTGTCCCGCGTTTTGTTACTCGTATGTGTTATACTTGGGGATATATTTGCACAAATAAAGTGATTTACGCCCACCGATATCTGTTATTGTCGTATGCTATACGCATAACTGACTTTGCAACTAGATAAACGAAATAACGTTTGACACTACGTGATAAAACTACCACGAAAGATACCGCGTTATTTCGTCATGCGCTTCGGCGTTTTTTTTTTTTTAATCATATACATCTTGCAGGGTTAAACGTTGCCAACATATATAATTAATCTGGCCGTTTCTCTGCATCGAGAGAGAATCGCGCAAAAATTTCTCTTTTAATACATAATTTTTCGATTTCGCACATCGCGAAATATAAATAAATTACGAATAAATTACATATTTAAATGTAAATGAGACGAGTAAGGCAGAAATTTAATGTTTCGAATGCTATTCTCGGGGATTAAAATGAGCGATAAAAACTCCTCTCCTCGGATGGGAATGTTCCTCGTAAATTTTTTCGTTTCAAAATAATCTTTTATTTTTTTTCCTCTTTGTCTAAAATATATTCTCCGCTCCTCGTTACAAATTTCTGCGTGATGCGCATGCATATAAATATCGAAGACGATCAACGGTATCTTTAATGCAACTCGAAGGACTTTGAAGGACTCGAAGGACTCGAAGGACTCGAAGGAGATCTCTCCCGACTGATATCTCTCCCTCGACTTTCTTTCTTTCTCTCGCGCACGTGCGCCCGGCACGCATTCGAAAATTTACCGAGACCTTACTCGGCTCATCGGCAGAAATAGAGTACAATAACGTTGGTGACGAAGCGAGAGCGGCCAGGCGACGCGAGAGAGAGGGGGAGAGGGAGAGGGAGAGAGAGAAATGAAGAGAGACGGTTGCTTAGCAGCGGAGAGAGACGGAAGGTCGGAGTCGCGTGATCCGACGTTGCCGGTTGGTCGGGAAACCTCGGGATTTAATAGCGATGAAGAAAGAGAGCGAGTAATTCCTCTTTTCCTTGTTTACGCGTTTGTTTTACACCCGTTTCCGCCCGTCCCCCATCCGATTAATCACTGATCTCGCGACGAGATAACGACACGTCATGTGCGTGCGGACCCATTTTCTCGGCTTTCTAAAAGTTTCTCGGATTTTCCGGACGCTCGATGCGCACGCTTCGCGCAAATACATCATTTATAAAATAAAAATCCGCGATAATTTATATTAAACGAGACGTAAAAAGTTGTTTAGCTCTGCAGATAATCAATCTATTCTTGCATGATATAATAATTGTATAGAGGAACCTTGGATACAGTACGTGCCAATTATTGAAATTTGGCACGTATTAGAAAAAGCAAGGTCAGTATAGATGCGAGAGATACATGATTTTCTGGGAAAAGGAACTATAAATGTATTTCGCACTTGATAGTTTTGTTTTGAAACAAGCGATTGATTGCGCTTTTGCGTATATTTTGCGATTTCTTTAGAGAAAAAAAAATGTAAGATAGGTTTTCTCGAACGTTTTAATCTATTTTTTTACAAGTTTTTTTTTTTATAGAAGGGACGAAATTTTGAATTGTCACTTTGTTATGCTTATAAAAGTTGTCAACAAGATATTGTTCTTACGAGATCCGCGTTATCAATAACGATGAAGAATAATACTTATGAGGTGCTCTTTGTGCTCTGTCACGAAAATAAAGTCTAAATATCTTTTTTTCATTATCTTTCTCGCTTTACAATTTCGATTAGCAATCCGCTGACGAAGCGATGATTAATTCTACTGATTAATTAATTCTATTCGAGTAAAAAAAATGTCGCGATATTAGTTTATATACTAATTTAATCGTGGTTGAGTCGGGACAAGTGTATTCGGCCACGTGCCTCATCCGATAAGCGATTGCTAGTGACTTGCTAATCAGGTGATCGCTCGATTTGATCTTGCGCTTGTGTAACAACCATATTTTGAAGCTTTCGATTCCTACGTCGGTTATTTGTAATTATATAATAACGATACAGTATATAATTGACGCAAATAAAATTCGTTATTAGATATTTAGATGATTAGATAATTTGTTTAATGGAAAAAGACGATAAAATAAAATCTACTCTTTCTTCGTATCATTTTTTCAACGTACGTATTTCCAGAAAGATATGTATCGTACACAATTTATTGCTGAATTTTTTAATACATTTTTAATTGCTTTATTATAAGTCGTAACACGTGTCTAGGGATTAGACGAGTGTAAAAGAATGGTCAGCTGGATTGAAATTAACGGTCGTTTAGAATGACCTACGAATTTAAACTAGGCATCCGGAAGGTTTCTCGTAAACAAAGTTGACGTATGAATATTTATTCCTTATCTATTTTTACGGGCACGCTGAGCGTGCCACGAAATCGTGAACCACTATTGCATTTGTAAGAAGCAGCTGTGTTTTCATATAATTTGTCCTTCGTAGTATAAACGAGTGCAAGACGATGATACGTAAGATTTTTGATCTTGCGTCAGCTTCAGCCCTCTTTCATCAGCTTGCGCTTTAACATCAGATTGAGAATTTTCGTCCTTGGACATAAAACGCTCCGCATATAACATTTATAGCTCGATTAAATGTTTACGCGCCGATCATTTTCAGTTTTAGGTAAATATAAATTTAATCTCTTCAGCAAATGTATTATAATGTAACGTACACGATCCAGAATAATTAAATCAAAATTATTAAATGTTTAGAATTGTTAAATATTCCATTAAAATTGTTAATAATCTAAAATTATGAAAGAAATCAAATTAAACTTATTAAAAATATTTCAAGTCTTATATTTTCAACAAAATTTTAATTTATTATTAACATTTTATTTTTTATTATTTAATCTTATTTTTTTCATATTATTCAATTTTCTACATCTTGTGACAATTAGAAAAGAATCGAATCAAAATTTTATTAAAATTAAAAATATAAGGTTTGAATTCAAATAAGTCACAATTAAAGTGAATTATAAAGACCAAAGTAATGCGTTACATATTTGCTGAATTTTCGATTCGCTGTCGAGCGTTTTTCTCAGGCATGCTTGAAACATTTCTTGGTGTGACAGATCTCTTTTAGGAAAGAGAGATTGGATATCAAAGTCCACCTTTTTTAATTTCTTCAGGTCTTTTCTTTGTCGGATCAAAGATCCTCGAAGGTAGCAACAATAAGAGACCATGACAGATTTATTCGAGATATCTCGAACATAATACGTGTTATTTTTTTCAATTATTCGCGCTTTTCACGCATCGCTATATTTACTTATTAACGCAAACGCAAAGTTGCCTCGAGTCAAGGTGATTGACTCATTAGAAACTCGTTAGCGAGTAGTGCTGTTGTTGACGTAAGCTAATTTTTAGCAACACCTTGACCGAAGGTGTAACTTATTACTTAACCGCAGCTCTAAGCGAGTCCAACCGGGCCCTTTTCAACTCGCCTTTTTCCAACAAAAAAAAAGGCCCGAGAATCGGTACCCTTACCTGGATTCGAGAACCTGATACGAACGTTTTGCTCGCTTTTGTATGTTTAACGTTTCCCTCGCCGCCGCGGTTGTTGCTCGTTACGTAATCGAGCAGCGTTGGTTTAATTTCTGCGGGAAATTGGAAATTCGCCTCACACGCTCCCGATGTAGCCGGTTTATTTTCGTTCGCGCCGTTTCTACCGGGAGTGGCAAATAGAAGAGGTGAAATTAAGCGGCCGTCTTTGCGCAATATCAGACGCGGCTCGTCTATTTTTATCGCCACCACCGTTTTCGATTTCCCTTCCTTTGTCTTTTCTCGACCACCTTTGCCTTTTTTTTCCCTTCCTCTTCGCTTCCTTCAACACGCCTGACAAGTTTCAGCGGTGGATGGCTCGTATCTCTCCGCCGGGATACGTACACGATTATCGAATTTTCTCCTCTTTTTTTTCCCTTCTCAACTCCTTTTCCCGTCCGATCGAGCTCTGTCGGGACGTATACCTGTCACGATTACTCGACGTAGCATGTATCCTCTTCCCTTTCGAAATTTATTTCTCCCCTGTCGTGCGAGAATCGGAAGATATCGGTTGTTATGTTCGGTAGGGGGTGAATAGTCTTTTCCACTATGCGTTGTATCATCAGATGTCGTTTCTCTTCTTTAAACTCCGTCGTATTAAATATTTTGAACATACATTCTGCGTCATGGGAGTTTTTTTTATTTACGAGATACGAGGCTGAATTTTTCACATTCTTCGCGTATCTACGTAGCATCTTTTGTTTCTTAATCTACGCATGTTTCTTCCTGCTCGTCCTTGAAGGATCCTCTCTAAGGCGGAAATAAATGCCGCGCTCACCCTTCCTTCCCCTTCCTCTTTCTCTGTTTCTCTGTCCCCTTCTCTCGCTCCCCTTCTCTCGTTCCCTTTCTCCCGTTAAGGTGTGTCCTTCTTACTTCTCCCCTTATGTCGTAAAATTGTTTTCCAACCGCTGGAACTGGTTTCGGAGATCTGGGTTTTAGTTTCCAACGAGATGTTTACGGATCCGGTCATAGGCCACCTTCGCTCTCCTCGCGTACGGCAGGTTCTTTCCCTATTTTTTATTTTTTTTTAGCATCGCCACAGCGACGTTAAAGGCTTTTGCTGAATGAAAGACGAGGGGCCCCTTTTTTCTGATGTTGAACTATTCAAAACCGGTCGCGAGTCTCTGCTTTTTGCGACCCGTGGGCGAACTCGTCGCGATAAATTTTTCCAGCGCGCTAATGTTTCGATTAACGATTACATAAGCGATTGAATATCTTTGATGTACGAGAGATTGTACGAAGAATACGTCGCTAAGAATTTTGATAAAAAGATAAGCATGTTGAATTAATTCGAGAGGAAGAAGATAGAGATATATCTCGAGAGAATTATTATAAATTATTCAATTGTTATTATAAATTATTAGAAATATATATTTCGCAGATAAATTCAGAAGAATTTGAAGCCATCAACAATGAAAATTCATTCGCATTTCTTACCATATAAAGATACATCGCTTTAAACTCTTTATTTAAAATTCCATTCATAGCAATTAAGTTATAAAAGCCAATCCAATTTACGACAAATTTATAATGTTATAATAACATAAAAAAACATTACATTATTATTATTATTATTATTAAAAATAATTTAAATTACTTGTACTAAAATTAACGTTAATGAGATTCATTATAATTCAATTAGTTGATTGCAAGTTTTATTTAAGATCTTATTTTCTTACATTTTCTTACGCGGTATATTATCAAGGTCTAGTAATTGAGATTAAAATAAAAATGCATTAAATTTTAAAATATGAAGACTTAAAAGTTCGTTGAAAATAAGTTCGCAAATGGAGCAAGGCCAAGTCAGCGGAAATGTTCATCTATTTTGTTTGTATAAAGTCTTAGCGACGTCTTGATTATGTACATACGCTTATGCACATACGATTTTGCTATATACATCCGTAGCTTTTCGAAATCTAGAGTCTTTTCCGACTTTATCCTGAAATCGCGCAAAACGTTATTTATAATTTATAGGACGAATGGCGCCATCCGGAGACTTTATTCGTCGCGATTCTCGAGATTTGCGGCCGTGCCGGAAGTGTTCGCATGCTTTCTGGTTTAGTACCGGAGAAGACCTAACGTCTCTTTGTGCATCATCGGCCTCGAATCGGCCAGTGGGACACGGGATGATTTCAAGCGCGACGAGGACAGGTCGTAGGAATGGAGAACGAGAGAAAGAGAGAAAGAGAGAAATGCGCGGTCGTCACGTGGCAGGCCGGCAATCGATACGATGACGTCGACTTTGCTGGCGACCAATGAGGCGGCTGCTCTCGCGTCTTGGTTATAACACTACCATCTACTGATAAGAAGGGAGCATCGAACTCGCGAAGTTTCCTTTGTTCGCGACCTCGATCTCCCTCCTCTTCTCTTCCTCTTTCTTTCTCATCGTTTCTTCTCCTCGTTCTCATATTTTCCCGAGTTTATTTTCTCTCTAGCAATTTCTCTCTCTTTTTCTCTTTCTCTCTTTCTTTCTCTTTCTTTTCTCTGTCTTTCCATCTTTTTTTTTTCAAGTTGTCCCAGAAACTCCGCATAACTTTTAATGACAAATGTTTTAACTTTTAATATGAAAAATTGATTTTTTTCATTGGAAAAAAGTTTAGAAGCTCGAGGATTAGAAAATTGCTATAGAGAAATTGTTATAGAGAATAATCGGATTTAAATCGTAAACTTCATGTTGGAAGATTTATGACGAAAGTTAAAAATAAACTAGATCACTCTGTATATTCATCATGACTTTTTTCGTATTAAAAAATATTTCTCAAAACAATGTCTTGAGATTTGACGACATTGGGCGTCCGTGACAGAGTGAGAGAGATGGGAGAGTTGGATGGAAGAGTGATGGTGGAGGGGGAGGGAAGATAAATATTCCGCTCTAGAAATCGGTCGGCCGAATCGCTTGAATTAAATTATCGGATTTTATCCGAGCGACCTTGGGAACCCGCGATATCGGTAGATATGGCGTTGCGAAGCACAGATCATTCGCATGACTCGGTCCGGCAAGGAGAAAAAGAGAGACCCCCCCGATCTTTTTGATGATTAATGTGTTTGCTCACGCGTTGGATAATTCGCAAATATCTTGCCCGGGCATTTATGATTTTATCGCACTTATTTGCGCATTGAATATCACTTACTTATATTATTCTATTTTTATCAAGATTAAAGCTAATTAAAATATTTTATTTTACAATGCGTGTGTAAGACGTTGAAAGAAAGGTGCACGATACGTATATATTTTAATTTTATGCCATTATCTCTTTCAAAAATATAAAGTAATGAGAATATAATTATCTTTTTTTCTGCATGTTTGACAAAATGCAATATAAATTATCGACACATGTTACAAGAAAAATGGATAGCGTGGTTTTTTCTACTATAATGTTTTATATATATATATATATATATATATATATATATATATATATATATATGATTAATATTACATTATTATAATGACATATGTGATTAATAATAGAGTAATGTATTAATGTTTTGTACGTGATGTTAATCGTTCGAATATAATTATCTTGCGAATAATAGATGGTAAACAAGTGCAGCATGCAACAAGTTTTGGACTGGCTCTAATACTCGAAATTGTGATTATAAATTTGAGCGTGACCCTGATTGAGAGATTAAGTGGCCGAAAGAGAGAACCCGTGTTGATAATAGTCGGAGCAATCGGTATTCATCGCGCGTAATACGGCGCATGGAGACAGAATTTGTGCGTCCTTGGGAGTCGTAATGCAGACACGTGTAGAGAGAGAAAGAGAGAGAAAGAGACGTACCTTAGATCATTCAGTGGTGGATGACATTTATACGGTAGAATTGGTCCATGCAGGCATGTTTGGAGGCAGTGGCGTAGTTATGTACATATAAAGTAAGAGGCTCGGGAATATATAAAGAAAGAATATATATTTTTAAAAGCTCTTTTTATACATGTATATGTAGAAAAATATCAGGGCAATATTATGTCTAGAAAAAGAAATTATTAAATTACGATTTTTTTTTATTTAAAATAATAATCGGATAAATTAATAAATGATTTATTCTGACATATATATTAAAGAATTTTATAAATATGTTTTATATATAATGTTAAAGAATACAAGGTTGACACGAGATGTTATAAACATAAAAGAAAAGATCCATTAGCAAACTTCATTCTATTGTTATTCCTTTCAGCATAACGATTCTCCTTTCAGGATAATGATTCTCCTTTCAGGATAACGATTCTCTGTAAGAGATAATGACTTGTGTCTACTTATGTACCTACGCCACTGTGATATATATATATAGTGTAGATGAATGATGTACAATATTTCGTCAAATAATAGACAAACGAACGTTCTTTGATAACTGTAAATAGCTGCGAACAAGTTGTGAAAAATTTTCTTTGTGTAGATATGCATAAAAAGACATTTTCTGAATTAAATTTCTATTATTGTCATTGTTATTGTTTCAAAATTTTTTATATAATAAAACTAGAAAAAAAAAATATATATATATATAACAAAAAGTAGAATAATTATATTAGAATATTTTCTAATTCATAAAAAAGTTATTTACAGTTAAATATCAGCCATAATTGATAATAATTATTAGTATTATCGTATGCAAAATGATTTCATTGATTCATAAAAAAATAAAGAAAAATGCTACTTATTATATATTTTATTCTGAAATATGTTTTTTTAAATGTCGCTGTTTTTTTATTGATCGTATTTTCTTGCAAATCTTCGCGAAAATTTAATTTTAGGTCCACAGAATAAATATTTTTTCGTCTCTTATAGAGAAAAAAATATATCTGGTTAATCTTATCTATGTTTATCATTAATTCATATAAACATCCGTCATTTTTTTGCAATTCTTTATCGATTACTCTCTCTAGATTTGCGCTCTCTCACAATATTCACAATAAATCTATCGTAAGATTAATTTTTTTTTTGTCTGCGCGTTGTTTTTGTAAAAGAGAAGATATATTTTTTTACATGTCCTTTGATATCAAGAGAATGACTCTCCGTTTCCAACTTCCACCGATTTATGTTTTAGTTCGGCAATGTCTTAATTCGTTCCGCTCGAAATGGCCACACTTTTTGTCGGATCACCGTATGTGGATCGTCGACGAAATGTGTAGCAAATGGCGCACACGCACGCACACATTAGATCTGCCCTAATTTCGATTACGTCTCTCGTAACACTTGTTCTCTTTATAACACATTTTGTTTTAAAAAAATACATTACTTATATTCACACACATACACATATAAATTAAAATATATCTGTTTATATTTATTATCTATTTTTTTAAAATAATTTTCAAAATAATTTTTTAAAATGTTTCTTAAAATATTCTTTAAAATATTTTGAAAATAATTTTTTAAAATATTTTTTAAAATAATTTATTAAGAAGAAAAAAACATATGTTTTGCGCGAGTTATATAAATAAATGTTAAAATATTCATTTCACGCCGTTTAACTGTTTACAATTAAAACGTTTAGCATTTTTTGTTAATCGTGCTCGTCGAAATTGTTGGAGGCCAGACTGAAATTTTGCACGTCCACGCGCGCGCGCGTGATAAGATCGGCAACGCACGTACACGCACATACACGCAGCTTCTTTCTTCAAGCGTACATGCCACTCGAGCAGAAAAGACGTGTTGTTTTAGGCCAAGCAAACAAGTGCCGTAACCCGGTATACTGTTGTCTCATGGCCAGGGCGGCATGTTTAGGCGGAGTTTATCGTCGCTTTAAAAGGATGCGAAATCTTCGTGGAAACTCGTATCCTCGTAAATGCGACGAAAAATGTGTTTAAGCTGCATCATATGCAACGGGACGCCATGAGATATTCTACGTAATATGACGTTGACATAACGATAAAACAGCCGTGTCGCGTTGAACACACAACAATCATTTTTCTTCACATATGATACGCGTGTCGATATATCCGTGACACCCGATGTATGGCGGATTTTTTTTTAGTCAATTATTTTTTTTAATCAATTATTTTTTTTAATCAATTATTTTTTTTAATTATTATAATATCCTTCTTTGTGTTCTTGATAAGCAACGTCGAAAAGTACGTGTTATCATAATCGCGACAACACGTTCTGAAAAAAATGTCGATGACCGGACAGCGCCTTGGTTGTTCAAGGTGCAGTCTGATTCTTTTTTTTCTTATTCTCATATCGTGTGTTATGTAAGCGAAATCGCCGATCTCGCAAGTGGGTGATGAAATAGACATAATTCATTCACAGGCATGCACACTTGATATTTTTCCTCCCTTCTTATGTATAATTATGAGATTTAAATTGTAGTATAATACACGCATTAAAATGTAATGAGTATACATTATATTTTATCATTGAAGATTAAAATAGATTTTCTATCTATAGATTTTCTAATGATGTTATGAGATATATCTAAATAGCCTTTTCAGCCTATCCAGATAAAGATGACTCACTTCCATTAGATTCTATTAAGTCCATTCTGTCTAATAATATCCTAAGCACCAAAGTTGACAAGGCTTATATGGATCACATAAGAGGCGACGAATATTTCTGCTCTTTTATCTGTCGAAGTAAATGTTTTAAGAAATAAAAGATTAATGTATTTAATTATATTTTTAATTGAAGTGTTTGTGTCTATAAATAAGCAATTACAGTAAACACTGTAGAAATGTGTGAATAATAGAAAACGCAAACTTTTGATTATATTATAATTTTATTCATTTACGCGTGTGATTTTATGATCTCAATGGTGTTCACAAATTATTTGAAAATATAAATTTGAAATATTAATTAAATGCTGTATTAATTAAAGGCGAAAAATGATTCGCATGAAATGTAGGATGTATTTATTTCTATTAAGAAAATTAATTATTTTTGCGATAATTTTGTAATTATGCAAATGAAATATTTCAGACAAATTGCTCGAAAGCGCGTGTCAATTTTGTATTTTGGCTCGCGACAAGTAAGATACCAATGTCGAGCTTGACATTTCGATTTGCTAACCGGTATAACAACCGACATACCCGTAATGACATTGTTAGGAATGGCTAGTCGTTCATATATAAATACGCGCTGATATTGATAGGGCGTGTCTCAGAAATCATTTCCGATTTTAAATCGTAGAAAAACGTTTCTAACGAGAATAAATTAATAGCCGTTACCGGCATGATTCGTGCGACATTTTAGTTTGAATAAAGTTTTGCAAATTACCTTTTTTAGGATTACATAAGATCCATTTTACGAATCGAAAATTAACATTTCCGGGACACCCTATGCATCCGGTTACATCGTAATGCATATCATTAGCGTATTTGTATCGTCTGGCAGACTAATCAGCCATTGGTGGGAAACGGGTGAAGAGAAAACAATTGTTGAATCGTTCAATTGTTGCGAGTGCACGACACACACACACACACACGCATTTTGTCTGCTTGTTGATCATAATTAAGCCGTATCGCGGTAGCTTTCAATAGTCGCCGCGTAGGTGGCAATATCATATTCCCATTCATTATCCATCATTCCCTTCCGCTTCTTATACGGCGATACTTCTCCATCCTTCTTCGAGATGATCCGTCGACTTTTTAGTCACGTAGCGGCGGTAAAAACCCACTGCTTCTTTACGCCACTTTAATTCTCGCTTTATGCTCCCGCACGTAATTGGCACTTTGCTCCGCATTTTCGATGGAATTATTTCTCTGTGGACCGATGGTCGGACATTATCGTCATTAGCGAATCGATTTTGCAAATTAGCTGCCATTAACTCCTTTTCGTATCCACTTGAACTTGCTGCATTTCCATATATGTAATGCTTTCCGAAAAATGAAGCATAATTTGTATTTGAATTATACCTCCTGCAATTTAAAGGATATTAGTCTTTATAAAAGATCTTTCGAACGGAGGAGGCATTATTGAGCGACGTCAATGATGATGACGTTAAACGATGAAAAAATAAAATTTTATTCCCCAATTTATTTCCCGCGCATTCTTTATTTTCAACATAAAGCGGTGGGCTACAAATGTGTGGTCTTTCTGTCTGTTTTACATATATCGATAAAACAAACATATTATTGAATTTCATTTAAAAATTATTACCCAATTTTATCTAAATTGTATTTCGCAATCACCAAAGGCGATTGTGTGTCGATAGACGGTGTGCAAATTGGCGCCAATGTAAAATAACGTTATGCGGACAATTGGATTTCGCATTTTATGCGATTACATTTTAACGTCGAGTTAACATTTTATCGCGCTATTCGTAATGTCAATCCGAGTTCCGCTTCCTATCGGAGAGATTCGACGGCACTCCACACGCATATTTTACTCGCCCCGGATATTACGATAATGCCTGGTGCTCGAGTATCGACGGTCACCTCGATTTCGCAAGCGACGCGAATAAATTTAACCGTCACATCGAGCTTCCTCATTTTGCTCCGCGATACAAATGAAATCGGATGTGTCTCGATTGAGAGACTGAACTATAAAAATTGAAGAATCTCCGATTTAATCAAACTTTCTGCACTAATCGTTCGATTCCTAATCTAACGATCAAATGCACGTTGATATAAATGTAATGGAGACAATGATATTTTAAGAGCTCTTTTTCGCTCGCTAAATAAGATACGAATTTATTTAGCGCATGATATTTTTCTCTACGATATCGTTGCATAAGAGAGGAGACTAATCTTCGATCTTGGCGCCGGCCAATTCATAGAACGGTTCGCCGAAAAATTCGGTACTGCTACACGACAGTACGTGTGGGAGTGATATATGCAACACGCAATGTGGCACAAGGCCCTTCGGTCAATAATCCACTTTTTTTTCTTTCCATCGTGGACGTAAATCTCTCTCTATTTCGCGCTTCTTCTCGAGCGTTTCGCCGTTTAAAGTCGTATGTCCCCACACGAAGATTTATTCTAGCGATTATATACTCATCGTGACGCTCTTACAAGTCTTTTGTAGACTTTGCTTTCGACTGTCGGGATAATGAAAAAATTTCGCCCGCTGACGAAATGAAACTCGAGATTAATACGAGAGGATTCACGGAGTGGCTTCGAGAAAATCGACGAGAATTATGGTAATCGGCTCACCGACTCAACTTTATGGACAGGGAGCGAGAAAATCGGAGTCGATAACTGTGAAATGTTACGTTGTAGCAGCGGGATGATATTTGTAGAATGTCCCGAGAGATATTCGGGGAACATTGTCGGAGGGATATTTTGTCGAAAATATTTCTATCTCGCGTCATTCTCAAGACATTGAAGCGATCTCTCCCGTAGACGCAATGCTGACTTAACGTAGCCCATTGAAAAAATATCGGTCAATTATTTCTTTATTCGCGAGGGGGAGAGAGAATAATATGATAAAATTCTTATTTCACCCATCGTTTTCTTAAACAACACTTGACGACACGCCGTCGAAATATACCGTTAAATATTCATCTGCAGAATTTTATAAGGTTCTCCGGAGCTCATATTTTTTTCCCGATTTACTCGGCGAAGGCTCCTGCCAGGCAGCTCGGTGTAAAGCTCCTATGAAGCGGCATCGCAATTTACTCTACTCAGGTCGAGGGATACCTCTGGCGATCGATAAAATTTTCATTTCATGCGTCTCCCCTTAAGCGGGTATGTCAGAATCCCTCTCTCTCTCTCTCTCTCTCTCTCTCTTTCTCTCTCCGGTTACGAAACTAGGCACGCATGACCGAACAATCGAATCGACTTTTAAACAGGCGCTACCGCCCCACCTGTCGCTGCCTGACATTATTTGTCGCGTTTCTGTCCTGTCGCTTGTTCCGCGATGCGAAACGTTGGAAAAATATGCGACATGTATCTATACACGAAACAAGCCTTGCGTCTCTCTCTTTCTCTGCTGGATGAAATTTCAGTCAATATCTTTCGCTCTACCTGTTAATTTGAAGGAACGAATTTACGCTTTCGATCAGCTTTGCATTAGTAATTTCTCACCGGCACCTCTCGCTCGAAACAAGCGACGTTGCTCATTGATCAAGTCCGTGTATATTCCGATGTAAATAGCGGGTTAAAGCGTCTACAATGTTGAAACGTGGCGGGAATACGATGGCGTTTAACTCGGCCAAACGTGACGAGGATTGCGAAGCGCGCGACGCACGTGTGACGGTAATTGACAGGTCGGCGGCTACCGCGCGCGAAGAAATTGGGTCATGTTTTTCCAAATCTCCTCAAAGCGCGGGTGTCGAGATATATCGGTGATCTGTGGCCGGACGCGCAGTTTTACGATTGTTTCGTTTTCGGCCATCTGGCGAGCAACGATCCAGCGGAGTGTTGGCTCTCCCTCTTTGAACCTTTCGGCGGAGACGCGAGAAACAGCACGAGTCGTTTTTCTCAAACAGCACGTGTCGTTTTCGCTCGAGACGAAACGGCAAAAGGCTTAAAAGGCTCGCTCTGGCGCTTTTTTTTAAAAACAGGTTCGTTAATTACGTCGGCGTGCAATAATTGGAGCTGGTGCTTCGAGCAATTAAGTTTTTTCATGCATCGCGTCTTCCATTTACAGTAACTTCTCTGTTGTTGTATCATTTATTCTTTTTAATTTTACACAATTGTTACCTCGACAAGAGAAATAAAATTGACACCGCTAAAAACAGAGCAAGTTTATCGACAAAATATATTATTTAATTATTTTTAAATTATTTTAAATTATTTTAAATTATTTTTATTTATTTAAAAATATAATTATTTAATTCGGCGATATAGGGACGATATTAATACGAAATCTGCATTTGAAATCTTGTATGAGGAGCAAAGGGAACAATGGGGAGTCCTACGGGCGTCAGTTCGTTGGCAATTTGCGCGAAATTTCGCGAATAACTCTGTACGTATTGTCTCGGGAATAACTTCGTTAGCGTCGAAATGGGAGAGGCAAAGAAGGGCCATGACCCTTCGCCGAAGCAGAAATCGACGATGGCACGCGAAACGAGTTTCCCATAACGGACTCCGTTCGGAAACGGCGTCAATTACCGGACAACAAAGCGGAGCGTGGATAAATCGCGAGGCTAATAGCTCCTTTGTTCACCTGGATCCAGCACGTCAGTCGCCGCGCGAGCTCGACGATAAAATAAACGACGCGCGCGAGCGTAACGCTTTATTATCGCGCTTAAACCAAGCTACTCGAATCGCCCATTGAATCGTAATAGGGCGTGTAAGTAGCGCAGTCATGAAGCAAGTCTAAGGTATCGACTAGTCGACTCGCTCTTTCTATCTTGACGACCTCGATGACGAAAGACTGAACCCAAGAACGAAGATCTCAAGATTACTTTAATATCTTTACCTAGACTACTGATGTAACCGATGACACTTGAATATAACATAATAGAATAGTTGAATAGTCGAAGATTTCAGCTACAGCTTCAATCTTTCTTCAAGTCACCGAGATAACAACGACTGAGTATTCCGTTTTGTTATTTTCGAAATGACTTTATTATTATTTATGCGCGCGCGCCGCGAAGAATGATGGACGTGGCATGACTAAATCGATTAGAAAAACATATTGTGTTTCGTGACTCGTGCACAATACGTGACAATACGTCCATAAGAGGACGGACGACAACATGTTTGGGCTTCGACTGGTTTTTTTATTTGCCTTACATGCAACGTCGCACATACATCTCCCGCATAGATAATTACCATTTGCCACCGATCGTTAAACAATCTCGCAATACCGGCGGCAATTCCGGGTACTGAAAGTATTCGTATATTATTACGGAGATTATTGGCTTCTCTCGTGTCCAATAATCGAACCGCAATCACGATCAGTCTCTGCTGATAGCCGTGGATGATCAATGGACTATGGGGGATAGTAGGAAATTGTGGCAATTGAAGGCAGGCGTTTTTAAATTGAACTTTGATTATCAATGTAAAATGATGTTACATTGCGTGATTGCATCGCTAAATTTCTACAAGATAACTCGTAAATTTGTATACCTTGTTTACTTTTCTAGATTTAATATAGTTAGGATATCGTCACATGCGGAAATCGAATGTTCCTCATCTTCGTGTGATGAAATTTTAAATTCTTCAGTATCTCTGCCAAGGGACCTTTCATCACCTGTGCTTTTAACGTAGATGGACGTAAATGTGTTTTGATGACCGTCAGTCACGACGTTACGCTGCACTTTGCCTCGTGTTGCGGCAATCTAAGCGAAATGTTAAGTTCGCGTGGCAAATAATCGCGCCGGATAAAAAAACCGTGTAAATATAGCGGAACGCGATTGGCAAGACTTTGTATTTATGTGCGAATACAACCACGTCATTCGCGCGTCTTAAGACGTGACAAATATACGATCCCCGGGACGCGGTGGTGTTTATTCGCGATAAATGTCGGTGACGCGCGTAGCATTTTTCTTCTTTCGCGGAACGCAAAGCTGCATTTGTTCCAATGTATCCAATGTATCCCGCCCACGCAAAATCGCGTCTGTTAGCGACTTGGTCTGATCTCGTTCGCGCTGTGCAATCGTGAGATTCTATCGAAAATGCAGCCTTCAAACGTCTGTCAACTCGAATTCTCTCAATTGTGGAATGCGTGGGGCGATAGTGATCGAAAATTTCGCGTCGAATGTTGTTATTTGATGCGATTTTAATCCATAATTTTATATCGACAAAAGAGATTTTCTCACAACATCATTATATGTGCAAGTTTGCGCGATAATTTCGCCCGGCAAATGTACCGTGCACTTTTCCATATAAATCACTCGGGACATAAATTACAATTCTTCGCGTTACAAACTTTGCCAATAAGATCCCGAGCTCGCGAGCAACGATTCCGAGATTCTCCTCTCTATCGTATGAATTATTATAAAGAATTATAGAGAAGTTTTCAGACTCTATTTTTCTCCGTCGAAAGGAGACATTATGCTTTCATTTCGAAAGATCCTACTTTAGACCAATTTTACTAACCTTCCTCTTGCGGTTCTTATTTGAAATGTATTAGTGTAATCATCAAATACACCGCAAATTCGCAAACCTTGTACCGCAACTTTTTCACAGGTGCTAATTTACAAGTCAAACGTGATCTCCGCTTCTTCTTGCGGAAGATTTCTCCTATATCCTTGAAAATTCTCTTAGAAACTCAAATTTTAGAGGACCACAAATAAATTTCTTATTTAACCGTTCATTCGCGAGCGTAAATTTCTTAGCTTAGTTCTTCAAATATCTCTGCTGTCATTTGTCAAACTTCAATTTATATTTCCAAAATGCACGAAAGAAAAATTAGGAAACTTAGAAGCATCTACGGAATTGATTGGCGATTTTTTTTCGATCAGTCAGTATTTTAGAGAATCGTAAACATTTAAGAGATCTTTTTAACGGATTTTTATCTCTTTGCGTGCATGTCATACAATGAAAAATATTATTCTACTGCCAAGAAAAGCGATTACTTAGTTTATTTTTCTTTTTTTAAGTAAGTTTTTTTCAACAAAGAATATATTCTTGATAATAGTCTTAAAAATATACTCATCACAAGTGTTAGAAAATCTCATTATCATCAAAAGAAGAATTTATTTTCTCTTCAAGAATATTGTAAAGTTGTATCGAAGAAAAATCAAACTTACTTTATGTAGTAAGCAAACCAAATTTTTGTTTTGATTTAATATTCTTGACTAAAATACCGCACTTAAAATTAAACACATTAAAATTCAGAATATATTCAATGAAATTTAATGCTTGTGGTGAACTTATGATATATTTGCGGATATACAAACTTATGATATATTTGCGGATATATAAACTTATGATATACTTAAAATAAATAATATTTACTTGAATACGGTATACATTTTTCTCTATGCACGAGAATGTCGTTTCCGTATTCTGAAATTTTCAGCCGCGACACCGACGCATATACATGTCCTTAGTGTGTCGCATACATAATTTACGCAGCTTTGTTCTAGTAATTATTGCCGCGACTGACAATGGACAATAGCGTTTAATGTATCATTATGAAAAGAAATATTCGTCCATCCATGCATTGTCGTCTGTTACAAGAGACGCGCGACGTTGCACATCGGTTATGAAATATGGATATCGCAATAACGATACAATGAAAGCCGAAGGAGATGCACTGTCCTCTGCGTATCGCCATTTATCGTTTGTTTATTGCCTATTGACTGCCGAGATATACGATTCTGGTAGGAACCGGACCCTGGTCCAGGCGAAGAACGAGGTTTTCTCCCGACAATAATCGCATCGCTAGGATTTGCTCCCGAATAAAAGGAACGTTTTGCTACTTTCTATACGCGTAGCATCTCAGCATTTTCCATCGTGTGTCGTCGACGTACGGAAACCACACAGCATAAATTTTCTGGTTTCTATTCATGGCCGCAACACTGGGGATCATCGAGTCACGATTCGACACGGGCGAATGACCAGTTGTCCTCTTTTTGAAGATCGCGACGCTTCCGGCATTTTTTCATTGTCCTAGTCACGTACGAGGAGATACGGTCACTCTACTTGAAGTAAATGACATTCGATTGCAAGGCGCGCGCATGTTTGGCGAGGGAAAATCTCGACGTGACGCGAAATCCTAGGAGATGAGCAGGGTCGAGGAAATCGGAGTTCGCCACCAAGTCTCAGCGAGTCTCGGGCCGATCGCCAGGAGTCTCCGCCAAGAGAAAAAGGGTTCTCCCCGGAAGAAGAGAAGGAGGCTACCTGTCTGTCTGTCTGCCTGCCTGCTTGCGACTCTGGCTGTGCTTCTCGAGGGCTTCGGGGAGATAAAAAGCGAAAGGCTTGCCAAATCGAGTGCGCGAGTTAATTGAGTAATGTCTAATACCACGTCTATGATGTAGCTGGCTATTTTCGCAAAGCGAATCCCGTCTAATCGCGACTTTCTTAATCTCGAATTGTTGTTATGATTATTTGCTACTCTTTTTATGATTGATTAATTAATTTATCTTTTGAGGAGATTAACTTTTCTTGATCAAAGGTGGTACAAAAAATAACTACAAGTGTTTGACATAATAGAATAATAATAAAAACGAAAGAAACAAAAAAGAAAATATAATGTAATATGCAAGTATTAAATAATTGTAAGAGACATATTAAATAAGAAAGATTAGAATAAAAATATATAAATATGAAACAGTTAATTTAAAAAGTTATATATATTCATATCATATAATAAAAAATAAAAAGTTAGAAGCAATGTAAGATTTAAAGTGGCTAGAAAAGATGCAAGGGAAGAAAATAAATAAATTTATATTGGGAATTATAAGAAATTAAAATACTTTACAGCAAAGTGAAGAAATGAAAAATTCCATAATATAAATAAATAAAGAAGGAAAATATGCAAGAATGAAAGATTAGGAAAAAGAAAATGCATGTGTCAATGTAATCTAGTAATGACATCTATGTCGACTATTTTCTAAATAAAGCGTTATGGTTTTAATGAGTTCTCAATTTCCAGTGCTTTAGATAGACACGGAAGAGAGAACTTTATGTTGAATCATCGCGTTTCCATAATCGCAAATAAGTATAGAAGTCATTTCTGCCAGATTGTAGTTTCGAAAATTGAGCTCGGCAAAATTATACCGGTTTTAGTCACAAGCTCTTGAATCGTCAGTGAGGAAATTGCGAGGAAATATATGAGAGAAAGAGAGAGAGAGAGAAAATTTTCCTATGCAGCTTATGTCCATACAAATAACTTCATCAATGGAATTGTTCCGGTTAGGTTGGAATAAAACAGCAATTTCGCGGAGTCCCTGAAAACGCGCTTATGCGATGAATAGCTGATAGCTAATTTAGTGGACAGAAAAAAGTACACTGCGAAAAAATAGACTGATGTTGAAAACAACTTAACAACTTGTCTCTCGCGTCATGTCCAGCGTTTAACGGTTAATGACTGTCGATGGAACATATCGCAATGCTGACTGTTGTTCGTGTTTTTTTTTATGTTCGCCAACGCAGAAAAACACCAGCTCGAGAAATGAAACGAGTCATCAAGCGGATGTTTACGTAGTAAAATGATGAATGTGTTAGATAATCGTTATTAATATTAATATCAGTTCGCGTGCGTTTCTTGCGATGATCGCACAGTAAAACATTTATGGAGTTTAAGCTAATAAAATGTATGACGGTCAGTAAAGATATATTTCCCGATATAAACAGTTGGAAGAAGATGATTCACGTTCGCGTTGATTAAACAAACGCATGTGCGGATTTCTCTCGGGGGTCTTTTTCTCTCTTTTTGCAAGCTTTCTCGAGGTCTGCCGAAAAGCAAATCGAGCAAATTGTTTCGAGTACTCGACTATTCTCTCAATTTCCGGCCGCCACGCCGGTTAACTGACACTGAGTAATTTGTTATTTCCGCCGACGCGTTGAATCCGACTTCTCTCGGCAACGCAAACGTCGCTTAATAATAAATGGGCCGATTCGAGAGCAGCTTCCTTAACGAGACGCTCAAACTATTAGCTTCTCGACTATTAAATTCACTTTCATATATACATGTGACAGCTAGTCCACGTGTCGATCTGCTCGACAAGGGAATATTAATCGGTTTGCGTGAAAAACGGATGCATAAGTTATCTCGTGGAGATTGCTTTCGTCGTCGAGTCCAAAATAAACTCTATCCTAAATTTAGAACAAAGTTCACGAGGAAGTGAACTTGACATTGTTTTAAAATGAAAACTATGAAGAAAATTTGAGGGAATTCGCTAAGGTATGAAACTTTTAATTTTTTTTAGCACGCAAGAATTTAAACTAAATGCGTCTGCAAATTAATTTATATGAATTTACATAAGTGTAGCATATGTATGTCGATCAATTTTGATGCCTGAAGTGCTTTTTTCGATAGCAAAAAACGGCGATTAAAATTTATTTTTATAAAGATTCATATTTATTTTCACAACATATGTAATGAGAGGAAAATAAAGCCATATCATACGAGAGATATCCCATGGAATACGATATATACTCCATTTCCTTTATTTATAAACTCATGCGCTTATCGATCACTCTGTAGTAACTTTTGCAAAATACAGTTACGTGTTTACTCGATATTTGATGAAAATTACAACAAATTTGTCGCTCGGAAAAGATTTTTTTATAATCGATCGTACAGCAATAATAATGATAATAAATTGTACGTGTTTGAGTCTTCGATTAATCATTCCATGACGTTGATTTTAGCTTCGTAAGCGCGTTTATTTGAAATCTGTTTTTTATGTCGCTTGTTTGCAACGAAACCGGGGAAACCGATCGCATGACGAGCGAACATATTAATCTCATTTAATTTGTTTTCTTTCTTCATCTGATTTTTTTTTCTTCATCTGATGATAACAATTCGAGTCGAGATCGAAGCGCATATAATTGTTTCGACCTGACATTTCGCCGTCATGTAAAATCGTATTCTATTATTATCGCACTTGCGATACCGTCGTTCTATGATAATTATAACGGGTGACATGATGTGTCTGTGAAACATCATTTAATATCTCATCCAGGCGAAAGTTGGCACTGAAGCTTGAAAGCTTTCAGTGTGTATGTGTGTCTATTACAAGAAGGCTGAACCACCAGACTAAAATTTTATACATCAAGTAACGTCCAAGAAAAGAAATGCGAACGAAATGCTTACATCAGAAAAGATAGTTTAACGAAATCTTCTCTTCATCTATTAATATTGAATAATGTTACACAATGTCACTCATTTTTTTTAAATTGATATTTACATTAAAATCAAAACGATATGGATTTATAAACCCTCGAGAACTTACTCCTGATATTACATATATATATTTGCATAGGTTAGCGACCCAAGGTCGACCACATCATTGGGGAGCAAATCATGCATTGTATACACTTGCATCATAGTTATTTACTTACAGTTTGTTCGCGACATTCGCACAAATTTGCATTTTAATGTTTACTGACTAATCAATATTTTCACTATTACTTTGTTTCGACCTGTCATTCGATGAATGGCATAGGATTATCGATATGAAAATCGATAAGAAATATTTATTGAATTGCTAATAAATCGATACAGCGTATATTAACAATGTAATAACAATGCTTTAATAATTAAGCAAGCGACATATGAAGTGCGATGACTTGCGAAATAATATTCGTTATCGATTGTCGAGATATTGCGAGGGAATTATCTACCTACGCCTTTTAGGAAAAAAAACCATTCTCTTTTACTCTTGTATAGATATCATTGAAATTTAATTTGCGGTATTGAGCAATTTTCATTCGAGTTGCAAACCTCGTCGCGTATTCTTCTGTTTACGCATATGAGAAAGATAAATAAGCGTCTCACACACGAAGGAATTTTCGCATGTATGCGGAAGAGAGGCATCGTAGGAAGGATTAGGCGAATGTCTACCTTCCACATTCCTGCGAAATGACCTCGAATTTAACAATGGTAGGCAAAGGACTTGGAGCCCGATTTCTGAGCCTGAATCGACTCACATATACTCTCTAAAAGAGAATCAGTGTATTATCACTGAAAAACAGTAACTAATCACTGATTACAGAAGTTATAAGTACAGCACTGTAAATCAGTGATATTTTATTGAAAGAATCAGTTAATAATTTTGACTGTTTCAATCAGTAATATCTCAGTAATATTTCTCAATATCAGTAATATTTCTTTCGTTATTGCTAGTAATATTAAACTACAATTCATGTCTCTATCTATTTCATAAATATAATATAAATATTATATAATAAATATAAAAATAAATAAATATATATAAATATAAATAAATATATATAAAATTAAACATTTTATTTATATTTACTAAATATTTATTGTATTAAAAATTTTATTTTATTTATATTATATGTATATTGAACTTGTTATTTTAAATAACGAACGAATAATTTTCATTAAGTCGCCAGACATTTATTTGTCCGACTTATAAGATCGATTTAATCTGAAGCCTCTCTATTGAGATTTCAGAATTTAAATCGAAGTAATATTTCTAATTTTATCTGACACTTTTTGCAAACTTTATGTAATTCTTATGACTAAAACTAAATATGAGAGAGATAGCGATCATAGCAGTAAAGCGTTTCCTGAAGATCAGTAAAATACTCACTGATTCTCAGTGAAATCTTATTTTACTGTTTAAATTAGTGATATTTTCACTGATTCACTTTTAGAGAGTACACCGGGTGATCCGCCTATTTCGAAACGTGAGCACGCGCATGATGAACGACTGTTTACTCGTACATTTCGTACTTCGATACATCCGAAGTACGATCCTAATATGTGATTGCGTCAGCGCTCATCGATCACAGTAGCTCTCCCGACCGGCGAAAGCTTGGCTAATAAGCTTGACAGTAGGCGGAATATTTATAACGGATGAGCTGTTTTCAATATCGATGGCACAAGAAACTGGCAAACAGGAACTATGTATAAATATTAACGAGCCGGTAAATCGCATTAAGCGGCGAAACGTGACTCGGTGGAAAAGTCACGTTTGTTTATCCTCTTAACAACTAGTTATTTTCTATGTGTTGTGACTTAGAAATGTAAACGTTTACTTAAAATTTACATTAATAAATCTCCATCATTTTTTTTTAAACATACAAAGTTGTAATAAAATCATGTAATCTGTGGATACTCGAATATCTCATGGATTAAAAACATGAAACGTCAGTTTGTATAATTTTTTAATATTTATTTTTTAGTTCTTTTTGATGGCAGATTCTTGGGCCATGTTTTGTCTATAAATAATCTCTATAATAATCTTGTACATTGATACATTCTGCCGCGACTAACGGACAACCACAAGTTATAAATGGTGGTCATTAAAATGCGTGATACTCCAATGTAACTTGTCTAGTACGCGGAATTGTAATTTATGTCGATATCTATTTTAGCTGGCTTTATCTCTTGCGACAAGAGCATGAGGTGATATATTAATCAGTAGTAGTCAGGACGAACTGTCGAATGATGCAATGCAAACACCTGATTGCGCGGATCACTTTCGGATGACCCGGATATTTTTTCTTTACACTCGAGCACATGTCACAAACGCGATTATGTAATTGATATCGTGATAAACGTGTGTCAATATCTCCTCCCGTTTTTCCCCCACCTGCTCTTCTCGCTCTTTTTACGACGATACAAGATGTGAAGTAAGTACGATAAGGTAGTAGAATCGATTCGTGTCATTGTGTATGAGTCGCTGACTTTCTAATGCTCAAAATTTATCGCGAGACGCCAGGGAGAGGAGGAAGGAGGAAGGGCAAACTATGACTAACGGATTTTAGTCAGAACCGAAAATAACGTGACTGGATTGACCAATTAACAGATAGAGTCTAATGCGGGGATACATTTTTCTACTCGAAAAAAAATAAGCGAAACCCGAATACATTCTAACATTTCTAACGTTTCGAAGCAAAGTGTTGAAGATAATTTCCATAATCCGTTGTAACGATTGAATTGTTAAATAAAATCTCTCGATTATCTCTTCTCGCGCGCTCTTTTTCATCTCTATCAAATACTTGTAAATTTTAAGTCGGACAATACTTGTAAATTTTAAGTCGGACAAATGTTATCAGATGCAAGATTATTTCGTTGTACAAAAAATATGTTGACGAAGTGACCTCTATTCTAGTGACACTTGACTAGAGCTTTTATTTACATGCAATGTGCTTTGATTGTGTTGTAGACGCATGTGCTATTGATGGATGCTTTCGTACAGAACAACAGGCTGGATCATGTCTCCAGAGTAATGTCATCACACCCATCGTATCTGGAACATTTCCTGCGGACTCAGCATTTCATCCTTCGAGGAGATGGACCTCTCCCTTATGACTACCGACATCTCATCGCCATTATGGTAAGTTTTCATTCTTGTCCTCCTACGAAAAGTTTCGTAAGTCAAGTACATTTCGGAAAAGAATTTTTTCTATTCTTGCATTGATTGATTTTTTTGATGGAGAGTCTGAGTTAGTTTCAGGATTTAACATTAAATATTTTAGGGGGAGATTTATTTTAATTTTTTAAAGAGAATATAGGATAATTATATATTTTAGGATAATAATAATATTTGTATTTATAAATTTCTTAATATTATTATATATTTATTTAATAATTTGAATTAATTTAACATGTTTGTTAATTATTATAATACGTGGTTCATTATCTCGAATAATATGATGAACTAATATATTTATGTTGAAAAATTATTTTACCTTTAGGATTAATATATATATATATATATATATATATATATATATATATATATTATTTTAGGGTATAAATTTTTATTAATAATTATTATTTAGTATAAAGTTAATAAAAATTATTTTAATAATTATTATAGTAAAGCTAATAGAAAATTTAGGATTTCTTTATTATATTTTCAAAATATAAACTTTAATCAAGTTCATTAACTTATTTATGGACGATTTTTTAAAAACATTTCTCGTCTTTTTTGAAAGACGTTCATCGTTTTTTCGGAGAACATTTTCTTTCGCGAAGCTAAGCTTTTCTTCATCGCGCCTTCATCTTTTTTCTAAAGTTCCCCGATCGTCCTCAAGCGGCGGGTCATCGGGTCGAAGGTTATCGTCGTCCGAGTAAATGCAACACGCGTGTATTTCGTAACGTCACGCACGTTGCCGTAGCAAAGACTCTGTGAAGATGTGAAAAATAACATTGGCTGTTCCTTTATGATCTTTACCACTCGACGATTCATATGCGCTCGTTCGTCATTATTCTTAGCTATTTTTGCATCAAAATATGCCATTTTGTTATGTCAATTATATAACTATGACACTCTCTTAGATATGCACGCGTATAAAAAATATGACGCGTGTAGGAATCGTCTTGAAAACAACGTTATCTTCTTCACAAAATTGTGTAATTGAGACAGAATTTTAATTTTAAAAAAGCTGATAGATAAAATTGTATTTTATTTTTAAATTAGACAATTTTGTTCTATTTTTATCAATGATTTAAATGATAAAAATAGAAATAGAGTTCAATCTTTCTAATATATGTAAGTTTTATAGAACATAAATAATACATAATTTAATTTCAATATATGTAAGTTTTATACAATATAAATAATACATAAGTAGAGATATATCTAATCGATCAATCTATTCTCAAGGATCAGACAAGCCAATATTTTTCAGCAAATGAATCATTTATCATATAACACTTGGAATATACAGATTTGTGCGAGAAACAAGTTTATCTAAATAACGCACACAAGCAGAGAGATAAAATATATTTGTTGACTTTACTTTGTACAGCAAGAATCATATAAATTCGTATGTGTTTACTTACGAAAATAAAATTATAATATATCCTCTTTCGAAACATCATTAAGTTGTGATATTTTTATTCGTTTTTAAAAATGTGTGTGAAATAATTTATCGATAATTTTTTCAAGAGTTTTTATGAACAAATATTTCAGTATTTTTTTGGCTTTTCTGCAATATTTGGAAAAAAAAAAAACATTTATTTTTTTCCAATTGTTTGAAGTCTATTTATTTTTTTTATCTTCTTTCTTTACAAAATTGTTGTTCCTCGATTAAGATTTCACTTCATCTCGGGAGATATAAGCTCGGATTAGCCTATAAATAATTATTCATTGAATGTATTTCCATGAATAGAAACTGCACAATATGAAACTGATGAAAACTATGATGTTGATAGATAGCACTCGATGTAAACGCGAGAGTAAGTATGCTAATTTTATAAACTAGTTTAGTTTGAATCGTCGAGTTAACAACTGCTTGACAAGCACTCGCGCGATCGCAACTGTCTTTGTTTATTGCAAAATCTTGGATAAACTGCAGAAACTTTGTAAAAATTGCTGTTTTTCCATATATTATAATATCAAGATTACAACTTCCGTCTTTGATGTAATCAAAAGTTTAATCAGAAGTCATATGATTTATTGTGAATTTTATCTTGTATCCAGCTGATACAATTTTCGCACATCTTAGGAGATCTTTTTTTAATATATATATATATATATATATATATATATATATATATATATATATATACTCCAAACACTCGAATCGGAAAAAACTCTTGTATTTATATTATTTACATAATATATCTGAATCTAATTTTATATTAAATCGAAATTTGATTAATTTTAAATTTGTTCTAATTTAAATTTGATTATTGTGCCTTCCGCATGCTTCTTGATTCGGTCTTCGAATTATCTCGATTTGATAATTTGAGAGACATACTAGCAAGTTGCGCGATACAGAAATATCATCACGGCGGGTAATGATCATTCGAAAAAGACTTTATCTTTTGAGAGGGACGAGGGTAAATTGTTGATCGGTACACGTGGATGGAGCGCGATAAAGTGATAAGGTATCTGAAAAACAGCTTTTTTACTGATAAATATTTTGTACGGTGCACGTTCTCTTTGAGATTCATCTCGCAATGAAAATTGGAAAAATTAATTATATCATTGTATCTCATGCACAGATTTATTACAAATTTGAAACGAGATTAAAAATAGCTATGTAATAAAATTAATCGCAAGATCTCGTTTGAATATAGGAATAATATGAAATATTTCTTTATTTATTTATTCTAATACTTTCAGAGAGTTACATTTCATTAATTTTTATCTAAATTAGATGTAATAATTAGTAAATTTCTTTTCTCGAATATGTTAAAATATTTTGAAATCTTATTCTTTCTAGATATGGATATATCTATATTTAATTTATATATATTTAGATTTCTAGATTATATATCTCTAGATGTTTAATTTATATATAAATGATAATGAGAAATTTTATATTTTTTGTATAGATAAATAGTCTATATTTGTTCTGCAAACAAAAATGTAATTTTGTGATGATAAAAAAAATATATATATAAAGGTATATATATATTTAAATTTTATTTTTGTAAGCATCAAGCATATTTGTGTAATTCTTGCAATACAAAACAAATGCAACATCATGTTATGCGTATAAATGAAAGAAAATAATATCAGACTTTGAAAGAGAGAGATAAATCATTTAATTGTCGCTAATCATCTTGTCTCAAATTATATCTACTAATTAATGCAGATATAAATTTTTTGCGGTTCTAATCAATATATATTTGCTATCGATGATTATAATAGGTTAATTAACTTATTTAACTTTTTTAAAAATAATGTACATAGTATAAAAAGAAAACGATAATGTGAATATCGCGAATCTGCGGATATTTGCCGATTTCGAATTATGTCGCCGAAAGGTCGCCGCGAATTTATCGTTATCACGGATTGCTCGTAATTTCGCAGCATATTTGCGATGGGGTTATCAGTGGGTACCAAAGGTATGCTCTTTCGCGATTTGGGAAAGAAAAACAGGATGTGTTTTTCGCGCAATAGTTTCTGGGATTGGTCATCGTAGGAATATCGGATATATCGATTATTGAGATGCGCTTTAAACACGATGGATACTCGCGTTTTTCTTGCGATTATCAATCACGGACATATTGTTTTCTGACGATAATAAATTATTTCCTGTATTTGTTTTTGTTTTTTTTTCATCTTCCCAATTTTTCCACGATGGTGCGAAATCTATATCGCTATAGTAAAGTCTCGCTGGCAATTAATGCTCATTAATCTCTGATATAAACATTGCATAAATTGATAAGTTTAAATTTTGCAAACTTTCATAATTGACGAATTTGATGATAATCAGATCTGGATGCTGATTGATTACGCGATAAAATTAATGCTAATAATCTTTATTTTTCTCTTTTAATATCGATGTTGATAATTTTTTCAAGCTTCTTTAAAAATTATAAAATTTCTATGAACCTCCTTATATGAATTGGCTTTTTTCCTTTTTTTCTCTTTCTCTCATGGATCAAATTGATAAGCACGATAAATTATTAATAGAATGATATGCCATACACTCTCCGGATTATTACTAGTCATATCAAGTCATGTTTTTCCGAGAAAATCCGTTAGATTCTTAAAGTATTTGCGGACTCTTCTCTTATCTACTTTCGAATCGATTGATTTCTAGAGATGTTTCATGGCAAACAGATGTCTTGTTTGCCTATTTTATCGCACTTTCTTATGTACACATACATACACTCATACATATTCTCTCTTTCTCTGTCTATTCTCTTTTTTATCCTGCTTTTTTCACTCGCGTTCTCTCTTTATCGTGATACCGGTACCCTATCCTGTCATGATGATCGATCGATTCCGTGGCTGGATCGCGCTGCATCCACCACCTACGCATTCCCCGCGGTCGGGGATGCTGCTAAACTAACACGATCTCCATGCCCATGGGCTTTGCAAAGTTACTCTCGCAAAAATAAATAAATCATCGACGAATTCGCATCAAGTAATTTAACCCTCAAATAATTGCGTTTATATAAAATTCATTTCAAAACTAACTCTTTACGTTGATAAAAAAATCACACATACCCTATCGGTTTTAAATTTTCCATTATTCGAAAATTTATTTTTCTCTCGATATCTATCGCGGAATATATAGATATTTTTATGACATATGCAATATGATATTACAATGTGGGGTTATCACGGGTTTAAAACGTTCATCACATACTCTTAATTTTTTTCATGCAATTCTTTTCAATATTATTTTTCAATTTTACATCTTATTTTATCGTCTTCTCGATTATGCTTATGACTAATTTTCTGTATCTTGGGATTTTTCATTGTTGTCAATTACAAAACCGATAACGCGACTCGATCCGATAATTCGTAAGTTTTTCTTTAGATTGTTTGTTCGACAGAGGATTAAGCGCACAGCAAGCATAAAGCTCGAAACTCCATATCTGTTGGATTCAACACGTGCTGAAAATGATAACGCGATATTGCCGGTCGCGACCTCACGCAATTTTGCGCCGCCATGCATCATCACGTCGTCGTTAATTCGCCTTTCACCGTTCGAAATTTGCGTTGTATAAATTGAAAAACGCAGGGGATGCTCGGCGAGAGTGAGATAGAGAGAGAGAGCTAGAAGTCTCCATCTTCCTTCGTCCCGAAAATCGAGCCAATAAACTCGGGCGCTCGTCCTCGGAAAATTTGTGAAACGAGAAATCTATCGCGTTTATCGCGCGATATCACACGCATGCATGTACATGCAATATACATGCGCACGTGTATGGGAATACACGTGCAAATTGACGTGCAATAATGCATGGCGGACGCGATCGGCATCCGGCGTTCAATGCTCGAATGGAAATTCCTCGCGGGGCAAAATTGCTTTCGGTCGATTCGCGACCTCGGTCGTTTTATTCGCGCTTATTTCCCTATGGATAGTATCTTATCGACGAGCATTATCTGCCCGAGCCAATTCTGCGGGCCTGTATACTACATATCTGCTTATTGTGATGCGCAGCCTGAGGCGAGCGGCGATAATCGAGATTACGAGGCTTGTATCGTCGAAATGCCCATAAATTAAATGATTTATTGCACGTAGGGCGATGTGTGCATTGTAATTAGGCCGTAATTATATTATATCATTACTCGACATTGCCCGGCATTAGAAGCATTTGGAACAAATTATTTCCATTGCGCGGATCTTTATTTTGTATTCAAATTGTGCTTCATCATAAAGATCAATTGGCGGCGCATTCAGAAAAAAATTGCGGTTTCTTCTCGAAAATTTGTTTATTTTTTTAATCCCCTTCAATGACGTGCGATTTAATGTGGTACAATAAAATTGAGAAATGTATAAGAGAGATTACATTATATGATGGAAAAGCGGCGTCAAGTGGTATCTCGCATATATCGACAGATAAGTTGATGAGAAAACAGGTTTGAAGATCCATCTATCGTGTAATTTCAGGCCGCTGGCAGACATCAATGTAGCTACCTTATAAACCTGCAGAAGAGAGAGTTTCTTCTTCAGGGCGGTGATCCCTTGTGGCTCCAAGGTCTTAGATCTATACCGGGAAAACTGCAAGATCTCTATGAGATCAACAAGATCCTAGCTCACAGACCGTGGCTCCTGAACAAATCGCACATAGAGGTAATATTCTCGTATGAATTTATTGAAATGCCGAATCGTGCTCGAGAATGTTAATAAAAAAATACATTCGTGTTAATTTTAATTTTGTTTCCTGTTTGTAGAAGTTGACTAAGGGCGATGACAATTGGTCCTTAGCTGAGGTCGTCCAAGCGATAGTGTTATTAGCTCACTTCCACTCATTATCGTCTTTCGTATTTTCCTGTGGAATTAACGAGGAATTGGATAACATAACTGGCCACCACTACAAGGAGAACATACAGGACAATAGTAATAACGTACCTCCCGCCAAAGATAAATTATCCAGCAGTCCGAAAAAAATTCTCAACGGTGACGGTAAGACCGGTACGTTGCACTTTACCTACTCACTATAGATACCTTTCTATAGATAATATCGATCGTAACTGAACGACTAAATTCGAATCTTTCAATTGTACGCTTTTAATTGTGCGAATTATACGTGCAATAATTTTATACACGAATATCAAATAATCCGTGATATTAATTTGTGATTTTGTTTTGATTTCATACAGAAAATATGCCATCACCACCATCGTCACCGAGCATAGTTGGCGAGCAGGAAGTCGGCGTGGAGACTCTGATGGAACGTATGAAACGCCTCTCGGAAAAGTCCGAGTCCTACCAGATCACGCAAGAAGAACTCTCCAAGAGATTCGAGACTGTTGAAACACAATCAGCCGAGCTGACGGCGGCGCCGCAGAGGAGTAGCTCGGTCCTTGACTCAGATATCGGTCTATTCATCGAGGATCCCACCTTCATCTATCAGGATTTCGCTAAGGTGAGGTTTACTCATCGCTACCGAAAATAACCGTCAACCGAATCCCTGGAATGGCTGGAATCCCCATTCTCATAGATTATTGCGATGTGGTCCTTAATTGGATCCTTTATGATAAGGTCTTCGTCCCTTTATGATAACGTCGACGTTATTCGCGTATCTTATATTATTCACTTGACGTTCCGACGATGATTCCGCGCGTTGTTTTGGCATACCTAACAAGTAGTGCGTAATCGATTAGAGCCGAAAGGATATTCTCAAGGTTTTAGCGTGCGGCTCATCCATGAATATTTAAGTCAGCTGCGCTTGCTTCGCGCTCGCGAAGCTTACGGTGATGCTCGCGTAACTGTCATGAATATTTACTGCGCGACAACAACGTTGTGTACGGGCTGACTCGAGGTAACCGTGCGAAGGTGGGGCAGAGCCGACAGATCATACCACGCGTTAATTATGCGCAAGTTATTAAAAAAAACAAGTTGCTTCGCGCCGGATGTATAATTCAAGTTATATATTTAATTTCTCGCTTTGTTCTTGGACGTAATTTTTTTCATCTCTTTCGCGATCTCTCGACGGTGCAGTTTTTTTTTCTTGTTTTTTTCAGCACCGTGCTCTCTCTTTTAACGTGATTCTTCTGTTCCTTTTTCCAGCGCGGTCAGCTGAACGATATTCCGACCTTCCGTGTCCAGGATTACTCTTGGGATGATCATGGTTATTCCCTGGTGAATCGTCTTTACAACGACGTCGGTAATCTTCTCGACGATAAATTCAAGACCGCGTACAATCTGACATACTACACCATGGGCACGCACAATAAGGTCGACACATCGCGCTTCAGACGGGCGATCTGGAATTACATACAGTGTATGTTTGGCATCAGGCACGACGATTACGATTATAACGAGGTGAATCAATTACTCGAGCGTAGCCTCAAAACTTTCATCAAGAGCGCCGTTTGTTATCCGGAACGTGTCACTAAAAAGGATTACGATCGCGTCATGAGGGAGTTCAAACACAGCGAAAAGGTAAGCGTAGATATATCTTCCGAATTAAAATATTTAGTAAAATTAATCTCTTGAGAATTTTTTTAAATTTCATTAAACGTTAATCGAAATAACGTATCAAAATATTCGCGTCGTTAAATAAAGAATGACTATCTTAAAAACTGAAATATTTATAGTAATTTAAATAGTACTGGTAACACGTAACATATATTAAATAATAATGTAACGTATATCAATTAATGCTAATGTCTTATTTTTTTATTTCAATGTTTATATTAAAATTTTCATAAGAAAATTATTGTGAGTAAATCTCTTTTTATTATATATTATTAATTTTATATTTCTTAGATGTTATTATTAGATTTTTTAATCTTTTAAACTTTTTCTCATGCCATGCTACGTAAATAATTTTGTCATTGAACTTTTAAATAATTTTGTCATTGAACAATCACTTTAATCTGCGCGCGTTTGATTAAAATAATTTAACTAAAGAAAAAAAGTTTTTCGTAATGTCTTTTATTTTGAAGCTGTGCGATGATTTTATATGCATATTAATTCACTGATAAAATGATTGCGATAATGTTGCATCAATTCTCTTACTTTAAAAATGTCAAATCTTATAGAAATTTAAATGAACAGCAATTTATGTAAATAAGTTCAGAAGTTAAACGTGTTAAATACAAAGTGTTACGCATTACATAGTTCGGTTAAAAATAGCTTCTCTGCTACTTAATTCTCGTGATAGTTAAGATTAGGTCGTACGAATGGTGTATAAAATGGAGCACTTCAAATAATTAACCATTTTGCGTCTTTGAGGCATTTAAAATTACGAAAAGAAAAAAGAATTATATTAACATAAGAAAAATTTATTTTTACATAAGACAGTAGAACGAGACATTGCTAAATCATGTTTCTGTTGCATTCTTTTCTAGGTCCATGTAAACCTGATGATTCTAGAGGCTCGCATGCAAGCGGAATTGCTATATGCTCTTCGTGCCGTGATGCGATACATGACCTAAAGCGGAGTTTTGCGTCATCCCTTCGTCTATCTGCTGTCTGTCAGTTTTGTCGATTTGTTTTCTCAAACCACTCTCCGCGCTATCCGGATTCCCGGGATCTGCGCAAGAGATGGAAGGAACGAGTGAGCGCGATATCATCGAGTTTCATGTGTGAAACATACACATATACGTGCGCGACATCATGAAGCCACTTCATCGTCAACTTCACCGTGAATCGCGGTGATAAAGAGCAATCGTGATTCTTTAATTAAGGAAAGGCGATAATGAAGAAGTGAGGAAGAAAGAAGAAACGAAATAAAGGAAGATATGAGTCGATAGGAAAGGAAGATGCAAAGAATTGCAATACGTGGCCGTTTAGCTGCGCTTGCTACGTGATCTAATGGCGCATTCAATGCATCTTTGTTCCTCGAGCGATTTATTAATAATGACATCGATCGCAAGTTGCGTCTATTCATAATAATGTTAATATAGTTTGTGGCGGATATATAGGATCGGCAGAGTGCTTTTTCTTTCGTACATGTTTGGGAGAGAATTAGAGAGGGAACTAAGAGGAGAGAAAGAGATTGTGTGAACAGACAGAAAAAAAGACAAGGCTAGGGATGACAAAGAGAGGAAAGTTTATAATTTGTTTTGTACATAGACACTTGTATTTTTCTACGTTCGGCATCGTAGCAGACTGTTATTTGTGCGTTTCGTTTATGTTTCAGATCTGTTAAAAAAAAGTTTGCTCTCGCCTGTTAGTAGCTTTCGCGTCGGGCTTTAATTTTATACATATACACATTTCTCTGCGTTTATGTTTCGATCTTTTGCGCCATTCGCCAACAAGTTCATGGATAAACGTATCATCAAATGCGTGCATACACGAAACAAAATTTTAGCTCCGCGCGCAATATTTTGTTTCTACTTTTGGGTCGGGTGATAACTTGTCGAGAAGAAAATTAATTGTAAAATTAAATTAAGAAATCTATTAACGCTGAATCCGTCTCAATTTCGTCTCCGAGTCTTTCGTTCTTGTGCACATACACAACACATTGCAAGTTATCGTCATATAAGTATACAAAAGAGACGATTTCTCTCTCGATGTTGACATCAAGTTCGTGACAATTTGATTTCTCTGACGATAATAGATTTCTTAATTTAGCGTTAATAGATTTCTTAATTTAATCTTACAATTAATTTTCCTTCTTAACAAGTTATCACCCGACACAAAAGTAAAAAATATTATATGTACAATATACACATATACATGATGCGTTTTATCTTCGTTTTATTTCGATGATTCCATCTCATAAAAACAAAAAGGAACGTGAAAGCTAACGTAAAACTGTATCTACTTACCATTCGTTATACGCATATGTCGAGCAAACCTTAGATTGTAGGACGATCCGCGATCACGTGCAGCACCACATACACGTACACATATGCATATACACTCATATACACGTTTCGATGCACGCGATCGCGGAGAGAAGCAATGCCTGTCGGCTGTGTTTATTTACTGAGGGATGACGCGCTCTATTATCGTTTAGCCGAATGCGAAAAGCATCGCAAATCGCTTGCTTTCAATCATCCAAGAACAAGCTGTCTTTTCATCTTGATATTAAGATACAGTAGATAGATCGGTTTTTGAGAATTGAATATTATTATTCTTGTCGGCAAACAAATTAAATAAGAGAGATTAAAGTCTTGGTTGGAAACGAAACTTGAAAAATATTTGTCTCAACTCGCCAAACTCGTATTGAATGATAAATATCGATCTACTTCGTTTGCGTATCACGTATACCGCGTATGTCGAGTTTTGCACGAGAAGAAGATTCGGCTGCTATTTTGAATTGGAGAAAGAAAAATTATTGTACTCGTTCTGTGTCGATAATTCGTAATTTGAAGGAGGGAGGAAGATGGCACGAAGGAAAGCGTGGATCGGGATTACTAGACTCGTATGAGAACCGCGACCGACCACGAAAACACCAATCTCTCTCGACGCCCAATATCATGCGCACACGCGCGCGTAGGTGTTTATCAACGAATTTCCATGCCTTCTAATAGCCTCCCTCCGTAGCCTCTAATATAATGCACTATAGAGGAGAAAGAAAGAGAGAGAGAGAACTTAATAGAGCGATGGGGTACGCAATACACAATTGACGGAGCCCTGTCTCTCCCTCGGCGATTAATTACGATCGTTAGAACAGCGAGGACACTGAACAAACGGTGTCAAAGTGTTGTGCACGAGGAGGATCGAGGAGAGGCTGTTTAAACACAAATCAAATCCTTATAATAGATTGTTAAGGTATACACATACACACGAAGAATGTGGCACAAACTATTACACGCGAATTATACGTGTTCTGTGATCGCATATATCTACATTTATATGTATAACACATACAAATACACACACACAAACACACAAAACAAATGTAAATATGTATGTGTATTATATACATATGCATATATATATATATATATATATATATATATATATATATATATATATGCATATGTATATAATACACATACATACATACATATATATATATATATATATATATATATATATATATATATATATACGCATATTTAAAATTAACTTGGCGAGAGAAAGAGAAAGGGAGAACGAGAGAAAAAGGAGAGCGCGTATACAGAAGTTTGACAATTCTATGTATATCATTCGTAATTATAATGTCTCTTTATTGTATAACTGTGCATGTGTGCGTGTATTGTGTTCGGCGCGCTCCAAATAATCGATTTACTCGCATGTGTGTTAAACGATATCAGAATGTCGGTACTTTGGAATGCAAATTTATGAACAATTATTATGATCTCGATTGAACGAACGGTGATAAGTGACGCATAGCGAGCAAAGACGCATGCTAAAAATTGAAACTGGCGTAATTTCGGTGAATTGTGATAATTCGGGCGATAAAAAGGGCGCGAAATAACATTTTTATTAAATATGTATAAATGCAAAATATATATTATTTTATTATATATGTAAATATGAAACTTA
This sequence comes from Camponotus floridanus, assembly GCF_003227725.1. Lineage (NCBI taxonomy): Eukaryota > Metazoa > Arthropoda > Insecta > Hymenoptera > Formicidae > Camponotus > Camponotus floridanus. The sequence goes on from NW_020229248.1 coordinate 220,416, forward strand.
AAATTTTTAATAGAAAATAAAATTTTTATCTAATATATGTATAATAACATACAAAGTAAATTTTTTCTACAAAATATCAGAATTTCAAAATAATGTTATGAATGCGTCGTTCAAAATTTTACGAAAATGTTCTCACAATCCCAAATCCATCTATTTTAATCAATTATTTATAGATATTTAGATTTTCCGATAAATTACACCGGTTCCGATTCTCGATTTTAATTTTCTAGTTTACCGGCATCCGGAAGTAAATTTATTCCGGCGATATAAAATCGTGTTCCAAAGTACCAGTCCACATATGGAGACATGCATACACACACGCGCACAATCCGAATGATGCGGAACAAAACGTGGATAGCAACAGCGAGACATTTCGACCAACAAAGCGACGCGTTTTTTTGTTTCCTTAGATGAAGTCTCTACATATCACTCCGAGAATTTAAGATAGAGAAAGAAAAACGCGTCTCGCGCGATCGCTTAGAGCTCGTCTCGCCAGAGCGGAACAGCCAAATCGGCAGAACCAATAACTTTTTGGCGATCGAACTTTTTCTCTCATTGCTTTGTGTCTTGTCGTTGTTCGTGAATGGCAACTGAAGGAAGGAAGCAACGATTTTGCGACAAAGTCGCAGTTTTTGTCATGTTAACGACAATATTTCCAGTTTTTTCTGTTCTTTCTTGTATTTTTCTTTAAGTCATTTTTCGGTCTCCACTTTGAAACTCTCTTTCTCTTCTCTGCTCTCCCTTATATATCTTTCTATTTATCTATCTCTTCCTCTCCCTTTCGTTCTCCCGGCAATTCACAAAATTGTCGATCGCGATCGATGAGTTTAGAAAAATCCGGACGTCTTATTTTTTTTACCAGGATACGTACGATGATATCAAATTCTTAAAAATCAAAATTGATCATTGGATTTTATAATACATTATTTCTTAATCAAACTCGCGTCATACGAGTATCCGAAGTTCAAACCAAAGAGATGTATAAGGGGAGTATTGTTGCGATCACGAATTTCAATAGTACGTATCAGTTTATAAATTATTTACGCAAAATATGTTCACACATAAGTTCAAAAGAAAAATGTACTCCGTTCTGTACTGATGGTGAAATATTCGATAGCTTTTACTCACGAATATTTTATACGATTACTTTATGTGTCTGAATATTTAAGGAACAAAATTATTCGCGCATTTAGTTTATAAGTATCACGATTTCTCTGACATACACAATGGTTTTACGTAACTCCAATCCCTTTTTTTAATACCGTTTTAAGTGACTAATAATATAGGTTTCAATTCGTATGTGTTTTCGGCGCGTTATGCAATCACAGATGAGTGAAAATTCATTAATTACCATAATAATCACGTTTATCATTTAGGGTAATTGTATCGCGAAAGTTATTTCAATTCTTTTCGAATTTTATAAAAATAATAATATACGCGGATATGTATTTTTAATACATCCCAATTCTATAAGAAAAGATATAAGATTTTATATAGAATTTTATTTATTTAACATGTTTCGAAAAAAAAACGGCGCTACACGAGTCCTATGAGATCTTAGTCGAATTTTTTCCATTTTCTCTTTTTTCTCTTCTTTCTTCTCTCTTTTAAATTAGTTTCTCTCTCTCTCTCTCTTTCATGTTTTTTATTTATTTCTTTTGCGTTATTTATATTCTACATTATTGCTCTCGAACATAAATCAATATCTTTTGTTCTATCTTTCCAATTATGTGTCTTTATATTCGCCAATTTTTGTCATTATTAGCATTGTTCATTTTACGATCAGCGAAAGAGAGAGACTTCATAATAAGTTTATCGATGTAAGTGAGAGCAATAACGAATCGCAACAAGTGTTCGCGATAATCGTGTGCGCAGATTGATCTCATAATGTAGTAATTGCGAAAAACAGAGAAAGAGAAAGAGAGTTATAGAAGGGGAGACAAGAAGAGAAAATAGAAATATGCGTAAAATTTGTAAAAGGGAGAAAAAAAATCGTCGTAGTAACGAGAGAAGGGCGTTATAACGATTACGGACGTTTATGAGCGTCTGCTCCATATCTTTTTTCATTATTCTTTTTCTTTTTTGTATTCTAAATGCGAGAAATTCTCGCGGATTCACTCGTGAATGCCGCTGTAGCGAACCACATATTGCGGCAGATCATAATTTTGCGATTCTAAGAAGAAAAATATGATAGGAGAAAGAGAGAAACAGAGAGCGAGCAAGAGAGAGAGAGAGAGAAAGAGAGAGAGAGAGAGAGAAGGAGAGAGAGAGAGAGAGAAGGGGAGGGATGGAGAGATAAAAAATAGAAGAAATCGAGATTTTTACGAAAAAATGATTAAGTCGTGCGTGCCGTATATAAATGAATGCTTTTGCAGCAGGATACGATCAAACATCGGATATTAACAGATCTCTAATTTTCACGTAACGAAATATAAAATTATTGCAAAGTCAACAAGATACTTGAAATACACTTATAATGTCATTATACTATCTTTTCAATTGATCTTTTGAACGCATTTCAAATGTCCATATAAGTTCTTCTACCGGAAGAACAGAGAGATCTTTGATTGTATCTCGTGTTTGATCATAATTCCACTTTATCAATTTCTCTGTTTCTCTCTTGGACACGCGAGGCAGGGCATGTTGAGATTTCGAGTCGAGTTGATGCCTCGGTAAAGTATATAGTGAGAATATTGGAGGTGGACGAGTACAGAGAAAAAGAAAAAGTGTCAGAGAAAGGAGCAAGAAGATGCGCATGGTGGAGTGAAGCATTTTTAAAAAAGTAAAAAAAAAATAAATTTTTATGTACATATAGACGTTGAATTGGATCTAAGCTTGTCGTCCACTATTATCTGAAGTGGGTATTCTCAAGAGAGAAAAAGAGAGCGAGAAAGAGAGGGAGAGAATGATAGAAAAAGTGCGAGAGGAAGAGAGAGAGAGAAAGAAAGAGTGAATAAAAGCACGAATGTGCAAAACCGAGTGTCCACCTCCGAAAGTCACAAAAAGCATATTAAAAATAGTACATGCCACCGTATCGGGAATGATTGTGTGATAATTACAAGTGATTTGACCAGGCCCCCCCTTCTCGATTATTGAGCGAATTACTATCATCGAGAGTTTTTTTTTTAATTGCACATCACTTTTGAGTAATTGGATGTAGAGCGATAAAAGGAGGAAAATGTTTTCTCTTTTCTCGTTTTGTGCTCTCTAGATTTAGTCCATGAATTATAAAAAGAGAAACATCCTTTTTGATAATAATTCACTAATTGCACCGACGAGAAAGAGATTTCGAAAAACACTTAAGATCAGATAGAAGGAATTCCTCGCATGCGAAGCTCGTCGTAACATCTCGGTCATGTTGATTTGATTAAGCGTCGCGGTCGTAGCCTAATCTTATCATGGATCGACACGAACTCGCGACCTCTCTTCGAGGCTCTCATTTAGGAATTCCGCGGAATTTGAGTTCCCGCTAATCTGCGTATTGTCCGGCGATATTTCGTCGTATATCGTGTGTGAATATTCGAGCGATCGCCGCCATAAGTGCGGCTCCTGGAGGAAGGGGGGGTCGTATGTGATGTGATTTCTTTTATATCATAACGAATAATGAACACTAAGAAATATTATAGTTTCATATATATATAAGCGATATGTTATTTGTCATTTATTTTATCCCTTAATAAATGATGTTATATAAAAAAGACAATCTCTGTGTCGATGGCGTTTCTCAGTATTTTGCACCTCTCTAATTTAAGAGCGATTTGATACAATTCATGTATATTTTGATGTGATATCAAAATATTAATTTATTTGTAACGTCGATTCAGATAACTTTAATTTTAGTCTGATCTTAAGTTAAATTAGTTTGCTTATATTAAACTTATGATTTTCTTTTGCTAGTTTTTTAATAATTCTTTCACAATTTTTATTTTAAATTGATGTAGATTACAATTCGAAGAGGATTAAAAAGAAGAGCGAACGATGATTCTCTTATCTTACATTTATTCGCCGACTATCAGTATCGTTACAGCATACGACGTTACATGACACCAAACATCTAAGTTGTACTCCATTAGTACTAATGATTACTCACTCGCATAACTCACTTTTGCATAAAATATTTCCATTACGAATTTGATTGCTCTGTTTTTTTTATCCGCGACGATATTTACAGAATACTTCGCAAGTACCTTACACTTTAGCAGTCTTTCATAGAGAAAGAGAGAGCAAGAAAAAGAGAAAGAATGCATTTACAGAATGTATTAAAAATCGTTCTGTTCATGAATCGAGCATTGGATCTCGTGCGAGAGAGTAGCATGAATGTGCTCTATGATATATCAGCGTCATTGCGGATATATCAGATCATTTAGTTCTCTAAACGTAGGACGGAGGATTGTTCATCGTCTATCGTTATAGATTCAGCGTACTACTCTCTTGATAGAACTTGATCTTGCATCAGTTTAAATAGAATTGAGGGTTTAATGCTTAACAGATTGATTTCGCAATCTTTACTTCTCATAATAATTGAAGACTTGACATAAAAAAGACTGTATGCGCTAAAGAAAAGTCAGAATTGGAAATGGGAAAAAACACATTTCGCTAGATAATTTTTATTTCACAAGATGAAAGAAAAAAATATAAAAGAGGAGAAAAGCTTTCTTTTTTGTACATCTTAAATTTTTTGATAGATTATACTTAGATCCTTTTATACAATCTCGGCGCGTATGATAATTTAAATAAAACTTGAGACTGAAGCGTTTACAGTCTATTTACGTAAAATATTCAATTCGTTGAAACGCATTAAAATTCGTTGTCAAACAGCTTAATTCAATTAGATCTTGACTGCAAGGGAAATTTCTTTTAACAAAGTCGAGAATTAATATGTATTGCGCGAATTGATTACAACTTACTTTTCAATTTAGACATATATATATATTGAATTATGCATCTCAACGTATATTTAATATAATAGCATGCTTTGTCTCAAAATAATTATATCGTTTCAGAAATTGATTAATCGTACAAAATTTGCGGCCAAGAGGGAAATCATTTTAGAGCTGTTACATTATTTTATCAATTAGATCAGTATCATGTTGATTTTTCGATAGATTTGTCAGATGTGTGCGAAAAAGCGACACACGTTTACAAAATAAAAATTAAGCTCTTTTCATGATTGCGAATGTCGGGAACGTGACAAACGCTTTTATTAAATATTGTGCAAAATTCTCTGAATGTCGATACTTTTTCTTGATGAGGGTCCATTCTTTATCAATGAATCGATCGTAATTGCTTTCCGTGATGTGCGCATGTGTGATACGCTTTGTAATTATTTCTGACTAACGATAATGTCATCGAGATTCGTCTTGCTAAAGACGACGTCCCTCTAATTGCCGTCATAATCATGTGGCGGTGCGTGATGATGCATGTGGATGTGTGGAGGCAGTTCGACTACAGGTACGGTCAGGCTGCTTCTCTGTAACACGATTATATAACATTTACATGAATATCAATGACTCAGTCGTCTGTGTAAAATATTTTGAAATTTGAAATTTTATATAATATTATAATAAGTGTATTCATGTGTGTCCTTTTTTAATCGTAATTTTACCACCGACTGTAATTTTATTTTTTATTATTTAATTATTATATTGTGTGTAATTTAATTCATATAGTATGTTCAATTATTTTAGTCTTTATTATAATTATTTATTTACAATACACTTTATTAACCATTTTGAAATTTGTGATCTCTCCAGGGTCTCAAATTTTAAATTAGAAACTGAAACGTTGGCTTTTAATTTGTAGCAAATTATGAAACATTTTTAATACGAAATTTAATAAATTACGTAGGTTTTTTAATCACATTAATAAAATGTTTCCATCTTGTTATATATATATATATATATATATATATATATATATATTTATTGCGCGAATTATTTCCCCAGAAAGAATGGTAATATAATAAATTCCGTACCCGTAAATCCGCTTGTTAATTAAAGAACATTTGAATGCAATTATGAGTTTAATGAACATGGGGATATAGAAGCTCGGTGAATATAAAATTGAATAACGATATAACAGGGAGGATTGACTTCTCTCCTGGATAAAGCTATGATAATGGGATATAAAGTCGGCTTCGAATATAAAAGATAGGAATATCAGTTTGATCAAAGAGAAATGTATCGTTATCAGAATCTTTTCTTAAAAAAAGTGAACATACCAAGGTAATATATAATTATATTTCATATATATAATATATTATATTTTCGTTGCACACGAAAGATATGCAAATCAATTTTCGAATAAATATTTGAGAAAAAAATATTTTTGGTACTTTTATTATATATTCCGAGTAGATAATTATATTCACTTTTATTTACATATAAGATAAATATATTATTTTTATTATTAATTAATTACGTGCTATTAATTAATCTGTGTTGGCATTTTGCAGAAAAAAGATATCAATTGATAGATTAATAAAGGATAAAGGGGAATTTATTACCTGAGATCTGATCCCATTTATGGGAGTGGCAGTGGGATTGTCTGGCGAGTAGCCGATCACGTGCGTGGAGCATTTGTCACAGGTGCGTCGTCGTCGAGATGACGTGTGACAACGTAAAGCACGACAAAATTCACGTGCCATCTCCGAGCAAAGTGATTCTTGATTCGATTGTTGTTGAGATTGAGGCTGATGTTGCTGGCTTTGTTGTTGTTGTTGCTGCTGCTGTTGTTGCACAGCCTGAGAAATCCCCTGAAGAGAACCCGAAATAGGTGTCGAAGGCATCGGAGGCCTTTGCTACATTCACAACCCACGACATATTATTTGTGTATGTTATTGATCATGATTATTAAAAATGAGAAGCACAATAAGATGTATTATAACATAGAAGGATGTTTTAGAATTAGCGACAAGGAATAAATAATATTATTTCTCATTGTGGAACATTTTTCGAGTTATCAACTGCATTGAATATACAAGCGAAAGTAAATAATTAATCGTACAATTTTAAAGAGAACTTTAATATAATAGAAATATATAATCTGAATCTTAATTATAGATCTAAAATATTAAAATTTTTATTTAAGATTTTTGAAAAATAGATTTCCCTTTCAACATTAACATTTTAACAAAAAATTACTTTCCATTTTCCGCTAATTCATCCCACATCTTGTGCTATGATGCACAAATAAAAAATTATTAATATTTTTGCGCAAAATATGTAAATATTTAAAAGTAATATTTTAGAAAGAGCTTGTGTGCTGAAGCAAGCAGATTCGTAAAAAGTTTTTACAATGACGGACCTCTCTTTGCAATTGAGTTTGGGGCGAGTTGCAGTCGAGCGGCATGCTTCAATGGACGATGAGCTCATGCTGATACACGGTTGAATCCATAGTGTAGCGATAGAACAAAATTCAGGGAACGTCATGCAATGCTTACGTACGATTCATGCATATCTCTCAACACTCCAGTTGTCAGATTAATCGTCCGCTTCGATAGATATGATATGCTTGAAAATGCAACCTCTGCTTTGTTTCTTACTATGACATTTACTTGACAAGATTTTGCGCTAATTAATTTTAAATACATAGTATTATAATAGCGCAACAAAAAATAGTAGCTTGAGAGTTATTCAAACGAGCATCTACAATCGAGAATTTGGGTGGAATCATGCAACGCGAATGTACTGACGATGATTTATCGAAACCTATTTTAATATTGATTTTCAAGTTCAATATACTCACCCGTTCCGCCGGTGCATTCCTTCTGGAATTGTAACAGAATTCGAAGATGGCTATAAGCACGGCAAATGCCAGGCCGCACAGTAAGACCACGAAAACTCCACCTAAGTAGAAACAAGACGTAATTCTTGAGCAGATGCATAAGACGTCGATAGAGAATTTTAATAGAGATGAATACAGTACTTCGAAATACATATAAATGCAAATAATTAAATAATTTGATAAGATCTACGTTTAAAATACTTTGAATAATTTATTAGAAAGTATATATAAATATCACTAAGAAAAAATATATAATTAAATATGAATGTGTTTATTTTAAACGTTCAGCAATTTCTGTCTCTAAAAGATTATGTTTAATAGTCATTTTTATTAACATAAGAATGATAAGAGAATAGCATAAAAATATTCGCGAATGTAACGAGGCATTCTTGAGTTATGATTTTACAGAAAATTATTGTAATTACTTATGGCGTGTATAATTTAAACTTTATGCGCTATTTCAGGAAAAAAGCGCTTACCTATGTTGTCGACACCTAGAGAATTGGCTTTATTCTCTTTTCCCTTTTCTGTTCTCATGCAAGTATCTCCAGGACTCTTCCACCATTTGTCATATAGCATTTGAATTTCACCTTTCTCTTGCAATTCCAGAATTGCCAGAGATATCTTGTCTCGCCATGGAGAGCCTAAAGATTTTTCAAAGAATCAGAAAAAGCGGAATTTTTTGAAAATTATATATATTATTACGCAGATGTGACGAAATATTTTTTACATTTATTTTATATCTGATATTTAAATTTATTTAAAAAAAATTTATTTTGCAAAGAATTAAAGTTGTATTTTATATGCATATGGGACAGTCAATATAATATGTTGACACATACTCAATATAATATGTTAATACGCAATACATATAACATCAGATATAAAATTGTTGGAAAACAGAAAATATTGTAGGAAATACATATTACACACATTCCCTCTCTCTCTCAAAATTGAGATAAAAATATATATATTTGCAAATATTGTTCCAATTACAAATTTCAGTTTGTTGATCATATTGTTCGTTTTAAAAAAAATATCGAGATTTGTTTTTCCAAAACAATAAATAAACTGTTATGAATTAGTGTATGACATTAGTGTATAATTATAAATATTTAACGAATTAATCGAACGAATGCATTCCGATTCATCTTTTCGTTTGGTATATATAAATATTTAATTCACTATTCGACTGATTGCGTTCCGACTCGCTTTTTTATTCGATATATATAAATATTACACTTAAGTGTGAGGCCAAGAAGCAGATTTCGGATATTCACTGTAAGTCAGCCGCTCCTCGGGCGATCGGGACGAGATTTAAACGGTAGTGCCGCGAAATGGTGTAAAATTTTATGCAAAAAGAACGAAATCGCTATCGCGTCCGGAAGTCAAGATATAAATTGGCCGTTTTTTGTCTGCGCGCGGACGGTTGAAATCGTGCACGACGCCGCACATGTTGCCTGCCTCTCTCGCGCGATATTCACTGTAACGCGGCGAGTAAAGTGGCAAGCCGATTTCGACCGTCCGCGCGCAGACGAAAAATGGCCAATTTATATCTCGACTTCCGGACGCGATAGCGATTTCGTTCTTTTTGCATAAAATTCTACACCATTTCGCGGCACTACCGTTTAAATCTCGTCCCGATCGCCCGAGGAGCGACTGACTTACAGTGAATATCCGAAATCTGCTTCTTGGCCTCACACTTAAGTGTAATATTTATATATATCGAATAAAAAAGCGAGTCGGAACGCAATCAATCGAATAGTGAATTAAATATTTATATATACCAAACGAAAAGATGAATCGGAATGCATTCGTTCGATTAATTCGTTAAATATTTATATATATAAAATATATAAAATATATATATAAATATTTATATATATAAATTGTATAACATTTTTTTATATACACAACTTTTTTATAAAAAAAACTGCAACATATATATACATACATACATATACATATATACATACATACGTATATACTTACCCATAGGTGTAGCGATACCATATCCTTTAGTGTCCAAAAGACCGCCGATTTGCGTGAGATTGCAGTTTCTTTGGATAATGTAATCCAACATAGTCGACTCCATCAGGAAGGCATAATCACCTTGGAGAACCCGTTGAATACCCTCTTCGTAAGTTGGCACGAATACCGATGGCTTCTTGTTTTCCATGAATCGCCACATTTTCTTGTACGTCTCGATCATTGAGTCCTTGACCGAGATTGAAGAAATATAGAAAAAATTAGATTCCATTATCATCATATAAATTCGCTATTATTATATCGATTGAATATTATTTTATAATTTAGATTTCTGATTCTTTATTTCAATCGCAACAGAAATGAAAAATGTAAATCATTTTTTCTTACATTATCAAAGTAAATTAATTTTCTCGTATTCCAGCATTGATAGCATAAATTGATAAAATAAACTAAAGACTCTTTTCGTGATTCACAAATTAATAAATAATCCTTAAAATTGATTGATGATCTAGATCTCTATTTTTCATTGTAAATGTAAAAGACATAAAAAACAGATTGAGTTATATTGTAAGATAATAAAATAGAAAAGTTTTGGTATGTGTTTTAAATTCAATTTATCGAACACATGAGTGGCATTTGAGAAAAATAACAAATGTATTTGATATTTCAAGAAAGAAAAAATTTTGGAAAATTTCCGTTTTGATATAATAATTCCATGTATTCGAAATGAGGAAAAAACATGTTATCAACGAAAACTCTGAAACTTTCGCAAACTCGTGTGATATTATCAAAATAATTGCAAAAAAATTACTTTTGGATCGATCGCGTGATTATATGGCACATTCATTGTTTGATCATAAACTTGATACAAACTCACAAGAATATTAATGCACAATGCAGGTGAAATTTCTTTATATATAAACAAAAATGAGTTCTTTTGTATAATTAAAAAATATAGTTTTTATATATTTTTAAATATTTGTAGAACATTTTGCGTGCGGAAGAGACATAGAGTTATGTTCTTATATTTTGCAGATTGATAATATTGCACAAACATTAATACTAGCATTATCATTCTATCTATTTCGCGAATAAATAACCAAGAAAATATTAATCACCCTGAAGAAAGTCATTGTGCTTCCACTGTCGAGAGTTCCGTACGCAATGTCAGTTTGGCTGGCAAGATCTTCAGCGTTCTCTATCGGCGTAATCATCCTTTCCACCGTGAGGAAAGCTGCCAGATTTGCAGTATAGGATGAGATGATAATCAACGTGAAGAACCACCATATGCCTCCCACGATACGCGTGCTCGTAGCCTGATAAAGCGATCGTTTTATGAAAATTAACTTAGTCCAGTATAATTAACTTGTATTAATTTTTTTCAACTGTCAAACAATAATAGATAGACGTATATGCATCTAAATATTGATTATATTAATTACGATAAAAATTTAAATATAAATGTTATACAAGGTGTTCAAAAAATAATTATGTATCTGTTACATTTAATTAATAACATAAAAGTGTAAAATCTTGAAGCTTTTATTAGAGGCATGTCATCAGAAGAGTTGAAGAGAGTTTTTGATAACAAGGTTAAATAAATTCAGGATTGTTTGCTTGTCAAAATCATTTTTAACATTTTGTGAAGAAGGTCTAATTTGCTAATAATGTGTTGGATAAGTGTTTTTGTTTTTAATATTTGAAATAAATGTATGATTACTTTCCTGTAGTATATTCTCGCATGTCTATTACAGTGTCTTGTAATAGCATCTTTAAATTTTCATTAACGTTAATTTCTCATTAACGCTGGTGCTAAGCCAATACTCTCATCCCTTTTAATCGTTTCAGGGATTAACATATTTCACTTTGTTAAATAAAACTCTCAGTGTTTGAAAACCAATTCGAAAGCTAAAGTCCGCAATTGAAAACTGGAGATTACTTTAATGGAAACGCTCGTGTTCGCTTATTAAAAGAATTGTACAATGTTAGAGAATATACCTGACACCTGAAATGAATTCCTTCTGACTCGGTTTTTTAATTCAAATCCCGCGTTTTATTGCACTAACAAACTTTAGCACTTTAGTATCTTTTGTATACTCACCATCGCAATACAAGACATTCATTGCGGAAATATCTGTGATAATCACTCAAATACATAATCATTCCAAATACAGACAATACGCGCAATTAGGAAAGCAATTTAATTCATAATTATCCTTAGTGACATACGTAATGTCACATTAATTAATACTCCTTTTAGCGTACATTTCTCCTAAATTAAAATAAGCAACAATACAGTTGCTGTAACTAATATGCAATTTATTATGTATTAATGAAACTAGATAATGAATTGTTTGTAAGCTAATTAGTATATTAATGATGTAATAATATTAATGATATCACGATAATAAATTCTTATAAATTTCTTATAAATTTCATATGCAATGCTAAAAGGAAATCTATGCAATTTCAAATAAGGTTTCTTTTAAAATAAGAAGTTAAAAGTATGTTTGAAGTAACAATTACTAAATAAGAAACAAATAAGAGCCTGATAATTGGATGAAAGAATCGTATCTCGGTTTAACTCTCCTTTTTCTCACGCTCTTTTTATGTTTACGATACTCGAGTGGGCGCAAACCTTGGGATTTAAATCGCTGCCCTGTTGCATGAGGGTCCCGATGGTGAACCAGAAGCTGTTCGATAAAGAGAACTGATTCTCGACAATTTCCGACCCGGCGTGACATGGATGCGGATTGTTCCATTCGTAGGGACTGAACCGCGCCACGACGAACATGGTTACCGATACGAGAACGTACGCCGCCAGAACGTACAGCCAGATCTCAATCGCTAATGGATTCATGAAGGAGAACAGTCGTGCCTGATGGCTGGTTGGCACCTGCAAGGAATTTCATTTTGATACGCGTCGCCGCAATGGATGTTCATCTTCCAAAAACTGAAAATATGAATATCTTAAAAAAATATCTACCTTCACATCTTCCTCATGCAAAATATATACGTATGTTTCCACGTATAAATTAATCTTTGCATGTTAATTTTAAATAAAAATTAACATTAAAATATAAAATATTCATATATTGTTTGGCAATATTTTTTATGGGAGAAATGAATAAATGATTGTATATATAAAACAAAATCTAAAACACAAATGAAAATTTTCATGCAATTTTATTCGAATGATAATTATTGTACTTTATTATTGTGTACATATACATTCGAGCATATATTCGAATTAATTAAGATATATCAACGTAAAATTTATTTCCTCTTTTATACATACACAATAATGAAGTACAACACTTATTCAAGTAAAATAGCATAAAAATTTTCATGTGTGTGTTTTGGATTTTGTTATTATATATATATATAAATATATATATATATATATATATATATATATATATATATATATATATATAGAAAACAAAACAATTTTGCATTAAATGTTTAATGATTTTTAATTAAGTTTAATAATTCTTTTCTTAATTAACGTTAAAAATATAACGATATCAATTATACTCAATATAATATGCGAAATTAATTTTGCCTGCATTAGAATTAATATTCAATTATACATTTATTGAGATTTTATATTTATATGCTTCAATTAATGTATAATTTAACCAGTCTATAATTTTTAAATATTTTTCAGAATATTTTTAAAGAAATAACAATTACAATGAACACGAACCACAATATATATAAAATTTTTTAATTGTTACATTGCATTGCATTATAAATACATATATGTAATTTGCATGTCAAATATAAATTTATTAAATTTATTTATTTCGTTGCACAAATGTTTAAAAAATTAAACGATAAAATGAATAAAACGGAAAAAATATAAAGAAAAATGATGTAGAAAAGAAATATAAAAATACGTATACAGTATATGTGCACAATAAAAGATACGATAAATTTATTAGAGATCTTTATTGGAGTAGCGAGCTCGTTGTTCAATAAATTTACATTAGTTAATCGATCTCAATGATTTTTTATTCCTAGTGTATCGGATACTAAAAGTTCCCAACTGTGGATTCTTTTTTGCCATCGATAACTTTTGTGCGAGCGAAATTAACTGATGCATAATTTAGCGCTCGCTCTTGAAAGCGAATGTTGATTCCGAGAAAATGAAGTAAAAAATATCGCTATTATCTATTGACGATAAAAAGAAATAAAGATACCATTTTGGATCTGTAAAATTACTGATATCGCACTCGAAGAATTTATAATGCTAACATAATAACAGATCGGTTTATCTCATATTTGAAACAATTCTAGCATATAATAAGATGATAATTGTAACATACGTATGGAGTCGTAAATGGATAGGTAACAGGATAATTAAAGGACGCTTTGAGAATACGGGGAATGGCTAACGGCTGCAACATTAATTGCAATTAAATGATCGCCTTACATTAATTAGAAGGCGCGCTCACGCTTGTCGACGTCGATTGATGCAATCAACGAAAAGAGACTCGCTCTCCCTCTTTCTCTTTCTCTCTCTCTCTCGTGTTTGTCGGAAGAAAATTCCACTCAGACAGAAACGAGCCTTCAGTCTGCATTGGAAAGCAAGCTATCGTCATCAACGCGGTCAGGAAGCTTCCGTCGTCTTAATCAATTTATGAGAAGTCCATTTATCGGCTTTTTCACACCGTCATTAGTGAAAATGTAATTGTAATGAATTATTTCCAAGTTATCGCAAGTTATAACTAATTAGTCCGATCGATTTGTAGAATTATGCGATAAACAGTTGCTTTTTTTTAAAATCGAATATCATGAATGAAAGATAGATAAAAAGAGAATGTCATATATTTTATATATTTATTTTATAATATCAATCTTGACAAGGAAGATTTATGAGTAAAATCTTGAAATTTAAAGACTGTAAAATATAATACATAGTTCATGATTAATTCACAATCAAAGATTATTATGTCACTGTCGCCTAATTGAACAACAACAATTTGCTTAATTGTCTTCATTAAGCTATTGATTTGTGTCGTCGGAAATTGAAATGCAATTTCATTCGGGCATTGTATGGATCTTTAAGACAATATGTGCAATTATCTTCTTTCCCTCTTATATCTACGCCCATGATCGTAATAACTTATTTAACAATATATAACAAGTAAAAGGATTAAATGAAAGAAAAAAAGTATTATAACATAAAAATATAGACAATTCAGGTTAAAAATATAATATTCGGAATAAAGCGATAAGAGATAAATCTTTTACGCAAATATGCACATATGAATTAATTTTATTGATTCTTGAGGAAATTTATTTAACAATTACTTTAATAAAATTTAATAATTCTTCATTATTAATGTAGCTATAAGGTAAGGTAGAAAAAATGATTCGATATATAGATAGGTAGTGGAAGAAAATTGTACTTTTATAGCGGGAGAGAGTGCAGGCTGGGTGGGAAATAAAAACGCAGAGGCGGAAAAAGAAAATTTTACAACGGCGAGGAGATCGGGAACTGCCCATAAATTTCGTCGGGCCAAATGTCAGGTTTTCCGCGGAAAACCGAGAAATTAGAAATGAATCTAGGTAGGAGCGGAGGGACACAGTGGGATGAGGCGATCTCGTCGTCGCGAAAATTTTATTACAAAAGCTCGAGAAATTAACTTCTCCATCGGTATCGTTCCGCCCGCCCGCCCGCACCCCGCGATCCTACTACTATGGCGCAATACCATTATTAACTTCGGAGTAAGCGAATCCCACCGTCGCTCGTTACGGTATAAAGTGCAGCTGCCCGAGAGAAGTTAACTCCGTAGATCCAAGCATCTCGAATTATTTAGCGCGAGTCGAAACTTCAGGAGGGGATTCTTGCACTGTCGTTGAAATCGATCGCGGGAATCCGCGAGTCGGAAGAAATTCCCTGCGGGACATTGTGAGAATAATTAAAGCTTCAAGCGGATAAGATAGATCGAGAGAAGAGACAATCGGAGGTTGGATACAAAAAGAGAGAGAGAGAGAGAGAGGGAGGGAGAGTAAACTGATGAGGAAACGGTTCGTCGAGCAAATATTGAATTAACCGGCTCGCTAATTCGACGCATAAGCCGATCGATGGTACATTCCGATTATTAAATCACCTACGCGCCATCACTTGCGAGAGCGGCTCTAATTAGTCTGCCTACAGTCCTACAACACGTGCCGCGCCATTATAAGCGAGAACATGTGCACACTGATGCGCGCGGATGCATCGCCAGGATCCAGGATATTACTATGTTAGTGCGATTTTATAACCGAAACGAGAGTTATAACGAGGATCAAATCTGTAGAGAGGTACCTGGATAACTCTTTTTGCCCTTGTTTATAAGACGCGTGCATATTTTTTTAAATTAATTTGAATAATCAGATTAGTTTCTTATTCTTTTAAGAACGAATTAAAATCTATAAAAATTAATATGATTCATAATAAAATATATATTAATAATATATATAAATATATTTTATTAAAATATACGTAAATATATACACACATATATATAATATATAATAAAATAATATGTTATATAAAATTAAATAAAATTGTCAAATAATTTACTTAAAATATATACACATTAATATCTCCATACCTTGTTACCAATAATTATTGTAATTTTTTTCTAGATGTTGTTTAAATAATAATTATTTGTGCATATTGAAAGATTTAAACGTAAACATGAACATAATATGTATCTCGTTTCCGTTAAAAAAATGAAAATCAGATATATATTATTTGTGAATAATATTCTATATATAAAATATAGATATTGAGTCGGATCATATGTAATCAGTTACTACTGCCACATGTATAATTAATAATTATTACAATTTTTTTATACACATACGCAGTTTTATTTACACATCTAACTATTAACTAATTGTTTCAGTAAAATACGGTGATATTATACGGCCCTGACTGCTATCAACCAATGGTCGTTTCACGGGCAAGTAGATAAGGACTAGTTATGGTCAGCCAAAGTCAGATGGAATTACAGTCATATGGATAACAGATCCCTCCATTATTCTGACGGCATTATCTCAGATAAAATTACCCGCCAGTAAATTCGTTATCAAGCTAGAGAAAGAGAAGGAAAATATACGCCGTTCGTTTTCGATAACAGCCATTTCACTTCGTATCGTCGGACGAATATTTAAAGAAAAAACAAAAACAGGAAGACGCGAAATATCGACAGAGATGTCATATTTCACATAACTTTCATCGACATTGCGTTGATCCTTGAGCGCGGAGCGAGTCGGATACGAAAACGAAAATAGCCTAACAACAACAATAGGGGATATACAGCGATAAAAAAAACCAAATAAGAATAACAGATGCGCGATGTGGAAAAATACACAGGATGAGGGAGGGAGGAAAGACCAACAAGACCGGACGGGTGAGAGAATCAAGATTCGTCGACAACAATGCGCCGGGATGTGGGGGAAATAAAAATATGAGCTATCAGAGAGTGGCGCCATTTCCAACGCGAACCAAGCATTATGTGGTTTATAAGAGGTAGCTTTAAATGCGTCGCTGCTCTCTTCGATTGGAATTAGATGTGGATGTAATTGCTACTTTGTGTAACGAGATTAATTGCGCGGTACTACGCGATTTCGAGGAGATATTATCCTTCTGCGAACCGCCTTACTACTTACCTTGAAGAGGATCGCGATGCCCAAATTCATGAACGGCTTCGTGAAATCGATGACACTCTCACGCGCGTAGTTAATCGTCATTGATCCGACAGCGAGATCAGCTTTCTATGAAACAAGAGAAAATGATGAAGAGAATACGGTTATTAAAAAGAGCAAAGAGCAAAAGAGACATTTCGTTCATTTATTTCTGTTATTCTAACAATCGTGATCGAGCCGCTGCCAGTTGGTTTGTTCGGTTGAAATAGCTGACGATGGCCGAGCATGAGTGCTACGATTGAACGAAGCCACCTGGAGAAGAAACTCTTCATACGCACTTTTGGCGCGATATCTAACTGCTTTTTCAGCGTCTGCGAAGTCGCAGTAGTTTGGGTAGATTTATTTCCGGCTTGCTGTCGCAGCGAGACGGAGGTCGAGGATATCTGGTCTGGCAATGCAACCGAGATAGGGAAATCCCCTGTCTTTTCCCCTGCGCCTATACATACGTCACGGTGCATGTTATATATTTCCGGTAAGTACGCGAATGTACACGTTGCGCGACAATTTTATTGCGCGACGAGTCGGCAAAACACGATTTATGTCCTCGCATTCTTAATATTCGCGAAACGTCGATTTCTAGTCGCAAAGCGATATGTAACGTCGATTTTCATGCCTTACGTATTTATTTCGAAAAGTTATGACTGCATTTCAATCGTGCGATACGTATTTAAACGAAAAGCTCTGCCTCGTTTGACGATTTGTTTTTCACCTATTTATTTCATTTGAACATGCAACTGCTACTTGTTACTTGATTTTATTTGTATTTTCTCTATCTACAGGTATACTAAATACCTGATATAAAACTATGAATAATATATTGGACATTATGTAAAATATTTTACACGCTAAATGATGCGCTTACATGCATGTACCTATCTAGGTTTTATTTATTGGTCTCCATAAAGCACATGAATTATATTTTCATTATTATTCTGATGATAAACGGGATTTCAATTATATATACTATGCACAATTATCCTCTTGTCAACTATTCCATTCTATTTTATGAAAAAGGAGCATTATTATTTTTAAATTATAAAAAATTAATTTATTTTATTATATTTATTTTATATGAATTTTATTTACTTTGATGAAATCAAGAATTAAAGATTTTTTTTTTAAAGAAGATAAATATTATTAATTTCCCTGTAATGCGATTTTATTAAATTTGCAGTTGAATACTTTTTTTTGGTGTAAATTTGGCGTCTCAATAAATATAATATAACGAGAATATATTCATATTTACAACAATTGTTTGTAACAAGACATGATTCATGAAAAAAGTTTTGCAACAACATCCATCCGCGTTAACAATTTCATTTTTATTAAAAATGTTCTAAAAGTTATTAATAAAGCTTTATAAAATACAGTTTTATAAAAGCTTTAAAAACTCATGCGCTTTACAAATGCCGTATCCTGCGAATAGGGGATTTCGACGCGGGAGATCTATCGAACGATGGTCGATATCGATGTGGCGATGTAAAACGGTAGCTCCGGTTCATTCCGCGAAAGATATTTCAGGCTCGCGACGTCCCTAATTCTCGCGTGTGATTTATGCGACCGATGGATGACGGTCGCAATAATTTGTTGCGGCGTGCTCTCGCGAGCGATGACAGGCACGGCGCCAGTGCGGGGGAGTGCGATGCATCGCGCCGTCATTTGCGAATGTATGTAGTAACGAGCGATGCTGTTTTCGTGCCTCCGATGTGTCCGGGGAGAAATTGAAACGTGCCAGAGGTCGATTGAAGCCGCAGTCATAGATACACCGAAAAAAAGAGCGCGGTATTAATTTAACATAGGACTTTGCGAGAAATATTTATATACCGCGCGTACGATGTTTGCATTATTTACTTTAACATTTTTTTTCGAATCAGAGCGCATTAAACCCTTTTGACGCTTGAGAATATCGCTCTTTGTCGATTAATAATTTTCATGACGAGGATGATACATCGCGAGCAAGGATTTTTTTTGTTTTGTTCATTCGTTTTTTAGCTTCGTTACCTTTTCGCATAGCGCCGACAAACGATATCCCATTTATCAACGTGTTCAGATAAAAAAAATGAAATATCAATGTATCATCCTATTCAGAAGAATTCACGCGGGAAAAATTAATATCTCGTGTAACATTTTGCATATTTCGCGTGTCAATGAATACTCCAAAACTTGTTGCATTAAATTGCAAATTAATATTATATTTATATATTTTCACATGTAAAATAATATCTTTGCTCGAAAAAATGCCTCAACAGTATTTTGAAATGATATGTAAATCGCGTAAAATTCGAGACAGAATTTCTATTCACAATTTTGTCTCACGTAATACGAGAAACACTTGAACAAGCGAAATATATGCACATGTATTAAAATATATTCAACATCACATAAATAATGAGATTTAAAATTATATAATTATAGAATTATATCTAAAGTTGGATTTATATAATTGCAAGTTTCTAGAAAGAAACAAAGTCTAAACTATAAGAGAAGATTTAGAATATATTATACGATAATTAAGACCTAATTAGACTTGGTCCTGATTAATCTTCGCTTTGACGTTCCAGACTGTGGACTTCTCAGTGAGATCCGCTTAACTATGCTTAAGTCGCTAAAATACGACGCCGTTTCTAGGCATATTACGCGCCGTCGCCTTTTTATCATCATTTTTCCGTCCTCGGTTTCGCTCTCTTGGTGAACGAGGGCGAGAGGAAGGGTGGCGAACGGGAGGACGGGCGACGACTGCGGCGAGCATTATTAATGATCATCTGACAAAATTAATATCGCCGTCCGAATAACGTAGTGCCGGTCGCTTTGTAACGACCGACAGTCCGCGGGTCTCGACGAAAATGAGAAATTTCGCCGACTCGTATCGCGATTTCTCATGATTCCACGTCAGGTCATATGTGCACGGGCGCGCACGTTTTCACGCTCATCATCGTATCGATTGTATAAAGTATAAAGCGTCAGAAGGGTTTAATGCGCTCTGATTCGAATCAGGTATACTATAGGTAGTAATAATACTAAATAAAATATACTATATAAAATATTTTACACGACAAGTAACACGCTCTTACATATGTATCTATATTTCCTTATCAAACATATAAATTTATATTTTTATTCATGTTTTTCTTATTATTCATAAAGAAAAACAAGATTTCAGTCATAGCCTTTTGTTGCACAATTATTCACAATTATCTATTTTTAATAATTATACAGAAATTAATTTACGAAAAAAGTATCATTATTCTTAAAGACAGAAAAATTATTTTTATGGGAGTATAAATAATTTTATTTTAGTAAAACTGAGAATTAAAGATTGTTTAAAGAAGATAAATTAATTAATTTTCCTACAATGATTTTATTAAATTCAAGAATGATTAAATACTCATTATTAAATACTTTTTTTTAAATTTATCTTTTTACTGATAATTTAGCATCTCAATAAATATAGAGTATAGAAAATCTCAATAAATATAAAAAAATGTTGAAAATAAATATAGAGAACACAAATATGTACTGAGAAATATGAGATGATTAATAATCGTTATGTCGCTTCTTTCTTTTCAAGGTTTGAACATGTGTAATTATTCCATTTGCGTTATCAATGCTACGATATCGACAGCTCCTCGTGCTTGCGCAAGCATTCATTATCTGATTAAATGCACGTTTAAACATTCTATGTGCACATATTTTTTTTTCTCTTTTAACGTTATCTGTAAAGCCAACAGTATTACATCGGGAGCTGTATCGTCTCTCGCGCTTACATTGGAATTAATTATTTCTATACAAGGTTGTAGTTTCTATTACACGCAGGATTATACATTATTCATCGTGATAAAAGTGCGCCCTTGCAGTTTCGCAGCAGCCGGATACTGAACCCAATCCCGAAGTTCGGGATTTATGGCGAAAGTAGTTCTGGAATGTAGATATCGCCGCTAGATACACGACTGGTTACATCCTACTTAGTTCTTTCCGAAAACCGCGAGCGCGCTCTTAAATGTGTCGGGGTGAAGAAAGTACGTGTGAAAACAAGGGATGAAAGCGGGCGCGTTTGATCTTTCTCTCTCACTCGTGAGAAAATCTCGTTTGTGAAGCGTAGAAAATATATACTCGCGTGTTTCGTACAACATATCGAGAAAGCTCTCGCGGTCTACGTTAACGTAAATTTGGACCAGAATACAATCGATCCATTCTCATCCATGATAAAACCAACTGCAAATATATACATTTGGTTTTTATTGCTTCAACCACGTTAGACTATACGTTGCGATCGGTGCGATGCACAAACGTCACAAATGACGTAAATATAATTAATATAAAAATTAATAAAAGTATAAATATATTTTATAATAGAATATTATGCATTAAATGTTGGAAAAACTACTTTTATACGACGGTATCTTTCCCTCTATGATACTTTGCGACAGACTTTGCGATTGACATCGTTATCGCGGCGCTGTCGCCGTCGCATCTGCTACAAATGTCAGCGGGATATTGAAATTCTCTAGAACGGAATTGCGCGCGCGTATGCGGCACTTAATCAATCGGCTACTTGAAATGTAGACGTAGCAATATACGGGCTAGTTTCACGCCTTGCCGGTAGAAACGTGCTCATACACGGCATCTGTCCGCCATTTGAATTGCAAAAGCGAACGGTATCCAACGCGTCGCGTCTCTAAGCTCTACGCAAAGTGCACTGATTCGCTGGTTGCCAATCGGAATGCGGTGACAAAATGGCACGATGGCTTCCGATATTACGTTACACCCCACTGTATCGTTCGGCTCTGCAGTTATGGTCGCGCCAATTTGCATGATTAATGCCCTTCTAACACGGAGCGTGTCTGAAACGATATTCCAGCCTATCGCGTTTTGGGGATGTGTAAGGAAGAGTGATAATTTTTAAAACAAGTAATTATAAGTCGCGTTATCCCGAGTGAAGTCTCCTAGTTTGCTCGTTGACAGGATAACGCCCTATACCTATACTATATGGATAACACCAGCAACGTGAAATGTAATCATGTGTGTAATCCAACATACATCCTCGAGGAAATGTAATTCCCGAGGACGCATCTCCTCGCCAATGTCAATACAGGTTCCTTATCGGGATTCGGTTAACCACCCTTTGTTGTGTTTATCAAAACTATCTGTGCTCCATGGGACTTGACAGTCAACAATCTCTAAACATGCTAGATTGTGTAATATACTGCTATGTAAGCATCATTTCTATTACGGGTAAATTATACCGCCGTATCAGGTAATGTCAGCATCTCATCTCGAAAGTTCATCGCAGTCCATGTTTCATACACTCATCGACACTCACTAATAGCAGGTTAATGTACCTAGAAGATCCACGCGAATGAGAAAATGACGTTGAAACACTAATATCTGTTATCAATATTTCGCTTTAAGAATCATACATACTTGATCTTCATAATAATTGTCATGATTCCTTAGAAAGAACGAGTTTTTTTTTCGAATGTTTCGAATATAAACTATGTTCTTCTCTTATCGCTAATTCGAATTAATAATTACGCGTATAAACGCACGAGATTCGTGCGTCTTACCTATCCAGACACTCACCTTATCCATCAACTGGCGTACTATCCCGTTCCATTCGCCGGTCTCGTAATCGTAAACGCCATACTTGCCGTCCGGCACGAGCTCGATCCTGTAAGCGAAGCCCACCATGTGCGCTATCTCCTTCAGCAGGTCGATGCAGAAGCCCTTGTAGCGCGCGTTTCCGCTGAAATTCCCCTCGCTCCTCAGCATTACATACGGCTGCTCCTATGGGGATCATAAAAAGGAGCTACCGCTCTTTTACTCGCATCCCATACAAGTTTTCTTTCTCCTCTCTCGCTCCCTTTCTCTGTCTCTATTCTCGTCTGTCTCCGCCAGTCTTCCCGCCCATTTTGTTATCCGACATCCGCTTCGCAGAGCTCTCCTACGTCGGATTTATCGATATAATCGGCGACAAGGTCGGCGCGCAACGATAAGGCATTTACATGTCTGTCATAAGAATTTTGCAGGGGAGAGACTGTGTGGAGATGTAAACTCTTTTTTCTTTCTTTCCCGAGGAAAAGGATCGCGCATGAGGTTCAAGTTTTACGGCTTTGGTCTGCTCGAGAAGATTAAGGAAATTTTACCTTGCTCATTTTGCCGAGAGAAACGACTACAGGCCTGATTAAAAAGTAATAAGTAGCTGCGTCTTATAACTATCGATCAATTAGATAATATAGGTCGATAGTTGAATATAAAACTATCGTTTATTTTAATTTTGTGACGGGAGTTTTGAATAAATAAATGCATATTAATTTTTTTGAGGAATTGTTCGGGAATAATAAAACAATTATAGACTAATAATATACATCTTTGGAATTTAGCGACTGAAAGGGAAATATACGTGTTGCGAAAAAGACTTTTTAAATTGACTTTTGAAATATTTGATGAATTATGCACCTTTGATCGACTTGAATGATTAAAGGCAGTCTTTGTGCTTTCACATAAATAAAATAATTGAATAAAAATATCTACACAAAATAATAAAATAATAAAATAAAAATATCTACACAAACAAATAAAATAATTAAATAAAAATATCTACACACAAAAAACATAATAAAAAAATTCTTGCAAGTTAGAAGCGGCGCTATGGGGTTCCATGACATCGCGACTGAGAAGAAATGCTTGCGCAAAGTCGAAACAAAATATGAATTCCGCGCGAAAATGTCATGTTGCCATTCTCGGCACCGAAGAATTGGAACGATAGCGGATCGTGCATCTTCGTAGCCATGTGGACAGCTTTAATTGGTATTTACGACGGCATTCCGAGTATGTTTGGGCCTTCGGTAACGGAGTGCGCTTGCACATCGCACGCGATTCGATGGCTCTCTCGATGCTGATTACTGGCTAAATGGATTACTCTTCGATAGACTATTACATTGAACATTCGCGCGGGACGGGGAGAAAGGAGAGGCGGGGATACGCTTTGCATGCATAACAACTGCGTGTCGCAGGTATCGGAGACGCAGGTGCGAGAGTGGCGATCAACGTGCGTAAAGTTATATGTCAGTCAGACGGTAGTTTGCTTAGTAAATCTCGTTTGTTAGGTTTATAAAAAGCGAGTAAAGAAATTTAATTTAATCGATAGAGATGACATCATCGACAATTAATCTTTGATTCATACATTGACGATATGATTGATAAGAGAAGTGAAAAATTTTGGATAAATTAGTCTCTTTCCACGTGAAAAGTAAAGTATGATTTACAGTTTATATCACATAACGTTAATTTCTTTTAATAATTTTGTTAATAAATTTCTAGATTAATATATTCTTTATCAATGATCTTAATCTTGACACGTTAAAATGACAATAACTTCTCAAAGATTTTTCTCACTCGTTGTTTATTAAAAAGTGATTAACAATTAAAGATTTATTCAAATTAAATATTCGAATATAAGAAGGGTACTAATTTAGAGATTTACTATTTTTTCACCTTTTACTTTGGCGGAATAAATACAATAACAAATATAATTTTCCTTGAAAAACAGGAAAACTTCAAATATTTAATTTTCAACACATATCAGACATTTAATCCATTATTTTTTTCATGCGAGATATGTGAGATTAAATGTTTGGTAAAGCGTCGGTATAAATAATCAATATTGGATGCGTTTTGTTAACGGAGAATATAGAGTAGAAAAAATGAAAAAAATTGTGTAGATAATTTCGATAATTGCACGATAAAAACGTACGCGAGCAAACAAGGGTCTACCGAGTAAATATTATCCTTATGAGGAACGAGCGGAAATTTGTTGACTAAAAAGGTAAAAAGTCAGTATTATCATGCGGTCGCTATATATTCAGAGAGTTGAGAAGTCTAGCGCATGCGCGCGTGCGATCTAGATTTAAATTTAAATTCAAATCGGCTTCTTGAAATGCAATAAAGTAACTTCACTTCATGAAGCTCTCCGTCGTTTTAGATGAAAATGGGGCCAGTTCTGCGTTGCCGCGAAAACGTGAGAGATTTAATTAGAGGAAATGTCGACCAGATTTAATATTTACGAGCTGCATATGAGAATTTCGACCGGATTAATTGCAGTATAGTAGTATTTATGCAGAAAATGAATTTGGCATGGTAATTAAATCGACAAATAATATATCAGGAAAATAGGTAAAGAATATGTTGATTCACCCAAACTTTTTAACTCATTATCCAATACTTTGTTTTATCAATATTTTTAACTTTGTTATTATATATAATAGTATTAATTTCGTTAACTAAATTTTCAAAAAGAAAATAGAAACATACACATATTTTATTCATACATACTATTTGAAATTTTATATTCGTTTGCAAAAATTTGGTATGCAGACGTATGTATACATATGCATGAAAAAAGCTTGAAAATTCAAACATAAGATTTAATCCAAATAAGCTGCGCGAATGCACGCATGAAAACAGAGATGGAAAACGTACGTAGCTAGAAGTAAAATTCTCATGGAGAGAGACATTATTTTTCGCGAGATATGAATCGGACGAAAATATTTATCCTAGATTTCAATGTGAAGGAAACGAAAATCTCCCCTAAAAACTTGATTCTTTAGACGCACAAATTAAGAGAAGGACATATTAAATAGTCGGTGGCTTTTATGAATAATTACTTAATATAGTATATTCTTATGTGAGCGCTGAGAGAGTAAAATCCTCAATGTGAGGAAAAGACAAAAAATAAGATATAAAATTAATTTAAAGCCAATTTAATGGAGATTGTAAGGCCACTTTTAACTCTCCTTTGAATAATACATGAATCTTGAATAAAGCGGCGAAATACGTGAAGCGTGAAGCTGCAAGACTGTGAAAGATTTAACAAGAGAAGAGCCCAGCACAAATTTCAACATCGAACATGATCATATTATATGTTAGGATAGACCGACCCGTATGTATATCCTTAATTATTAATAAAGATTCGTGCGCTACTTTAGGTAGTATTCGTATCTAGAAAACAATAATTGATTATTAAAGTAAATAATTGTTACGAAAAATCCTATTCAGGATAAATACTATTCAGAATTGTAAATTATTTCGTATATTATGGACGAGAAAGAGAATTATATTTGCGCGAATATACAATTAAATTATTGCGAAATATTTTTTGACAAATACTCAGTCTCATTGTAACGATATGGAATTTATACAGCATTTTATTAGTTTTTATTATGTCAACAAAAAATGTAATTTTATAAATATTCGCGTTTTTATTTTTATCAAGATATAATTAGACGTCATTACTAAAATGTATTTCACGTTTCATCATGTTTTTAATTAAGAAAAAAATTTTTCTACTGTTTTTAATACAACATTTAATTTTACCATAATATGCAAAAATTATCGATTTCACATTGTTTTTCACATTTGCATGGAAAAAGAAAAAGAGAGAGGTAGAGAGAAAAAATTGTGCAATTAATTAAATTATTTGCATATACGTATATTATAGTCATATTATGAGACTCGTTTGATATCAATTTGGCACATAATTAGAATGTTATATTAAGGAAATTTTTCTTTACGTACTTATATTATAGTACATACATATACACACATACACATGCATTATGAAACAAAATAAAAATATCATCTTTCATCAGAAGTAGAATATATCTTTCGTTAGAATATATATTTTAAATAATTCGTTTCGCTTTTATCATTTTATGTTTCGTCATAATTATTATAACATTAAAATGTATAATAAAAGTAGTGAGATGTTGAAAAACCATTTTATTATATCGAATTTCCATGTTTTTTAAAATAAAAATTTTAAAATTTTAAAATAAAAATTTTAAAATAAAAATTTTAAAATAAAAATTTTAAAATAAAAATTTTAAAATAAAAATTTCCCGAAGAATCGCGCGCGTATATGTAGGTATGTAGCTCATGTATAAAATCGAAAAAAAACTTAGAATTTAATTACATTAATCTGGAAACTCGACACATTGATAAATTTCACGATGCGATAAACCGTGCCATTAATAATTAACTTGCTATGATCATTGATTGATTTACGATCTTATTTCATATCGACTGGTATTTGCGAGTTGCCAATATCGCGGGCGCATTATGCCGCATACACCGCATTGTGATTTACCTTCACCCATCGCGGTTCCTCTGTCCTACGATACGACGAGATAGCGGTGTAATTGATCATAATGAGTTACTAGGAGAACAGATTCGACTGCTCAGCATAACAGAAACATGTAATTGGATACATAAACTAAAATCATAATTCAAAGTAGGGACTACAGCAAAATAGAACATCTAATCGTAATTATATTTTTTGCATTCTGAAGAATTTTTTTATAAAAAAAATAATAATAAATTAATGTTTATTTCTACTATTAATGAAATTGTATATATATCTTGATTTTTTCAGTTCAGCCAATTATATTAGGTGATTAAAAAATGTTTAGTTTCTTTAATTGAATCCACCTACGAATTGTACATCAAATTAAACTACATATTCGTTTATGTTAATTATTCATGATAATTCATTACTTAATGCTTGTGATTCATCGATATCGTACCGGCTAACCAAGAAAGTTTTACTACTGCGAAAATCTCCTTGTTAGATAAAATCTCCTCAATGCTTTGATGGCTCAATATATATATATGGGCCATCAAGACATTGAGCAGATTTTATCTAACAAAAAAAGTTTCGCAGTAGTAAAACTTTGTATTGGTCAGCCACGGTACGCTATCGATGAATCACAAGCATTGGATGTTGAATAATCAGCATAAATGAACATGTAATCTAATTTGACATACAATTCGTTGTAGATCCAGCTAACAAAGATAAAAATTTCTTTATCATCCAATAGAAGTCGACTAAACTGAAAAAATCGGGATAACCAGTAATATTCTAGCGATACGAGTGGCGTAGAGCAGAACAATGCGAATTAGAACAGAGAGACGAAACTGAAACAAAACAAATCAAATCATACGAGTACATGTCGCGTGAGCTCTCTGATGATGCCATTTCACTCGCCGGTTTCCGCGTGCCATACTTCCTGTCCAGTACCAGCTCCAACAGATACGAGACACCCGCTTCCCTCGCCATGAGGTCCACGCAAAAACCGTAAAACCGCGAATTCCCGATGTAGTTTTTCTCGTGATGCATCATCACGTATGGCATCTCTTGCATCCGTGCCGAACGCACGGATTCATGCAAGAATAACGGAAAACACTTTGAGACCATAACGCGGATTTACGACGAGACACGTTGGCGCCAACCATATCGAGGAACTTTCGGACATCGCGCGTACCTTGTTCGATCCATTTCTTCCAAAATGGGTGAATGGATAATATCGGATAGTCGGCATTGCGATTGACAATTTCATTTCATATCTTTTCCAAAGCGGTTATTGTGCTTCAATAATAATTACCGCTAAATAATTTAATTATTTTCGAAGAGAAATGAATATTTTTATTTTGTGTTTTATGTCTTATGTCAACTATGAAATATCTTCTTGTGATGGCATTTTTACCATGTGTAATGAAATTATCGTGCAACTCACCAATATAGTGATCACGATCAGAGTTACGTTCCCGATGCTAGGCTCGAAGAAGGCTGCGGTATCCGTAACGTTGATGCCGGTGCCGGGACGCCACTCGCCGACCTAGTTTCGCATATAATTTTATATATATTTCCCATCTGCATGTTATATAGATTCACGGTCTTCCAGTTTTGCTCAGTAAATCAGGACGTACCTTGACGAGCGAGTGTTGTTTCAGTTTCAGCAGATCCAATTTAAACTGTATTCTGCGTCCTTCTTTAAATTCAATTGGTCCGGAGATCCCTTTCATCTCAACCTGCAACAAAAACCGTTGTCGACGTTTGTGACACAGCACTCTATGTTCCATGCAGTTAGTTGAATGTTATCTCGCGTGCAGGCTATATTCAAAAAATTCAACTTGAAATAACAAACTTTGTTGAAAACGTACTCTATAAAACTTTCGATTTTCTTCGCTTGTTTGACTCTGTTAAATGAAATTTCTTTTAAACATTACAGTATATATAATAACACATCAACAAAGAAGAAAATGGGAAATGCGAATTTATTCTGTCATCGGTAATATCACAAAAAATATACGAGATCAGAGTGTGTTGTACTATTTATGGTTGTAGGTAAGAAGTCCAAGACCGAAAGAGGATTTTCTCCTTGCGCTCTGTATAAACTGTCGACTGTATTAAAATGCGATGCAAGACGGGCGCGCATCATCGGTGTAAATCTCTCAATCTCGTCGTGCGTATCGGATGCGAAGTCTTCCGGTCGTGGAGACCAAACTCGCACGATGTAACTAACTGTAAGTCTGTCTAACGGCTTTAAAATCGGGTGTATCACCGGCTCAGAAATTTTCTTCCGGTAGCTTTAAAATTTTCACACTTAGGAAGTCGTTACCGTTCGTGCGAGCTCTGCGAATCTCGTAAAGTCGTTATAAAGCTCCTCCTTCACGAGTATCTCGTGTCGGAGCGGGAGAGTGATGGTTGGGGGCGGCAGGTGGCTTTTCGTCGTTTTCGTTTAAAAATGCTACGGAAATCTACGGAGCCATCGATGTTGGGCGATATTAAGAGAGTGACGGGGGCAACAGCGGCGAAGGGAAAGAGACGAGGCGGAGATACGCGTAGCCTCTGCCTCTCAACGGGGATCGTGGAATGCATAAATTTGAGAGAGATCTTCAAAGTTGAATTTTCCGCATCGATGATTTCGTTTGAGAAACTTTTTAACCTCCGGCTTCTCCCTTTTACCGCGACAAAGTCTAAAGTGAATGCAAATAATGAGTGAAATAATAATAATAAATGAAAAGCTGCTTAATCATACGCGATATAGAAAAAATTACTGTGTGAAAATTATTGAAAACGTTTGAATATTTTGAAAATTATATGAGTTTTATGTTTTCTCGCGTATAAAATATGCTGATCTAAGTCATAATTCACACGCTTTTCTCATTGTTCTATTGTAATATTATAAATTCTCGTATTTTTACGCAACAGAATTTTCTATTCTATTATATTTATTTTTATTTGGACATTTGTAAAATTACTTTTCAAAATTAAAAGAATTATAATAAAAATATAATTAGAACATACTATATATATTTGTAATTATTCATCTATATTTACATTATAAAATTGATAAAGTTGCAATTTATTTAAAGGAAAGATATTTAACAGTGATTTCACTTCGTATTTTTAGTTTTATGTGTTCACTAGAAACTTAAGTCATTTATTTTAAACTGTAAAAAGATTAAATAAATTGTAATGTAAATTTATTTATCTCTAAAAATAGGAGAAGATTACATATATGAAAAAGAAATCGTTGCATATATAAAATTATTGAAACACGCATAATTTATTATGCAAAATTTGCTGCTTCTATTATCAAAATGTAATCAGGCTTGATTAAAAGAGATTAATTATAACCATCAAAAATTAATCATCAAAAAATTAATAGATGCACTAAATAAGATAAAAGAATTTCTACTATTATAATTATAATTTTTGACAACTGGCATATGCAGGTTTGTACTTTTGATATAAATATTTAGAAAATATAATAATTTTATAATTTTATAAATGTATTATGAAACACATTTTATTCGAAATTTAATGAGCATACGGAACAAAGTGAATTGTTGAGACGCTCTATTCCTTTCATCATCCGAGATGACAACATGGAAGAATTATGCGAATCGGAAGGAAACCGCAGTTAAGTATTTAAGAGCCGAAGTTCTCTCCGCGTATCGCGCTAAAGTTATGACGTGAAGCACGCGCGCAAACGTCAATATACTCTCCAACTTTATGCAGCGAGATGCATCTCGTAACAAAATCCCAACAGCAAATAATATCAAACATAAAAAAAAAACTTTACGAGTTGATTGTGCGTTCGTGAAAATCAACTCATCTGAACTTGTCGATGTTTGACAATTCGAGCTTTTGACGATTTCCGGGATAAAAGAGCGGCAAAACAAAACAAAAGTGCATTCAATCCTTCATACCATTAAAACCGGGATATAATAAAAACATATCTGAATGGGACTTGGATAAATACGTTTGGTAAGAATGAAAATACATTCGAGAGTTTCTCCATAGCGTTTCGTTTTTCGCGGGATAACGCAAGAAGTAAGTAAGACGAATGCATAGAAATGGAAAATAAAGTGGAGCGCGGAGAATAAATGCGACCTAAAGTTTGATTACCTCATTTTGCAGTAGCCAAGAGAAAATTCACGATTTCTCATTCCGATTGTAACGCGAAGTTTCCACGCTTTCCCCATTGAACGAATATATAAGAAATATTTTAATATAGCACTCGAGACTTTATTCTCCTGACGCTGAAGGCTATTAATGAGATTATTATAAATTGTGTCGATTTTTATGCGACTTCAAACTTTACCTACGTAATGCATAATACGCTAACAGTATAGGATATATAAATATGGTTGTGCCATATTTATCTCGCGCGACTACATTCCTCTGCGTAGCTTTATATTTTTTGCGAATGTGGCCGAGCTCTGACCAGATTTTTCGTTAGCGCATAACCACAAAGTGTGAAATTAACGTATGAAATGCGACATTGTGCTGAATTAGCAACGTGGCATGTTTTAAATATATTATATATACCGTTGCTCTGTAAAATATTCATAAAATATACATTATGCTGTTGCATAAATGAATGCAAATGTAAAATGTCATGACAGTTTGCAGACCGCGAATAATAAACATCGTTTTACGCGCGTTTGAACGCGCGTGCTTCACAATAAATTAATATAATAAATATGCTACGGTATTATATGTGTCGCGTGTATTATTACTGAAAAAATTAATTTTGAATCCCTCTTTAAAAGTATTATGTATCTCTGGTCTGTCGCTGAAGAAATTATTATCACCTCCTTCCGCGTATACGAATACCTTTAACGAATAGAACAATGTTTTTTTTCGCACTCGAGAAATTGATTCCACGCCAAGAAAGATAGAAGATTGCAGGCTGTTGGCAAAAAATCAAGAAGAGAGAAGAAGACGTAGTGATTTTTACATTTGAAAAATTATGACAACGATGATTTTTTTCATTTTCCACGTGAGAGGAAATGCGCGTCGTATTTGATTCTAGATTAATATTTAAATTCTTGTTATAGGACTGCATTCGCACGGTGATATTGATCGTTTTCATTATTAGAACGGACAACTAAAAACAATAAAGAGAAGATTAAACGAGAAGAGATTTTATTTGAATGCGATTGAAAAATAAACGGATGAGTACTATAAAACCGCGCAATCATTGCATCGTGATAAAAATACAAGAGCAAAGCTGAAATAAATTTTTTTGCATCAATTTTTATTCCGCTCTCTGTCTACCTCAATTATTATTTATTAAATATTAAATAACAAATACTTAAACTGTCTCAGAAGACTCAGAAAGAGATGTTAGATTTCCATCATATATATTTATTGTATGTGTATATGTATTTTTCTGCCAAAGATATAATTTCCAATGAATGTCTCTTGTAATAAATAACGTGTCGTAAAATTCTTGCAGATGATGAGCGCAATTCATTTATTACATCGAGATTAGAATTCAGGTGCGAAGACGGTAGGAACGGACAATCAGGAAATTTAGCGATATTCTCGGTCGTCCTATCCGGCAGTTTCGCTTTTTGTGACGGGTCTAATTAGAGCCAAAGCGGAAGTTACCATGGATTGTCGGGCGTGACTCAAATTCAAGAGTGTGGCGATGGTCAACGAGGACAAACGTCATCACACGTGGTAACGGGGGCAAAAGTCGGCCCCGCCAGATATATCATCGAGGTAATTATAAATTGTTATTACGAGGAAAATACTCTCCTCTTTTGTCCACGAGAAAATCCCCTTTTATAGCTGAACGTGGCGCGGCGACGACGGTCACGACTTTTATCATTGTGTCCTTTTCGCGAATCTCGTGTCATGTCGCGTATATTCTGCCCATGCGAGCGGAATATGAGAAGCTGCCTTAAAAGCGAAATGCACGTTGTATCTATACGAATTTCCAGAATACATTCTCGCCTTACATATGTACAAGATGCATAATAGTACTATTGGATAATAGATGATTCTTACTATTGAAAATAATCATTAATAATCATTATTTTTAAGTATTATTAAAGTAAAATATTATTAAAAAATTTATTTCTTCCGTGAAATAATTTATGTAGATATAGATCTAAAAAAGATATGGAGAAATCATTTCTTTTAAATACAATAATTAACTAAAATAATATTTTCTAAATAAATTCTAAAAAAAATATTAGAAATTTATATTTTTAGAAAAAGATATTTCAAGTTTTTGAAAATAATTTAAAAAATGACATAATAAATATGCATCTATTTAAAAGAATCATCGTTAATTTAATGCTAATTTACCAATCAATTGAATGAAACATCCATAAAAAACGAAGATGGCAATTATAAGTGACAAAACATAAAATGAGTCAAAATACATGAGTGAAAATACTATTCAGATATTTCATTATTCATGTAATAAGAGAAAAAAATATGTGTAATTAATTTAAAAGGTTATTTAATGATTATTTTTTTAATATAAGAAATATATATTTCAAAAATGTTATTATTAATTAGCAAAATGTATTAAATATTTTGATTAAATGTACAGATCTCACATTTATAACTTAATAAAATATTTACGTATAGATATCTTTATATTATATGTTATAATATATTTTGATATATTATGCAGTAAAAGCACAAATGTTATTCAAATATTATTATGTGTATATATATATATATATAATAAGATATGTATATATATATATATATATATATATATAATAAGATATGTATATATATATATATATATATATATATATATATATATCTTATAATTTAAAAACTCGATTTATTTTTTAAAAAAAGAGAATAATAAATTATATTAAAATATATATCTTTTTTTGGAAACATAATACCAATATTTAATTAACGAATAAGTTTGAAAATGTAATTAATTATTGTATATACCATATATATTTTATATTTTTTATCAACATTGCGATTCACTGAACAAGAGATTTGCATCAATAGGTGGCTTTTCGAAACAAAATTCCATTAGTAAATTATTCGCAGTTTAACTTTGTTGCTCCTCTCTAAGTTATTCTAGAACGAATGCAAATGCTACGTGTTACATTCTCCAAGCAATCAATAACCATGGTTACTCTTTACACGCACATGTGTATCTTCGAAATGTCTATACTGTACTTAATTCTTTCTCTTTCTTTCTGATTTATGTACTTATTCTCGTAATGAAAGTACACTCTAGCTAAATATCTTCTGAAAATGGAATTTGGCACGAAACGAAACTTCCTTTCGTATAGATTGACCTAATAAGAAATCAAAGCTTTTCTCCATCTGCTAGTATAAACCTGGCTGAACTAGCAGTTAGTAAACAACTCGTGTATGTGACTCGACACTTTTCCTTCCGCAATGTCGCTTGCCTGCGCCGACAGATTGAGCTCTCTCGTCGGCGTCGTAAAAAAGTCACGACTCTAGAGAAAATCGCTTATTTTTCCTTCGCGCGTCTTACGTGAGCGTGCAGCAATATTTTTTTCTCTTGACCGAAAATTCAAGATGAAATACTGTGTAAGAGATAACATATAAGATGCAGCAACGAAATATATCGCTATGGCTCGTTATTATAATTTTTGCCAATCGCGTAAAAGCTTACTTTCACATAAATTGATAATAATATTTAATATAAAATATGTTAAATATTTTAAAGAAAAATTAAATTTTGAAGTCCTATGGGATTATATTTTTCACATAGACTTTATTATTTTAGAGATAATCAGTGTATCTTGATTTTATATCATTAGAAATATTCTTTAGAAAACAAAAAAAATTTTGATATTTTTTAAGTTTTATTATAAACAATCTTATTTACTTGTTTGCTTATTGTACGTTAAAGAGAATATTTATTTTTATTGTTAAAAAAAGGATAAGAAATATGAACAAAGAGTAGCAAATAAGCAAGCATTTAGGATGTTGCAAGAAGAGCTGAAGTTTCTCTGAGAGATCGTGGAAAGGGAAGTCATCCGTATTGCTAAATTTAGACACTTATATTTCAATCGTTCGTGCCGAGATAGCGTCTCCCTCGCGGAATTTTGTTTCGCAGATGAAGTATGTATTTGCAGTCGCAAGATTTTATTAGATGAAAGCTTCGTCGAAATGTATCCTCGGAAAAAGTTAAAGAAATAGAAATATTTAAATTAAAAATACCTCGCAGGGCCGGATTTAAAAGGAGGCCCTGGAGCAACGAAGAGGTAGAGCCCCCTAATCATTTATAAACTAAAATCAAATAGAAATTTTTACGTTGTTTAAATAATTTATTGAAATAACAAGATCAAGCAATATACACAGATCTTGTAAGTGTTGTATACCATTCGATAGGAAATTTTACCCAAAAATTTGTGTTGTGGAGGCCCCTGGGATTCAGTCCCTGTTGCTCTTCCCCCTCAAATCGGCCCTGGTCAAATATAAGTATCATTCTTGACACTTTATCTATTTTTCGATTATTTAAATGTAATTCAGATTGAGATCGTACAGTAAAACGATCGTAAATATAAATATATATTTAATATAATGAAAGTGATCCTCAATAAATAATCATATAATTAATCTATATCATTTAAAATCTAAATTTCTATAGTTTAAAATATTTCGTGTATATATTTGTCAAAATGCGTAAAATATTTCGAACAGACAATACCACAATGTTTGGTCTTGACGGCGTATACAATAGCGCGCTAATGTTTACATTCCGCGGTCTTGGTATCATTCACACAGCGACACTCGAGCAAGATAGTGGTGCGAAACGATACTCTTCGTATATTATCAAATTTATTATTAATTGAACGATTATCTTGTTTTTCAATTCGATTAATCTTTCGATTTTATAATTTCGCGTACATATTTGTCAAAGTATGTAAAATATTTCAAAGAGACAATAACAGTGTTTAGTCTTGACGGCATATACAATAGCGCGCTAATGTTTACATTCCGCGGTCTTGGTATCATTCACACGGTAACACTCGAGCAAGATAGTAGTGCGGAACGATACCTTCGTATATTATCGAATTTATTATTAATTGGACGATTATCATGATTTTCAATTAGATTAATCTTTCGATTTTATAATTCGTGTTAATATAATATTAATAAAACGGAGCATTTGTAACGAGTAGTGCATGACTTTAAAACTTTAAATAAATATCGAACAAACATAGTACTTCTTTCGTGTCTTCTGTTTCTTACGATATGTTGAAAAGTTTCTCATGTAATTATTCCGCGATCGGGAGTGTCGTGCAAAGTGTCTCGCGATCGTTCCATATATAATTAATTATTATTATTCATATTTTCGGAAGTGAATGTGAGTGCTACGAAGAAATACCAAAGGACGAAAAAGAGAGAAAAGGGAGAAAATCATCCAACAACACATACGGAGCAACGAAATATAAAACGTAAGTCATTCATAAATTATTTATTCATGTTACTTTTAGACATATTGCCTGTTCCTTTTTCACCTTTTCGAATTTATTCTTAATTATTATCTAACATATAACGCATATATAAAAAATATTTCAGTTTTTATTTTAAAATATTCCAAATAATATAATAAAATATTTTTCGTGTTAATTGATATTTCAAGATAGTTCAATATTTTATAAAATATTTCACAATAATGTAATTATTATATACCTTATATATAAGAATTAGATATTTTTTGGATAGACTGAATTTTTATTAAAAGTTTATATTGAAGATAATGCTTGATAATTATAATTCACAATATCTATTTAAAAAAAAATAATATCTGTTTAAAAGATAAAAAAATTGATTGCGCGTAATAATTAATTTTACAATCAATTTAGATATTTAATTTTATTAGAAAATAATTTATAAAAATATTAAAATTGAATGTATTTGCATTTAATTTGTGTTTGGCCTTTGCGTAACGATTAATATTCGCGTCAGATGTTTCATATATCCGTAGCATCCCGAATTTTTTCTGACCTAAATAATCCGCGCGGACTCAATCGATAGCCAATAACCATAGATCCTCGATCCTTAAATCCAATAGAAAACTCGGATTTTGTCACTTGCGAAGTATCTCGCGTCTTATTCGTGTTTCTTCTCGCATCATTGTCGCACTTTCGTTGCATCCTTTTCTCTAATTGCTTTTAAAGGACAAGTTCGAGCGAGCCTCGACTCAGCTTTATCTATTGTAACTCGATATGCACATAAAAACTAAACCAAAATAATATCGATTTTCATGTTCGCCTGTCATCACTTTCTTATCGTGTACAAGATTTATGTCTCAATTTAGTTACTCGAACAAATTTATTTCATATATTTCAGTTATTTACACACTCGTTTGTAATGGTGTAGTTTTGAGCATTTTCTCTTTAAATTCGATTTATTAAAGGTGCACTTTATATATTATTCATATATTACAATTAAAGCAATCAATGTCATCTGTAGAAATGTTTAGATATACATATATTCTTTTGTTTTTTAGCTATAAAATATTGTTGTAATTAACGTACATTAATTCATTGATAATTTCGATTTGCATTTAGAAAAAAATATATTTAAAACATTTTAACTATATCTCCTAAAAATTATTTGCAGAGTTTAAAAATACATTTATTGTTTTATATAAATAATTCGCAAAAAAATGTTATAAAAAGACACAATGCTTACTTAAATGAAAGATACGTTGTGTTACATTTTTAATCAATAAAAATTTTCATTGATTCAGTTTAAGATAATATGTTTTATATATACAATTAGACAGCATTCATATCCAGATTGCTTTTATCTTTTAGTCGTCATTTCGCATATAGGAACGGAAAAATAATAATAAGAAAATAATAAGAAATAAATAATAAGAAAAAGAGTTATGTATTAATATGAACGCTGTTGCAAATCTAAGGAGCAGCAATTATGATAATAATTATTATATATAATATATACAATATAATATTATATACAATATAATTATTATATAATTTTCTCATTGTTATTTATTATTCTAACATCTCTGTGAATTAGATTCCAATTTTCCTTTATTAAAGAAAATGAAATCGTCGTGTACCTAATCTTTTATTTAATAATATTCATGTAACATTACAATGAGAAAAGAAATTTTTATTTTAACTAAATGCTTACATACTTATTTCGTACATGACGTAAAAATCGAAAGCGCTATAATGAGTCAGATTACATTATTGAATGATATAATCAATCCCACACAAATTATATAAAATTATATATAATATAAATTTCTCTCTTTCTCTTTCATATATATAAATTATATTATATTATAAATTTATATAATGCAACCCCCCATGGGTACACCTTGACGCGGTGGGGTGGCTCAGTACTTGGATGGTGCCTTGAGGTTTATTTTAAATTTTTTTATTTATGATAAATCTCAAGGATCCTGAAGGAGAAGCTAAGTACCCAGCACAGCATTGCCACGAGTCGCACAATGGCTCATATGTGGCACGCATTGCGTCGTCGACTTTCCGTCGTCGGTGTCGTCAACGTGTCGCGGACGGCGGCGTCTCGTTACCGTGTTTTCGCGTTTAGCTTCGAGTGCCGTTTAGTATCGCGCGTAAAAGTGCGAAAATAGCGATACAAATATCACTCGTGAGTGCGGGAGTGCCGTAAAGTATCGCGCGTCCAAGACTAAGAGGAGGAGGAGGCTTAGGAGAGGCATCGGGCTGCGGCAGAGCAACCTTCTGGTAAGTAATTTATTTATTTGTAATTGTATATTAAATATTAAATATATTTATTATAATTTAAATTAAACAATTAATCGCGTAATTTGATTTCTTATTTATATAATTTAAATAAGAGAGAGAATTTTAAAGAAAAAGATTTTAAAATCTTAGATTTAATCTTAGATTTAATCTTAAATCTTATATTTAAAAAAGATATAAAATCTATAATCTTATAAAATTAGCTATATATATGCTTTTATAAAGAATTAGAGAATTATTAATGTTTTTTTCTAAAATTTATAGATTTATTTTATTAATCTGCTATTATTATATGTATCGAATGTACAATTCAATACATGTAATAACTTGAAATATTAATTATTTGGATATTATTACAATTTAAATCTTCTATTTGTTATAGATCAACTTAACAATCCTGATGATCTGAGAGGAGGCGCAGGCCTAGGAAAGGCATCCTGCATCAGCGGAACAACCTGATGGTGAGTACTATTTATATTATTTATTTATAATAATTATTATATCGCGCGCACGTACTAATTTGAGTCATTTATTTGATGAAACAACAAAGATTCAAAGAAAAAAGGTTGTATGTAAATAATCCTATAAAACTTTCTATTTAAAAAAGTAGGTTTTTCAGAATTTAAAAAATTATTGCATATTTATTTATTATTGCACATATCGGATATAAAATTCGGTGCGTACAATAATAATTAAATATAATGAAAGATTAATTATTTTAAGAGCTGCTAATTATATGGATTTTATATTTGTATGTTACAGACAATGTAGCTTCAATATTGACAACTCCGCTGTTGCGCATCAGTGTCGGTGAGTGAAAAACTTTTATTTAATTTTATGGTAACGGATTTGTGTAGAGCTTGTAGATGTAGATCGTAGATTGTAGACTGTAGGTCCGTTACCTTAAAATAAATGGGCTACAACAAATTAAATCATATAATTTTTTAAAGTTTTTTTTCAATCTACATTAAAGTTTATTAAATAATACTATATAATACCATATAATAATTTACTTTTATAATGCATACTGACATTATTTTAATTTTTTATAGTCCATCATTTTTATGTAGTGTAACATATTAATATAAAAAACTTTGCTTTAATTGATACAAATCTAAGTAAGTTATCAATCTATTGAACCATATGTAATGTTTCAAAAGAACAATGAATGATACTATAGAGTGAAAATATAGTAGAAAATGTG
Organism: Camponotus floridanus; assembly: GCF_003227725.1. Taxonomy (NCBI): domain Eukaryota; kingdom Metazoa; phylum Arthropoda; class Insecta; order Hymenoptera; family Formicidae; genus Camponotus; species Camponotus floridanus. Next base: position 260,962 of record NW_020229248.1, read on the forward strand.
GAATAAATAATATGGAATTAATTTATTTTATCGTAAATTTTTATTATAAATTTTTATTATAAATAATATTATATATTGTCAAAATTACAATCATTTAATTTTGATTAATTTGACACTATATAGCATTTTATTAATTAAAGCAAAGTTATATTAAGACGATAACAAACGGTCGCAATGTTATGACTATAAATGAACATAAAAGTATGCTCATGTACCGGCGAAAATAAGTAACCGGCAACGGAAGGAGTTTTTCTCCTTCATTGATACAGGTCAAAGCTATTTTATCCTTGGCTAAAAATAGCCAAATGCCTGGAATGCCTTCGAAAAATAAGTTAATCTAAAAACGTATAATGGCACATAAACGCGTAAAACGGATAAAATAAACGGGTACGCATAAAATAAATAATAATATAGAAAAATAAACTCAAAAACACGAAAAAAAGCGAAAAATAAAGAAACACTGCGTAAAATCCTAATTAAGGCATATTCCCCAAATCTAAAAAATCGCATATTTCCGCTGGTATAATTTGCAGAACATTTAGAGCTGAATCATTGAAACTATTAGGCTCGTTAAAGTTGTTAGGATTCCTTAGTAGGATTGTTAGGTAGGATTAAGGTTGTTTGTTAGGATTGTAGATCACTGTACTGATACTTGTAAGATCACTTGGGTTGTTAGAATCACCAAAATTGTTAGGATGATTAGATTTGTTAGGATCGCTAGATATAATATTTTATATAGTAGGATTATCTATTTATTATAACTTTATTATATTATAATTTATTGCTTAATTTTAATATACTATAAGGCTTTTCTTATAGAATATTAAAACTAAAAGTTATAATGTAAGATAAAAAAAAATTATATATAGTATTATTTTTACAAAGCTGTACAATCAAGATTTATGTATAATATTCGACATCATTCTTGATTTTTAAAAATATTTACATTGCATATATAAAGAACCGGATTTAAAAATGTGGAGGCCTTGGGGCAACGAACAAGTGAAAATCCCTAATCATTTTTAAACTAAAATCAAATAGAAATTTTTACGTTGTTTAAATAATTTATTGCGAAATAACAAGATCAAGCAATATACATAGACCTTGTAAGTGTTGTATATCATTCGATAGAAAAAATTTTACCCAAAAATTTGTGTTGTGGAGGCCCCTGGGCTTCAGTCCCTGTTGCTCTTCCCCCCCAAATTCGGCCCTGGTCAAATATAAATATCATTCGTGACACTTTATCTATTTTTCGATTATTTAAATGTAATTCAGATTGAGATCGTACAGTAAAACGATCGTAAATATAAATATATATTTAATATAATGAAAGTGATCCTCAATAAATAATCATATAATTAATCTATATCATTTAAAATCTAAATTTCTATAGTTTAAAATATTTCGTGTATATATTTGTCAAAATTTGTAAAATATTTCGAACAGACAATATCACAATGTTTGGCCTTAACGGCGTATACAATAGCGCGCTAATGTTTACATTCCGCGGTCTTGATATCATTCACACGGCGACACTCGAGCAAGATAGTGGTGCGAAATGATACTCTTCGTATATTATCAAATTTATTATTAATTGAACGATTATCTTGTTTTTCAATTCGATTAATCTTTCGATTTTATAATTTCGCGTATATATTTGTCAAAGTATGTAAAATATTTCAAAGAGACAATAACACAGTGTTTAGCCTTGTCGGCGTATACAATAGCGCGCTAATGTTTACATTCCGCGGTCTTGGTATCATTCACACGATAACACTCGAACAAGATAGTAGTGCGAAACGATACTCTTCGTATATCGAATTTATTATTACTTGGACGATTATCATGGTTTTCAATTAGATTAATCTTTCGATTTTATAATTCGTGTTAATATAATATTAATAAAACGGAGTATTTGTAACGAGTAGTGCATGACTTTAAAACTTTAAATAAATATCGAACAAACATAGTACTTCTCTCGTGTCTTCTGTTTCTTACGATATGTTGAAAAGTTTCTCATGTAATTATTCCGCGATCGGGAGTGTCGTGCAAAGTGTCTCGCGATCGTTCCATATATAATTAATTATTATTATTCGTATTTTCGGAAGTGAATGTGAGTGCTACGAAATACCAAAGGACGAAAAAGAGAGAAAAGGGAGAAAATCATCCAACAACACATACGGAGCAACGAAATATAAAACGTAAGTCATTTATAAATTATTTATCATTCATGTTACTTTTAGACATATTGCCTGTTCCTTTTTCACCTTTTCGAATTTATTCTTAATTATTATCTAACATATAACGCATATATAAAAAATATTTCAGTTTTTATTTTAAAATATTCCAAATAATATAATAAAATATTTTTCGTGTTAATTGATATTTCAAGATAGTTCAATATTTTATAAAATATTTCACAATAATGTATAATTATTATATACCTTATATATAAGAATTAGATATTTTTTGGATAGACTGAATTTTTATTAAAAGTTTATATTGAAGATAATTCTTGATAATTATAATTCACAATATCTGTTTAAAAAAAAATAATATCTGTTTAAAAGATAAAAAAATTGATTGCGCGTAATAATTAATTTTACAATCAATTTAGATATTTAATTTTATTAGAAAATAATTTATAAAAATATTAAAATTGAATGTATTTGCACTTAATTTGTGTTTGGCCTTTGCGTAACGATTAATATTCGCGTCAGATGTTCCATATATCGGTAGCATCCCGAATTTTTTCTGACTTAAATAATCCGCGCGGACTGCCGAGCTAAATACTCCACGCGGACTCAATCGATAGCCAATAACCATAGATCCTCGATCCTTAAATCCAATAGAAAACTCGGATTTTGTCACTCGCGAAGTATCTCGCGTCTTATTCGTGTTTCTTCTCGCATCTTTGTCGCACTCTCGTTGCATCCTTTTTTCTAATTGCTTTTAAAGAACAAGCTCGAGCGAGCTTCGACTCGGCTTTATCTATTGTAACTCGATATGCACATAAAAACTAAACCAAAATAATATCGATTTTCATGTTCGTCTGTCATCACTTTCTTATCGTGTACAAGATTTATGTCTCAATTTAGTTACTCGAACAAATTTATTTCATATATTTCAGTTACTTACACACTCGTTTGTAATGGTGTAGTTTTGAGCATTTTCTCTTTAAATTCGATTTATTAAAGGTGCACTTTATATATTATTCATATATTACAATTAAAACTATCAATGTCATCTCTATAAATGTTTAGATATACATATATTCTTTTGTTTTTTAGCTATAAGATATTGTTATAATTAACGTAAATTAATTCATTGATAATTTCGATTTGCATTTAGAAAAAAATATATTTAAAACATTTTAATTATATCTCTTAAAAATTATTTGCAGACTTTAAAAATACATTTATTGTTTTATATAAATAATTCGCAAAAAAATGTTATAAAAAGACACAATGCTTACTTAAATGAAAGATACGTTGTGTTACATTTTTAATCAATAAAAGTTTTCATTGATTCAGTTTAAGATAATATGCTTTATATATACAATTAGACAGCTTTCATATACAGATTGCTTTTATCTTTCGGTCGACATTTCGCATATAGGAACGGAAAAATAATAATAAGAAAATAATAAGAAATAAATAATAAGAAAAAATAATAAGAAAAAGAGTTATGTATTAATATGAACGCTGTTGCAAATCTAAGGAGCAGCAATTATGATAATAATTATTATATATAATATATACAATATAATATTATATACAATATAATTATTATATAATTTTCTCATTGTTATTTATTATTCTAACATCTCTGTGAATTAGATTCCAATTTTCCTTTATTAAAGAAAATGATCGTCATGTACCTAATCTTTCATTTAATAATATTCATATAACATTACAATGAGAAAAAAAATTTTTATTTTAACTAAATGCTTACATACTTATTTCGTACATGACGTAAAAATCAGAAGCGCTATAATGAGTCAGATTACATTATTGAATGATATAATCAATCCCACACAAATTATATAAAATTATATATAATATAAATTTCTCTCTTTCTCTTTCATATATATAAATTATATTATATTATAAATTTATATAATGCAACCCCCCATGGGTACACCTTGACGCGGTGGGGTGGCTCAGTACTTGGATGGTGCCTTGAGGTTTATTTAAAATTTTTTTATTTATGATAAATCTTAAGGAGCCTGAAGGGGAAGCTAAGTACCCAGCACAGCATTGCCACGAGTCGCACAATGGCTCATATGTGGCACGCATTGCGTCGTTGACTTTCCGTCGTCGGTGCTGTCAACGTGTCGCGGACGGCGGCGTCTCGTTACCGCGTTTTCGCGTTTAGCTTCGAGTGCCGTTTAGTATCGCGTGTAAAAGTGCGAAAATAGCGATAAAAATATCGCTCGTGAGTGCGGGAGTGCCGTAAAGTATCGCGCGTCCAAGACTGAGAGGAGGAGGAGGCCTAGGAGAGGCATCGGTCTCCGGCAGAGCAACCTTCTGGTAAGTAATTTATTTATTTGTAATTGTATATTAAATATTAAATATATTTATTATAATTTAAATTAAACAATTAATCGCGTAATTTGATTTCTTATTTATATAATTTAAATAAGAGAGAGAATTTTAAAGAAAAAGATTTTAAAATCTTAGATTTAATCTTAGATTTAACCTTAGATCTTATATTTAAAGAAGATATAAAATCTATAATCTTATAAAATTAGCTATATATAAGCTTTTATAAAGTATTAGAGAATTATTAATAATATTTTTTTCTAAAATTTATAGATTTATTTTATTAATCTGCTATTATTATATGTATTGAATGTACAATTCATTACATGTAATAACTTTTGAAATATTAATTATTTGGATATTATTACAATTTAAATCTTCTATTTGTTATAGATCAACTTAACAATCCTGATGATATGAGAGGAGGCGCAGGTCTAGGAAAGGCATCCTGCATCAGCGGAACAACCTGATGGTGAGTACTATTTATATTATTTATATTATTTATTTATATTAATTATTATATCGCGCACACGTATTAATTTGAGTCATTTATTTGAATGATGAAACAACAAAGATTCAAAGAAAAAAGGTTATATGTAAATAATCCTATAAAACTTTCTATTTAAAAAAATAGGTTTTTCAGAATTTAAAAAATTATTGCATATTTATTTATTATTGCACATATCGAATATAAAATTCGGTGCGTACAATAATAATTAAATATAATGAAAGATTAATTATTTTAAGAGCTGCTAATTATATGGATTTTATATTTGTATGTTACAGACAACGTAGCTTCAATATTGACAACTCCGCTGTTGCGCATCAGTGTCGGTGAGTGAAAAACTTTTATTTAATTTTAAGGTAACGGATTTGTGTAGAGCTTGTAGATGTAGATCGTAGATTGTAGATTGTAGGTCCGTTACCTTAAAATAGATGGGCTACAACAAATTAAATCATATAATTTTTTAAAGTTTTTTTCAATCTACATTAAAGTTTATTAAATAATACTATATAATAATTTACTTTTATAATGCATACTGACATTATTTTAATTTTTTATAGTCCACCATTTTTATGTAGTGTAACATATTAAAAAACTTTGCTTTAATTGATACAAATCTAAGTAAATTATCAATCTATTGAACCATATGTAATGTTTCAAAAAAACAATAAATGATACTATAGAGTGAAAATATAGTAGAAAATGTGGAATAAATAATATGGAATTAATTTATTTTATCGTAAATTTTTATTATAAATTTTTTATTATAAATAATATTATATATTTTCAAAATTACAATCATTTAATTTTGATTAATTTGACACTATATAGCATTTTATTAATTAAAGCAAAGTTATATTAAGACGATAACAAACGGTCGCAATATTACGACTATAAATGAGCATAAAAGTATGCTCATGTACCGGCGAAAATAAGTAACCGGCAACGGAAGGAGTTTTTCTCCTTCATTGATACAGGTCAAAGCTATTTTATCCTTGGCTAAAAATAGCCAAATGCCTGGAATGCCTTCGAAAAATAAGTTAATCTAAAAACGTGTAATGGCACATAAACGCGTAAAATGGATAAAATAAACGGGTACGCATAAAATAAATAATAATATATAAAAATAAACTCAAAAACACGAAAAAAAGCGAAAAATAAAGAAACACTGCATTCGTGTAATAAAATCCTAATTAAGGCATATTCCCTAAATCTAAAAAAATCGCATATTTCCGCTGGTATAATTTGCAGAGCATTTAGAGCTGAATCATTGAAACTATTAGGCTCGTTAAAGTTGTTAGGATTCCTTAGTAGGATTGTTAGGTAGGATTAAGGTTGTTCGTTAAGATTGTTAAGATCACTTGGGTTGTTAGAATCACCAAAATTGTTAGGATGATTAGATTTGTTAGGATCGCTAGATATAATATTTTATATAGTAGGATTATCTATTTATTATAACTTTATTATATTATAATTTATTGCTTAATTTTAATATACTATAAGGCTTTTCTTATAGAATATTAAAATTAAAAGTTATAATGTAAGATAAAAAAATTATATATAGTATCATTTTTACAAAACTGTACAATCAAGATTTATGTATAATATTCGACATCATTCTTGATTTTTAAAAATATTTACATTGCATATATACAGAGCCGGATTTAAAGATGTGGAGGCCCTGGGGCAACGAAGAGGTGAAGATCCCTAATCATTTTTAAACTAAAATCAAATAGAAATTTTTACGTTGTTTAAATAATTTATTGCGAAATAACAAGGTCAAGCAATATACATAGACCTTGTAAGTGTTGTATATCATTCGATAGGAAATTTTACCCAAAAATTTGTGTTGTGGAGGCCCCTGGGCTTCAGCCGGTGTTGCCCCCCCCCCCCTATATCCGACTCTGATACCTCGCTCCGTGTAAATTTGATACTATATTTAAAGATAGAGAAAGAAAGAGAAATAGAGAAAGAAAGATATTGTAATTTAAAAAAGAATGTTCGGAGCGCGCGATAAATTATCGTCTCATCAATTTTGATTTATAATAGTTTATTTATTTGAATCATTGTATCAATTTTATTTTCTTTCGACGATTTATTTTACATAATTGTAACGGACGATATCGTAAATTCACGCGCTGCTGACTATTATAAAATCAATATTGTTGTACGTGTATAAGATGTTTGTGTATACATGTATAAGATATTATGACATTATTTATGACATGTTCATAATTTGATCAAGAATCCCCATTGTAACTCTGCCATGGATATTACATAAATCTCTAATATATGCAGAGTATTAAAATGCGCAATTTCTTTTTTTCTCTTGTATACATCCCAGTGCGAGTATTATCCGCAAATAAATGAAAATTGAACCGAAATGGCTTCTTGTTTTTAGCACAGCCGACAAATTTTTCATAATAATAGTATTTTGTGTATGGACGGCGCAACATCAACATTTATAAATTATTCGTTCATGTATATCGATATATCATCCTAGTATCACGAATGCACGATTGCGTGTTTTATATCTCTCTGCGGAAAATTCGCAATTTATTGAATAATTTTCACTGCCGTTATATCGGGTGTAATCAGATAACGTCCCGAATCCCGATAACATGAATTCATATTACTTTACAAAGCCATCGTTTATAATATCGAGTCGTCCTCACTGTATATTCTCATCGAGAAATAATTACGAGGATTTCTCCCGACACACTTTGAGATCCTCGATTTCTCGAATTCAAATCATCCAAGTAGCCCAGGCGAGAGGAAGGCAACTCGAGAGTTGCAAACGCGCGCTGATCTTGTAAGGATTACTTTCAATCCCCTTGAGCGATTTAAGATTCTCGGCAGATCCATTTGAAAATTAAATAAGATCGATGAGATAGCAGACACGCGATGGAATCAGCTTCTCGCTTCTACAGACAAGCGATTCGGAATCAATCGAGCTTGACTATATAAAATTGAATGAGAGCTTACAGAAACGAACAAGAATGGAGGATTGATCGTTTCATCCTTCTAAAGATAAATTTTTTATCACGTGACGAAAAAGCCAAAACTTTTGTTACGACGGATAAAAATGTAATTGCATATAAATGTAGTGGTTTCTTTTTTCTACCACAATGATATAAAGTTTGGAAGATATTACCAGGGATCTCGTGAAGAGATATCTTTTCAGATGACAATTGGAAACGATAGAAATCACGCAATCAAATCAATATGGGCAATATCGAGCAATTTTTAACCTTATTTGACAATAAAATTGTAACGCGAATGTCAATAGTTGATGGAATGTGCAAATATTGTGATCCGGATTTAGCTCCAATATGATTCGATAAATTCTAGTTACATGTAATGGTTTTGGCAAGGATGCAATGTTGTGCGAGCTTTAGTTGCGCTTGGATAATGTACGCTCGGAGCTTTATTTACAGCTTCCAATCCCTGTGTTCGATAACTGCTACGTGCAAGCACATACATTTTTCGTTCATCGATACACGAACAATATTAATTTATTAATAGCATAATACTTTCGTGAATATTTTGTATTAAATGCGACGTCGCGCAGAGTTTATAGCGTTTCTTTTTCGAATAAGAACGGATTAATTAAAATACCATTCGCGTAGATCGTTTCAGCAAGGCGCAGGACGCAGTTCCTACGGAACTGGGAACGGAACCGGGGATAACAAAGTACGGCCGTAAATTAATGGACCCGTCCCTGCCCCAGTTAAAGCCTCGAACTTGGACCAAGTCGTGAAACAACGGGGGACAACTCCCAGTGTGTTCCTGACGGGAATGGCCGTCGAGTAAGGCCGTAAACGACCTTTAAAAAGTACCACAGGCCGTACAGAAGCCGCGGCTGAATTAAGCGGTAAACCGCCTGAACGTGAATACCTAATTACGACGGTAGCCTCTATCACGCTTCTCTAAAGACGGAAGTAAATTACAAGGAGCGCCGTGCCTTGTAATGTGTGTCGTGGATATTCTTAAACGCTAATGAAACCTGATATCATTGAAATTTACATCGCGATATTGTAAAGAATCACTTTTCTCATAATATGCGTATCACAATTTAATTAAAATCGACGAAGCAAAGGGGATTAATTAAGCGAGAGGTGAATTTGATCTTTGACTACTTTGCGTTGATCTCTAAAGCTGGGTTAGGTAATTTATCATCCACTCTACCCCACTTCCCACGTCATAGATTTTGACGCAAGCAATTCCGTATTCAACAGGTTGTAAGGTATCTATATAGATGCGTACGCGGTATATCACTATAGTTTAGGCATCGTGTGATTAAGCATCGATTTGCCTTTGCGGAACCGGAGGCGCAGTCGCGAAGTTGACGCCTGTGTTTGGCACAAGAGAACCGTTTAAATAAATTATTCAACAGCAACATTCTTCCCGTTCCTCCAAGATTTATTTCCCGGAACACGTATCTCATTCCTCGCGTCTCCTCCGTCTCGTTGGCGCTAAACGTATAAACTGCGCGCGGCTTATCAGCGAACGCTTAATTAAGGGGAAAGTCGGCGGGTCTTCTCTCGCCACGGTGTAATCTTGTCTTCGTGCGCCTGTAGCGTTCCCGCGTGTTCCCGCGATTAATCAAGCGCTTTCATCCCACTAGTTCTCCCCAACGCGGTTGTGTGTGTACGTGTCTCGTTGTGTTTCTCCGGTCGTGATAAAAACGGGGAAGCTCGTTTGCACGCGCTTTCACGTGCAATCATCCCTCGCGTTTACCCAAAGTAAGCGCTTTAATCACGTCGCTAATTACGTCGTGAATAACGGGGAGTTTGCACGTCGAACGTCGCACGGAACGTAACCGGAACTATGTTATTGGCGAACGTCACGTCTCACGGCTGTGATCACTGAGATGAGAGATTACCGCAATGTCAATTGCATTGACAGTACAATTAAGTTTAGACGGAACGCTGACTGGCAGGATGTCGATACTGAAACAGTCAGTCGACACATCGCTGTCGCCATCGAGTGATAATTAAATTATTAATTGCTATAATAATCGTGCTGAATCATTAGGTAAAATGAATCATTCTCGCATTCCGATCGTCTACTATATTAGAATCGTGGGAGCGCGTCGTCTCTCGTCTGCAATTGTAATTTTACAAGCGGGATTTAGATTACGTTCTCGGCGAGAACGACCCGGAGATGCGTCTTCCATTCGCGTGACGCCATTATATTCAGCGCGCGAGCTTCGCCATGGCAATTATTTCTCGTTCGGTTCAATTAAGCTACTCGGGAGGCTGGAGGCATAATGTCGCTCCGGTTAGGATTTAGCAGAATGCTGAAATGCCCTATTAGGGAGCAGAAACTAACTCGGTTATACCGTGAGGCAATTCCCAGCGTCGCCCTGGGTCATACCTCGTGTACGAGAAATTTGGAGGAACGGATCCTCGATAACATCGCCCGCGGGAACGTTTGTATAAGCCAGGAATGTTTTCGTCGCAAAAAACAGACTTGGCATCCCTCTCACATGTTCACACACATGTCCCATAACGTTGTTTATTCAGAGAATGCACGTTTAATTATTGAAAATTATTTTAATAAAAATATCAACTTGTCATTAACAGTTAATTAATTAGTAAGTTAATTAATTAATAAGAAAATTAAATTAATCATTTTAGACAATTTTATATAATATATAACGCACATACGCACTTTCCAGTAAAAATAAATTTAAAAAATGGTACGTTTGTTAAATTCAACAATTTAATTAGAAATTAAACCGTGTAATTAAATTGCTTAAATTTATTTTATCGTAATGAAAAAATTTCATATTTTAGCAAAATTATTATTCTGTTAAATTTTCTTCTTTTGATAAGCGCTAAAATATCACTAAAACAATATAACATATAAAGATTTAGTGGTAATTAAATTTTAAAAATTGATATTCGTTCATTATTCGAGAAAATTAAATTAAATGAAATGTTAAAAGTTGAATTATATTAAATTACAAATTAAAAATAAAAATGTAGTTATTTCTTGTGATGAAAATTTTTGTAAATGTATATACAACTCATATATAATTTCCCTCAAAATAAGTTTGAAAAAGTGTTTATCTTCAAAAAAAATTATATCAAAAGGCTTAAAGGTAAATCATATCAAATTAATATAATTAATTTTATCTATCATGTGTGTGTGATGAAAATTTCATTAATATTTTATTCCTTTGCAAAAATTACAATAGTGATCCCAAGTAATAAATCTTCTTGACAAACGTCAAACCAATAATTTTCAGGATAACATATTGATTCGTATCTTTTTCGCTCATACACTCTGGAAGCATATCAGCTGTTTCAGCTGTCGGATATGCCGTAAAACGGAATGTACTATGGCAGAGCCGCAGATTCAATAGAAAAAAATCTATTTAAACGACGTGTCGCAAAAAGGCAGTTTGCGTACCGCAGCTTCACGCGCTGTGCATCCGGCAAGATCTGATATACGCGACAGGATTTGAGGGACGGCGCGAGAATCCCGGAATTGAATATCGACCATTGTACACGCTTGGGTATCGTCAATAGGAGTAAGCGATCGCGTGTTGGGAAAACTCGGTTACCTTGGCGCGCCTCCAAACGTTATCTAACTAAATGCCAGCCGGCTGTCATTAGCATTGCAAAGCGAGAGCGGGATCATAAATACGGGCGAATAAACAGCGTCGTTTGCGACGTCGGTGATGTCAGTTCGTAATTGTCGCGTTCGATGCGAATATAATATTCTCGAAGAAAACAGATCCTTAGGGGACGTGTGAAGAGAAAAAAATCCCTTCGCTCTCGGCGAGTCCTCGGCTATCGCAAATAAACCACGCGAGCGTTGATCATATTTGCTGACACCCTCAGCGACTGAGACTCGGATCGTTTTGTTATACACTGCAAAATCCGCTGAAAATCGTTAGCGCGAAGCTTGTACACAATGGCTTTACCTCTCTTTCTCTTTTTCGTTAATTAACATCCCCGAACAACACTCCGCGAAATAGTCTTGCCGTATAACCGATTAAATAATAATGAATATGTGTGGACCATGTCGTCGCGCGCGCTTCCGATATACAAAGACCAAGTAGTCGTAGAGCGTGCTTTACGTCGCGTGTAATCTCCTCAGACCGCTCAACAAGCTCGCTTTTATGAAACGATATATTAATCGCGTTATACCGCCTGTTACGCGCCGGCAAGTAGAACGAGAGCAATTTGGCCGGGCGCAGCAATCCGCGTCCCTGCAAATCCGGCACGTTACGACGTTACGCCGTCCGAGAGAGAGAGCGAGCGTTAAATCCTACGGGATCTAGGAGCCGTCACAGGCTGGCTTAGGGTCAATCACGCGAAGAATGGATATTCTAATCACTTAAGGAAAATCTTTACTTCCACAGCCGCGAATAATCGAGCCATCAACGCGTATCCATGTGTCCGCGAGAGGACATTGAAAATTTGACGAACAAAACTATTAATCTACGGCTCCAATTAGGCCTGATGGACGATAAGACGTTTTTCGAAAGCGTGTGATATTGATAATAGAATTACATATATCGGACATCAAGGAATTTTAATATTTATTTGTTGAAATAAAGTTACGATAGTTTACGACAAGTTACAACAATTATACGACAGTTCTTAATAGTTCATGCAAAAAATTTTTCCAATGTCATGGAAAAATTTATACAATGTTAAAATTACAAAATTTAGATTTTCTTTTATTAATACAGATACAATAAATATATTTGTTATCAGAGAGAGATTAACGCACTAAATTATTCGAGAGAGATATTCGGGATTTGAGCTTTCGAGTTAGTAATGGAGTAGAAAATAGAGAAAAAAATAGAGTACTAAAGGGAGACAAGTATGATAGGGAATGAAAAAAGACAGAGCCGGAAGAGAGCAAGGTTGCGGTAGGTAACTGGAGAGCATAACGGAGGGCAATTTCAGTAAGCGGTCATCCAAAACATTGCACAAACTCGGGGGTGCTTCGGGAAAGTGGTATAGCGTAGATGTAGTACTATGCGGAACGTGTGAGACAGGATAAAAGAACGACTTGCAATTTTAACGTATTCTAGATCAATAGTCGCCACACGCGCATGCATGTACGCATACGCAAAACGCGTCTCTTCTATGTATTTATTGTGTTTTCTCGTATTTTTGTACTTTATTTTCATTAAAACTGTGAATTATGCGTGGTTAAACAAGCATGTGCAATGAAATATCCAACAATGCGAAAAAATATCCAATAAAATCAAAATTGATGTTACTTTTGCTCTGCTATCGAAAATTATTCGTCAAATTGCCTGGCAATTTGTGACAGCAATATAATTCATGATTGGAAATCGATTGTACGTGCATTGCAATTACTCGATTTACAATAGTTTTACGAATATGTTAAATACGGATATGAAAGCTAGTTACAGCAAAAAAAACACATTTTCACGAATACAGTTCGGTTACGCGATGCAAAGAAAATGTTGCTTGAAAAAATTCTCTCATGCTTTTATACGCTTGTGTTTTTCCTTGAAAAAAAAACCTAAACCGATTAAAAGCAAAGCATCAACAATGGAAAAAAATCAGATATCATATCTAGTTGTGTAGCGGACAACAATAAAGAAAAAAAGAGTTCTCAAAAGAAAAGGTTCCTTGCATGCTGGTATGGGTAGCTGATATTTACGCATGAGTAGGGAATAAAAACTTCTAAATTGATTCTTGTTTTTCTTGTGCTTGTGATTAAAAATACATTTTGCTTTCTAAAATCAATATTGGTTTCCACAAGTTGTTTTTACACATGTGAATATTATTATTATATATAAAAAACAACTTGTAGATAAATATCGCTTCGTGCACAAATATCGCACAAAATTTGGGTTTATTTACAACAATTTTTACAATATCTGATGTAGATAATTTTTCGTTAAATACGAATTAGCGTTTTTTATTGATAATGATAACAGCAAATAAATTTAAATTATATTTCTAAAGTAGTTATTAAAACGGATATGAATACAATTTTCAAATCATTATTCGAGAAACACATCAATTGCTTAATTGAGAAAGATGGAACAAATACTAGCGAATAAGAAAAGATAAAGTTTCTAATGAATTTAAAGAGCGAAGGAGAAGAACGATCGATTCTACAATATTATTTATACGAATGCAAGTTGAGCTTGTTGGTATCTGCATACATTGAAATCATAGGCATTTAAATATATTGGGATACATATTCTGTCGAAACAAAAGAAATATATATATATATATATATATATATATATATATATATAAATTTTTAAATAATAAATTTTAATTTATATTTAACTATTATTTTTTTACTTATAATATTTACATATATAAATAAATTTTTAAACAAATTTTAATTTATATTAATTATTTATATATAAATATATGTATGTAAATTCTATAAATAAATAAGTAATGATTAAATATAAATTCTAAAGAATATAATATTTTGGAGATTCATAATAATTTCTGTATATTTCAACGAGATATAAAAGAAATGTAAAGGCGGAGGAACAAACAGTAAAACTTTTTTTGAATGAATTGTTGCAAACATGCCATCAATGCAATAACCGACTACACGAAGGGAATTCCGAGATGAAATCGCAGTTTCAGAGATGCGGGCACATAAAGATAATAAAAGGCTGACTAGGGTGCAATTGTAACATGCGTCAGAACAGCTCTGCTTTCATGGGCGAATTTTCTGTACGCCGTAAAGATGCAAAGTTATGAGCGCAGTGAATTTCGTTTTCGCAGACCGTTGCGTTAAGTACTTGCAAAAATGATAACATGGTTAAGATAACTGGCTCTGCGTTTTGTAACAAAAAATTTGCAATAAAATTAAAAAATATAAAACATTTTTCGTACAATTTAAAAAAGTGGCTATCTAAAGTTATGAAAATTTTACACGTAACTCCTTTTAGAAACTATATGTGATACATTCTTTTGTCTATTTCATACTCCAAATATTTTAACTATAATTTTTAAAAGCATAACAAAAGCATAGCAAAACCATTTTTATAACCAAGCGTTTTATTTAAAACATTATTTTTAATTTTACTGTGCATGTTGAGATTCTTATTTTTTCTCGCAAATTAAAACATGTTTTGATTAGAATTTTATTATTATTACTTTTTATATTTTTATTAGACAACACAAAGCGCGCGCTTCGCGCGCGCCATTTATTCTCTTTTATTATATATACATTTCTCACACAAGCTGTCAAAATTTGTAATAATCGCAAATGACGGCTGCTCACAACATGAATTGAGCGCAATAAAAGAACCAATCGACATCGCGAAAAGACAACAATTCAAGCGTCACATGCCTTTTTTCATATAGGATAGGATTATATTATTATTTATTATGCCTTTATGTTTCATAATACGTTAAAAGAAAGAGAAAGTAACAATAATAGAATTTTAATTAATATAATAAGAAAATAACAACAATGAAATTTTAATTAGAGACTTGTATATTTCTATATAATTATTTATCGATATTAGATACAGAGTAGTTTATATTCGTAGATAAATAATTACATATATGATTCATTATGTAAAATTTGTAATCTAATTTATCAAATCAGAAACCTATTTTTGGTAGAAATTAATGCGAATATTTATTTAGCGACCTATAAAATACTTTTATTTCGCAAACATATTGTGCGGATATATTATTTTATATATCGATTGGATCGTATTTGAAGATAATGTAGCGTGAATTACGAGCGCTATAAAATGTACTTTATTTTCTCGATTCCACATAATTCTTACTATTATAATTTTGCGAAATTTACGATCGCGGTCGTCCAATTTTATAAACCACGAGGGATGAACAATTTTTTAGAGCTGAGTTCGTAAAAGCAGGAGCACCGGCGTTAAGTTAAACGGAATGCGCTCGGTTAAGATTTAATTAAACGAAGTTGAGTGTGCAATAGAAAGAGAGAGACAGGGAGAGAGAGAAAGAGAGAGGGGGGGGGGAAAGAGAGAACACACGGATTTGTCTGCGTATACGTGTAAGCCGGGCCGTAAATTTCTGTTGAATAGCATATATAAAAAGATTGTTAGAGGAGTTTGCGAAAACTCGGATCGCGCTACTTGGCGCCTCAACAATCCGCCCACTGTCGCGCACAATATTCGTTTAACTTATTTATGGCAAATTTAGCGAGCGGATGGATTTTAATTCAACGACCCATTTTACGTTTGTCCTTGTCGCGGAGACTAAATCGGCGTAAAAAAGTAGGATAATGCCAATAGGGCACAAACAAAAATCTACCATGCGTGCCAAAATCCATACAACCAAATGAAAGACGCTCGAAAAGCATTGGGACAAACAAATAGCTGCGAAATAGCTAATTCGGCAATAAAAATTTCGAGGAGTCGTCAAGTATAGGGTTTTGCGATTTTAACGCTATTCCGTGACATTTCTAAAAGGAGAAGGAAAACGGAGTGATATTATAAATATGTCGAAGGATAAATTCTCATTTGACTGCGCAACAAAAAGAAATGATATTAGCAAACTCCGGTAAACTCCATATTTTTGTATTTTTTAATTTCTTAACAAAAAGTAAAATTAATATTTATAACGTTAATATCATAGAAATTAATTTTATTTGATGAATCTTTTCTTTTTGTTCTACAATATATTCTCTAAAATGTATTTATATAAAAATATATATTCTCTAAAATAAAAACTTTTCGTGTATTAATAATTAACACGTAACGATATTTTTTTCACGATTTATAAAATTCTAACAATCTTATTGTATCGATAAAAACATGTAGCGTGTCCAAGAGATTCTAAATTAAGAGTACGAAATCTGAAACGTTTTTCTCTTATTTTAAGGAAATTCTACGTGATATTCTCAGTTATTCGGCTGTGAGCACATGCTATATCCTTCTGCGGCGTGATAGCTGCATTTACGTGCGAATGTGCACGAATGCGTATTCATAGTTGGTCGCTTGTATGCCGCCGCGTGCGAATCATATCGCGCACCATGTGATATTTATGGGTCCCGTGCACCAAGATGGACACATACGTGTGCCCAGCATGTAGAACGCGCGTCGCGCGCGTCATTAATTCAATTTCGACATATTCGGCGTCATAATCTAACGTTTGGCACGCATGATGCTATGCCGGAATTTCAGGAAGCGACATGGGGGGATTGACAGCAGACTGCGCAAATATTCCTCAATTAGAGGCTCCACCAACCGATATTGGAATCCCGCTATTAAATTAATGATCGCGCGTAGACGTTCGATATCGGCGAAAGGATGCTCGTTTAAAGTCAGTTTGCAAGGAGAAGGAGGTGAGATATTACAGACGGTAGGGCATTAAAGGGCCCGGTTTCTCCTACGTTGAAGATGGTCAAATTTGTAGCTTGTACGCGAAAGAGACGGAACAAGACAGACAGACTGGCAGAGAAAGGGAGAGAGAGTAGGAGGAGATAAACTTAACTAATTATGGATGCAGGTACGGTAAGGAGACGCTTTCTACTCTATGCGCGGCAAATTCGGGCGGTCGCATTGTGCCGCATCCAAAGTGCACAATGTTATTTCACTCGTGGGATGTGGAGCCGGAGAATGTACGACGATGTTTGTCGTGCTCTTAAGACGACGCGACGGTTGGTTTAATTCCGCGCCTTGTCTTGGGTTCGCCGCACGCGCTTCCTTTCATCTGCGAGCGCTTTGACTAATCCTCTCAGAGTGGATCTTTTCCTGACGAAGAGGAGGAAAAAGAAGGGAATAACGTGCAGATGTACTGACGGCTATTATTTTCTCTCACGATATAAGACGATACCCGAGAGATTTTTATTGCTCTTTTTTTCTTTTTTTTTTACTGCAAAACTGCGAAACGCGTTTTCGTCTTCGCTTCTCTCCCTCTCTCTCTCTCTCTTTCGCTCGTTATTCGCAATGTCTATATCTTTGTTAGCTCTCCACTTTTCCCATCCCTCTTCTTATACTACAGCCGCGTTCAAATTCTCCAATGGTCTCTCGTGCCGTTGCTTTTACCGTACAAACTTTTTATTTCCTAACAAGCAGCACGAAAGTCACGTACGCGCCAGGTTACGAAAGTCTGTACAATTCGGGAAAATTGAACTCTATGCGCCGATTCAGATAGTACGACGGACTTTCCGACTTAACGAAGGATCGCCGAATCAAAATCGTGGAAATTGAATCGAACGTGTGTAAAAGAGATTCCGTTAATGTGGTGCACGTTTTGAAGAGATTGGTTGCAATTATATTCACCCGGAATCAAATATAACATGAAAAATATAGAAAGAAATGTATAATAAATATATTACGTGTATAATTATATTTGACGAGGAAAAGTTTGCAAAGAGAATTCCAAAGATATTAAGTCCAAAAAAAATATACATATTACATTTGTAAATATTTTAAATAATTTTTCATCATTTATATCAATTTTTCAGTCGGGAGTAGAAAAATTAGAGAAATATAATATGAAACAAGGTGAAGATTAAATGTAATAAATAAAATCATATTTTATATTTCTTTCGCGTGAGAGAAAAATTAGATTGTATATATGTAATATATTTTACGAGAAAACACATACGCACGACATATATATCGCGATATCTTTGCGAGTGGATATCAATCCCGAAACACTACAGCCGGATATCGTACCTTGTCGGACACGGGAACGGGAAGAATGTCGTACAGGTTGAAAAGGGGAAGTACAACATCACGGAAGGATTTGTGGCCTCTGCCTGTGACAGCTTTGGAATCGTCCATCATGGTATTAAACAATTTATCCGTCGCGCTGTACTATACGCTACGTCGCGGTTCTGTCTCATACGAGCGACGTGCACTCGCGCACAAAACGTTGATTGAAATTTATAAAAGCGCGTTATGACTGTGTTCGCTTTAACGCGAAATTGTTAGAAATATACGGCGTGTTCGAATATTGATAGTAAATAACAATCCGAGCTTCGATCACGCCAACTCGAATGTTTATCGAATATTCAAAATATATTACGCGTATTTTCGTATCCTTACGCTACATTGATCGATAAGATAAAATTGATAAGACAACTATTTGATGGATATAAATTTTTTTTGTGGAGAAAAGATTTTTCTTTCCAGATTCCATGTATCTGACATGTGCGCGACGATAAAAACCGAGGTTTCCTATCGCGTTAAATATTTAATACGAAGCGAGTGCTTGCCACTATATCGAATACTGTTTGTTTTGGACACCGGATCTTAGCGGCGATAATTTACGGTAAGCTTACGTAGCACGTTTCTTCCCCCTCGGGGGGTATCTACCTCACCTCTTGGGCGGACCCGACACTGTTTAAAGAGCGATGAGGCGAGCGCGGATTTTCTCTGCTACGGCGATACCTATTTTCGCGGGGAAAAGTCGAGAGGCAGATGCCGCGATATAGTCGAGAATGTATACGGATGGTGTTATGAAAAATTAAAATATGTCCCGCGGGTGTATTTACCGCGCGAACATCGCGAACTTGTGGCACGGATAAGCATCGCTGAACGAGAAGATACATCTTGCAATATTTCGAGCGTGCATTTATGAAAATGGACTCTTTCACATTTTACAATTTCGCATCTTCATCTTTAATCCCTCTTGCATGGGTCGTCAAACTAATGGTGGCCTAATTAATTGGAAAAGAGATAATTCCTAATGGAAAAAGCTAGTCGAAAATACGGAATAAAATTCTTTTTTCAAATCAAACATTTCTTCGATAAAATTTATTTTAAAAATTGAGAAGTATATGCACTCATTTAAGCTTAAAAAAGGCGGAATAAATTTTCATAAAAAAATAAATCAAAAACGTAGAATAAAATTTTTTTTTCCAATGGTTAATATAAAAAATACATTATTGAAACGATAAAAAAAATATCTTCATATTTGCACACATAATACTTTTTTACATAGACTAATAAAAATTATTTTAACTTGTTTTATATTGAACAGAATGTTATCAAGATGAGTTCGAATAACAAAGTTAATTTTTTCGAAAATAAATACATTTCTATAAAGCAATTTTATTTTACATTTTCGATTTATTTTTCATGGGAATTTGTTCTCTCTTTTCGATTGTATTTATTTTTTCACTCTATAAATAAGCGCATATAATCTAAATATATATGGTTAAATGTAATTTAAATAATTTTCCAAATATCTTGTGTTATTATTTCCAAATTTAATATATAATTTATGTTGTATATATATTGACATGTTATGTGTAAAGAAATGCAAAAAAGGAAGAGGGAAGGAAAGGACTTACCGAGTTAATGTAGTTGATAAGAGACAATCCTCCATCCCAGGGGTGCTCGAGCTCGCAGGAAATATTGGCGGGCCTTAGCGCATGGGATTGCTCCAGGGTACGTAATCCCACCGCGAACACCTGTACACTGTCGTATATTAATGCTGGTTCGGCCTGCAAAAGATATGATTACTTAATGTTCGTCGAATAACACAAAACGCAGAAATACCGTTTCAGAAATAGCAGAATATTTTTGAAGAGAGATTAGACAGAATAGTATTACCTTGACGACATTAACTAAGATTAACTAACAATAAGATTGCTCCATTCTACATTTTCAAATGATTGGTAATTATCACTTTAACGTGCGACTAAGATCGCGCTTTATGATGATATATAATCGCCGTCAAGTCGATGAATGGAAGAATCATTCCAAAAGTATTAAACTTAATAAGGCATATTTAATGGGAATGTGCAAAATTACGATCATTAAAACAGAGCTATTGATTACCGTAAATTGATAGAGATTTGAATGAATTCATAGAGAAAGAGAGGCGAGCGACGAAATGCGAGGATGTGATTTTGGAGAAGAAGTGAATGGACGCGAATTATATATTATTAAAATAGAGAGAGGACGGTAACGAAATGCTCCGGTTATTAATTGTAACGCTGTTAGTCACGCGTATGTATGTGTATATGTGTACGTTTATTTCCGTAAATTATGAAATTCACGGTACGTTGCCGCGTCGAAGTTGCCGCGCCGGTTCTAATCCACTCATCTCGTCGTCGCGTTCTCGACGGAAACGTCGGCGGAAAATGTAATATTCAACGCGAGAAGACTACGACAGATTTGATAGTGACGTTGCGTGAAATAATTTCGTTCACACGCTATTTATCCCATCTCGTCGAGAGCTCGCCGACACTCGTTGCAATTTTCTTATCGCACTTTAAATTTAATTATGTACAAATATCGTCCAAAGAACGCGGTATTAGCGAAATAATAAAATAATCCACGCTCGTTTCCCTGCCACTCTATGTATATTTATTAATTTGAACTTCCTCGCGTATTCCTTCGTATAGATGTTTTTGTAAACAAGTTATGTATTTGATGTAAAATACATATACACATACTGAAATTTTGCATGATTTTATAGTATATCCAAATTTATCATTATCGTATATCCATAATTTAAAAAATGCATGTAAATATTAATCTTCGCTAAATATTAAATTAATGTGTCGCAAGCGGTGATATTTCATTTCGCACATGCAAATAATGTCATTGAATATTTGCTTAAAATGAATAAATGAATAAATTGATGAATACCAGTATAATTAAAAACATTCTCACGTGAACTGCTCATTCGCAAAGGAACAATTCAAATAATTAAACGGAATTGACGTGTTTATCGATTATCGATTTACAGTTTCTCAAATATTGATCGATGTTGATCGATATTGATCGATGTAAGATAGACGAGGGGGATTTTCGGAGACAAAACTATTGTCTGCAGATAGCGGATCATCTTCCGGGATGTATTTTTAGTAGTTTTTCTGCGGAGAGAGATCGACACGAAAGACGGTCACGTCGCGAATTGATTTTGCTCGTATTTCAGAGTCGCGAAACGCGTGGATTCCGTCCCGTGCGGCCGCTTCCCGTCTTCATTTCCTTCCTTTTCGTCCCCTCGGCGTATCCTTCGCGTCGCGTCTGTTGGCAGGTACGTGTTTGAGGCGGACAAACACGCAGGAAGCATCCAGGAAACGAGCGGACTCCGTGCTTAGTCTTGCACGTTTCCCTCTCTCTTTCTCTGCTACGAGTAGTTTGCGGAGCTTTAATGTTTGCCCTGGGTTAAAGTGTGCGATGTGTCCCCGCACCTTTCCGTTGATTCAATATTGCATTTCCGTTGACGACGCGCGAATTTCGTTAGTTGACTAATCAACTTTTCCGACGCGGTTTTAACCGATTTCAATGTCTTTCCCCGTCTCTCTCTCTCTCTCTCTCTCTCTCTCTCTCTTGTTTGTTTTTTCTCTCAATATTCTCTACCTTGTCTGATCGAGTGTTTTTTTGAGATGGTAATATATTTGCCATGAGCAATCTCTAAGAGAGAAATATGCTTATTAATTTGCATACCGTTATAATATTTTTAAGCACAAAAAATAAGTGAAGCAAAAACGATTCACGGGCACCTATACCCCCGTAATGTGACTTTGGACGTGGAGAAAAGCTCTTCTATCTATACATGATAAAGCTTTCTTGCGTGGCACCTCCAGGGAGCTAGGATTCTTAACCTGATGGGAAACTGAAAGCTCGCGATTTTATTTACATAATGTCAAGATTACATTTAGCTGTGCATACAGCAATTTCTTCAGAATATTGTTCAATCTCATCGAAGGAAAATGTAAGACTAGAATAGAAATTAGCAACAATTTTCGAAATCTCGATATTTTTATAACTATTTTCAAAGTTTAAGGAGAATTTTGATAACGCATTTTTGAAATATTGCACATTATATCCTAAGTGTTCTTACATTATTATACATATGAATTGTTTGTATAACTCTCTCTATTAATAATCTCAATAATTAAATGAGGAAATGTACAATAATTTCTCGTAGTTTCACTGTAATTTTATGCGAAATGAGTTGTTAAAAGTTTCGCGTGCAACTTCGTTCGATATTAATTTATGAATTATCGAGACAAACAAGCGCGCTGTGGTTTTACAATTACGTTAAAAACCCTCCCGGTGATGTGTGCGGGGCAGTAATAATCCGAAACGAGAATTCGCTGGAAAGTTTGCGAAAGTTGATAAACTGGCGCTAACGTAATTTATATGCGGCAAGACACAAGCAAATGCGCGAGCGTGACATGAGGGATGAAGCAAGTGTGATTCGGACGGACGGAGGATGGGCCGCGAATACATCCTGTCTTACCTCTGCCCGAGGCAAACAATAAAGCTCCAGCAAACTATTTGTAGGCGAGAATTCTCGTCTTGGCGAACTTGAAATCTGTCTGGGATAGCTTACGGGTTCTATAACGAGCAATTATGATCCTTTCTATGTAATTAAATTTTCATCTGTAGAAATATCCTTTTCACTGACTTCAATGACATTGAAACATATGGTCAAAGGCTGAGCAATGTTTAAAAAGTTGTTTTTGTCACTCTCTCTCTAATTGTTTATTACAAAGTTATAAACAAGGAAAGTTAGTCATAGTCATGCTTTAAATGGGAAAGTCTAAAAACATATAATTTTTCCATTTTCCCATTTTCACGTAAAGTGAGATCAGTTTATACTGCATCAAAGCATTCTACTGTCCAGTGTTTGGATACAAAACAAAGTCTAAAAATGTACAGTTTCGTTTATGTTTTCAACTTTTTAATAAAATGAATAACGTTTATCTCATATCGCAGAAGATAAAAGGGAAATGTGATCAGATATTTTTAGAACTATGCATTTTTTTCGCATTCAAAGTATCGGATGATGACAAGATGACAAAATAAACTTTCATCTTTTGCTTATATTTTCTAGACTAGAGTTGATAAGAGCCGATAAGACCTTCTCTTACATATTTTCAGGTCATTGAAATCGATAAACTCGTATTTTATTCAACTTTCTTTCCTATTTTTATAATTTTAGCTAATATATTATTGAAAAATTACGGTAAATAATTAAATATAGATAGTTAAATGCAGTTAATAAGCGAATATTTTACATTTCCTGTACGATATATTATTGATATTGATTGATACATAACATTGCTTATGTATTGAATTTTATATTTTCCGATTTTGCAAAATTGCGCTTGAATAATTCATCAGCTATGTATATTATAGCTGTATTTTATAAAATGCTGATAGACTTTTCTATTCTCTATATAAATATAAAAAAAAAGAAATAGAAATTATAATGAAGAAAAAAATTAATCAACAATATTAAGAGCAATCTCGGAAGTTAATAATTAAATCCGAAAAATATTTTATAGGTGTAATAGACATCAATTATTATCATTAGGCTTGATTTTCGGGAATTAATATCACTGAGGAAGGCAGTATCGAATATTCGTCAATGTCAAAATGTTTCTATCGACGAAGATATTCGATGATGTGTATTATATCACAGCGGATGATATCAATTTTGGGAGGTTAATTAATATGATTTGAATGCGAGTCGAGGATGAATCATGAAGCCAACTGAATTATATATACGCATATCAATCAATTAACGGTCATTATTCTATGCAATTTAATTCATTATCATGTATCTCGTGCCAAATATCTTGATCTACAATGTAATAATGTATAAAATATGATAATTATGTGATAATTATACATGTATAATAAAATCGTCATTCTCCTTGTTAGACACAGTTCGACATTTTTGTATTGAAATAATATACAACGTTATAGGCGTTATTGCGTGCGAAAACAGCAGATCAAGTTGATGTGAATAATGCACTCGTCTATAAAATGATCGTTATAGACGATCGAATGAATTTGCGAATTTTTCCAATCGCCGCACTCATTTGCCGATCAGTGCGACGATGCGCGAATCAAAATAAGGCTGACTGTGCAAATAATAATTTAGCACAGCAGAGTAAATAATGATCAATTATTTACGAGAATATTTATGACGCGCAAAATATAAATATATTTTTCTTTTCATATAGATAAGCATTTTATTTTCGAAAAAACAGCTAGCTTTATTATTATTATTTTCTTTAAGATTTTTTGCTCTCGTGAGACACTGCGAGCGCTTTTGTCATGCCATTTAATCGGGCCGAGTGAAATATCTTGTTATTGAATTTGTACTCCGTTGTGTCGTGATGATCATACAAAATGCAAACGATAACAAAATCATACAGTTGCCACCGCATGTCTATGCCAATTTGTATTACACGTACATTTTCCCAGTCGCCGCACTCATCGTCGATCGGACAACACGATCCGGAAGTGCAATGACACGCGAACGGAATAATAACCGGTATGCAATGCGACAGTACGTACGAGTATTTTGAATCGCTATCGATTTGATGAGAATAATAAAATTGCATGAGGGCCGGAAATGACAAGTTTTAATCGGCGGCACGTGATCGGCGAGACCTGATATATTGATGGAACAAAAATTCGTAAACATCAACGTTGGACAAGTCGCAATAATAGCGAAACAGTCGGTTCTACCATCGTGAATCTTTCATGTTTGCCGACAGGATGAATTCCTATTTTTATATCACTTTGATATTGTTGTAATTTCATATTATACATGATATAAATATAATATGATTTAACTTATAAATAATATTAAAAGAATATTTTAATGATATTACTGATAGAGACGTGAAGTAATTTAAAATAATAAAATGTAATTTTTTTAGGTGATCTAATGATATTAATCCTAGAAAAGCTTTTTAATTTTTTTATATATTTTTGTAATATATATATTATGTAATTACATATTAAAATATTATAAAGTGCAAGCATTACACATATTTGCTTTATATCATATATTTTTTAATAAATCATAAAATTAAAAAATGTCAAATTATTCAAAATAAACGTGACATGAATTTTATCATACTTCAAATACTTTAAAAAAATTTGTATAAAATTTATGTCTAATAAGAATAGAAAATCTAAAATTGCCCATTGTTAAATTTTTTTCTGTCAAAACATGCCATGACAGCCATTCAACATGTCATTGTAAACTCGAAAAAAATATATAATAATTTTCATCTTTAAAAACTTTCTATTAAATTCGCTCACGCAGTAGATAAATAAAATCACTCATATTACTTTCTTCAAACTCAAAATATTACTACTTCAAAATATCACTAATACTTCAATGATGACAGCTATGCTCACGAAGCAATTATAACGAGAAAATCAATCAATATCGCAAGAAAGTAACAACAAGCATGAAGAAAAAACATTATTAATATTTTCCAGTAATCGATTTTATATAGCCTTTTTAAAGAATGAAATTACTTCGAGTATTACACGTTCATCTGTTTTCTGATATCGATATCTGTTATCTGTATTAATGGAGCTAGCTTCGCAAAACGGTACTGCAGCGGCAGCTATAACTCGCATATTGCTCAAAATGCGGACTCGTACAGTCGTGGAATGCAATTGCGCTGCAGGTGCGTGCGTGGTCACGTCGCGGAAAAATTGCACGAGCTCCAATGCGTCTGCCGAATGAATTCGGGATGGAACGAGGAGAAATTAATGGCCGGCGATAGACGACACGGTTGTCACTCCCTTTTTTTTCCTGTTTCGGTGATGGGGACAAGCGAGGGTGCATGAAACGTACGCCTCGATCGAATCGATTGCGGCCGTTCTGCCGATATCAAAACATTTTATCGACGAGTCTCGTGAGATCGGACAATTCAATGTTTCACTCACGAAGAGAAGAAGAATCGAATCGAACGCGATTTCCCGCGTCGCACATTTAATTTTATTCTCTTTGAACAAAATTGAGTAGATTATCGCGATTACTATGTAATCATATTGTAGCCGTGCTAAATTTTATTCATAATGCACGCGATACGTTAAACGCGATTTTACTCGAAAAGAGATAAAAAAATTTGTCTCGATATCAAATTTTTAATTTAATTTATAAAGAGATATGAATAAGTTTACTTAATTTTCTCTCTATATTTTACTGCGCGTCAAAAGTAGATTATTTATTTTTTAATTCCCACTTTAGAAACTTGAAACATGATCGTGTAAAATAATATTAATTGTAATAAGTAAAATATACATAATTTCCAATATAATTGTAATAAACGATATAGATAGTGTTTCCAAAATAATAGGAAATTCTTCACAGCGATTTTATATTTTTTAATAAATTCTATTATGAAATATTATATTTGCGTCGAATAAAATCAATTACAAATTGTAATACATAAGATAAATTTCAAGATGAATCAGTATTTGAATTTTTTAATATGAAATAGAGACTGCATTTTTCTACATTTAATAATTTAAAGATATATGTCATATTATCCACTTTTATTATTACACTATGTTGAGAGACGAAAGTGAGGTGGACGAGCACACGCATTATCAGAAATCTCCTAGTTGGATGGAAGTTGCGATAGTTGTTGCACCATGAATATACTCTGGTTATCCGGGGGCTAATTGGAGCATGCTTTTAATTACACCGAGTTCAACTTAACGCAATGGAAATGGTAGCGTGGCTTTGCCTAATTGCGTTTAATTCGAATGTAATTTAAAGTTATACATTTTTCATGTATATATCTAATGCCTACCAAAATATTTGTCGGCATTATTTGGAATATTACTTACACAAAAATAACTGATAATAATAGGTAACGAGCTTTGTAATATTCTCTTTATCTCTCGCGCTCAAATAATCTGATCGTAGTATATTATGCACGAGCATCTCTCGTAATACTACTTAAAGTTTCGATTAAGCTGTTTTCGAAATTATATTCCTGTGATACATGTTGCTTAAACTTTAGCGTAAGAGATAAGTATATATTAATATTACCTATATTTCCCTGAATTAATTATAAAATTAATTGTTCTTTTATCCCCCATATAATTATCCAGTTATATCACGATTGAATTGTATTCAAAGCATTTTGCAATATAATGGAATCTTTGTAAGAAAAACGCCGCCTTCACAATCGTTAAATAATTTGTACACTTAAAAATGATCGCGTTATATAAAATATTAACCAGTACAAATATTTTTACAAATATTACTTCGCAATATTGGATTTAAATAAAATTGAACATTTCACTGCATCATACGATTCCTATTTATTTAAAAATAACAACTATTTTAAAACTGGATAATTATATATCTGTTCTCATCAAAAGGAACAATAAAAAAGTCTATGGAATTTTTACGCTTTAATTTTTATATATTCAATATTTGTAAGACATATAAAACAGGAAAATGAAATCTCTGTTTCATATTTTAAAAATACGAACACTGACCCATTTATCCTGAAATTACTTTATAGAAATTACTTTATAGATATATATATTATATAATGTATAATTATTTTACGTTCAAAATGCGATTGTTAAATCGATATAAACGATCGCACGAGACCACGCGGATTGGCTTCATCAGTCCAACATCTTGACATCTTGGAAATTGGCAATCTCGCGTGAATAATGAAGAAACTGATATACAACCTCGCGGCCAAACGGCTATCCGGCTACGCTAGATTTAAGCCTTGTCCAGGAGATGCAGGTCCGGATAGATCGAGCGGTTAGTCGCCGGACATCCGTGGTTTTCGTAAGTTCTACCACTAACATCGCGTTCGGCAGAGAAGCCGAAACTGTCGCGCTTTCCCTAATCCGCTATTCTCGTCCGGATAATCGCAATGTGGAATTAATTTGAAAAGATCTATCATTTGTCCAGTCTCGCCTTTCTTGAACCGCGAGTTTAACTTCGCGATGGACAATGACATGCCCAACGATTTTGGTCCGACTTAGCCTGTTCATTAGCATTTAAAGCGAAATGGAAATGCCTCGGTCGAACTACTTGCTGTCGCATCTAACGCGGG
Source organism: Camponotus floridanus (assembly GCF_003227725.1). Taxonomy (NCBI): domain Eukaryota; kingdom Metazoa; phylum Arthropoda; class Insecta; order Hymenoptera; family Formicidae; genus Camponotus; species Camponotus floridanus. The sequence continues at coordinate 289,807 of NW_020229248.1, forward strand.
GTCTTCACCTTTCCCGCTAGTTAAGTCGGGAACGTTGCAGTTGAGGAATCTGAATAGCTTGCAGATGACAATTAACTTGGCGGAAGTGAAATATTTCTGCCGTCGCGCTACTATGATTAATGACGATGTTTTAAAGATCAGCCTACCATATGTCTTCATTAAAACATAAAGGACAATCTGTCATCTGTAATCTAAGTTGGCTAATTCATCCGAACCGGCAATAACGACAATTCATAAGCGCAAAATGTGCGCGAATGGCTTTCGACACACACATACACACATACATATATGTTTTTCTCGCGTTACACGTATTTTCACTCCTCGTAAATTTTGCCTTCGAATAGTAAGTGTCCATTTATTACACAAGTCCGAAAAATTCCCGCTATTATGAAGATCGATATTTCCCTTTAACTTGACGTAATTGAAATAAATACTTCTCGGACTGGCGAATTCTGAAACAAATCTTGCTTTGTGTCGCGAAAACCCATCGACGTGTTTCTTCCATTACATCGACCAAAAATGTTACGTTTGGCGAATAGAAATTTCTTTATGAAGTCACTGGCTTAACCAATCTTTCGCGTGTGAGCACCGTTCTCATAGTCGGATAACGAAAAGAAAAACGGTCATGGTTCTTATCCTACTTACCACCGAACACAAAGCTACGATCCGATTTGTTTAAATCTGAGAATGTTCACAATTTTTCCTTAAAGTAAGCTCTAACGTATTTGAGTTAGGATTTTAAATGATTTATTAAAGTTTAGGATTTTAAATAATTTATTGTCTTGTATCATGTACTTGACGTGATACAATAAAAATATAAAATTATACAGAAATTATTATTCCATTAAAAATCCTGCCAATGTTTTTTAATATAATTTTACATCATTTATGCATCTTTGAATTCTCCGCTGAAATGATTTTAGAAACAGATGATAAAATATTTCAAATAGAAAATATAAAAATATTTATATAAATTATATTAGTAGTTATTATGTATATATTTAAATAATTATCTTCATTTCGAATTTGAAATATATCTTATTGGATTTTAGTGTTAAACTTTAAAGTAGAAATTTTAACATTCTTAAATTCTTTAATTTCTTTCTATATGTAAAAAATTTAGCAAAAAGCATATCGGAAAAAAATCTCTTTTTGATAATGTAATTTCTTTTTTCATACACACACACACACACACACACACACACACACACACACACACACACACACACACACACACACACACACACACACACACATATATATATATATATATATATATTATTTATTAACATAATAATTTCAATTTTGAATGAATATTTTTTCAATTTTATATTTTATTTCGTAAAAACATGAAAAGCAAAATGACAAATCAAATGTCGCATTGTAGCAAATGTTGCATTTTGACACATGCTTTTTAAACGAAAAAAGTTCACATGTGTGTAATATTATATTTTATAACCAATAACAGCGCCATCAATGTTTATTTTGCTGTCCGCAAATATAATAGATTTCTGTCATGTAATCAATAAATCACCTTGTTTTATACATGACAAAATTTTGAAAAAATTGGCATTACATGCTTTTTTATATCTCCATCAGTTTTTAATATATTCGATATTGTATATTTCATGTTTTTCCCACAAGAGGTATTTTTATTACAATTTAAAGCAAAATAAGTTTTATTTTCAATTAAATAGTAAGCTTAATTGAGCGTATTTTATATTCTTTTTTTATTTTCAGCTTAATTAAGCGTATTTTATATTCTTTCCGTTTCATGCTTCAATGCGATTCTTTTATTACAAATTACCGGCGAAATTTTGAATGCCATAGAATATATACATATATATATCGCATCCGCGACGATAAAATATTCTGCTGGCAAGCTGAAGTCCGATTGTCGTTAACCCATTAAAGCATCATGAAAGTGCGAATTACAACCAGTCGAGCGCGAAGAATTAGTTGAATTAGGTAATGCGCATTAATGAACACCTGTATTTTATGTGAAGGAAATTCCAACATTGACCGCGCGCAGCAATGTTCCGCAATGATTCGTAATAATTCGTAATAATTCGTTAAGCCGTTCGCAGTGGTCGCTGTAAATTGGTTGTTTGCAATCGGCCTGCTATTGACAGTTTAACAAGCAATGGATATGATTTATGATTGCCAGAATGCAACTCAATTTGTGCGCGATAGAAGTCTCATACGCGCTATTGCAGCAATAAAACGATTTGTAGGAAAAATCCAAACGAATTTTCTCCGTATTTAGTTTCGAAATTATCCCATGTTTAACGGCAAATCTAACTAAATATCCCAATCTAATTATATAATTTTCGATACTAATAAATTGAAAAAATTGCGCGAATGACACACCCATACACATATCACGTACATAAAATAGACATTCACAGTTAGCGAAGCGCACGTCAATTTTTTTTTTGGCCAGTCGGTGCAGATTTTTCGCGAAGAGATTCCAGCCCAGGCCAATGTCATGCCAGCCATATTTTTGGCCAGCCACCACAGTCGCTACGGAACTTACCTTCCCAGTGTGACTACACACTCCAGCTGGCAAATAAAATAATAAAACCTTTCGAGTGCGCGAGATAGCATGATTTATAGCGCCAACAGCAAAGGTTATCCACCGCGGTGCAGAAAATTCAGTGATTCATTGGCTAAGCGGATCGGAGAAGAGTTTGGAGAAATATGAGACAGAAATCTTGACGCTACGGCTGTTCCTTCCCTTTCTCATTAATCCGCGCATTAAGCGAAAATTCGTAATTAATGAGGCCACCGGTTAAATACACGTTCTGCGACAGCTTACAAATGTACAGCTTTTCCGTTTCCTCCAGAATAAGGAAGGATTTTTTATTCAATGTAATTAATTCTTCTTTCATGGCATGAATCTTTGTGTTTTAAGCGTAATAATTGATAAAAATAGAAAGCTAATTAATTATTATATTTTAAAATGTTCAGATCGTGTTGTATCTATTTAATTATTATTATTAAAAAAATTATAAATGCTTAAATTATAATATGTTCTTCGATGACACAAGTTATGATTCATTAAAGTTTATATGTATAAAGAATTTATTATATTCCATTTATTGTATTTTCTAAAGGAACAAGAATAATTTGTTTAAATTATAAGTAATTCATTATAGAATCTATATCCTATAAAAAGTGTCAAATTAGAATTATCTTAGGATCTGAAGATCTCCTAAAGCGCGAAAGCTTATTCGAAAGAAAACAACTTTTACAAAATTCGAGTTCGGAGAGCGGCTTTACATTAATGTCCCTAAAACATACAATCTTTTTTTTATTCAGGAAAGTCGTTGAAGTTTACGGAATCGCGCAATTAGGCATGCTGTTATCCGACCAACCCCGGCGGTTTCTTCATCACGGTTTGACGTAGATCCCTCTCGTTACGCCGTTACATCAGCAGCTCTCGTGCCCTTCGCACTCGTCTCACCTCGTTTTACCTCGCGTTTTCCACACATAGAAGAGAAGAGACCGAAAAAGTCCATCTCGCTTCAACGCGGGTGTTACCTCGCTCTCTTCTCTTTCTTCCGCTTGAGAACAACCTGCTCGAAGCAGGCAGGGGAAAGAAACAGGCAGAGAGGAAACGCTCTGCCGCCGGTAAGCGCAATCAGTATGCATCTGAGGTTTCCACGTTGATGTAACAAGCTTCTTCTTATCCGCGTTCCCACTTTTTCCTATTACGTAACAGTCTGCTTTTCTCCATCTTTCTCTCTGTCTACTTATATCGCGCTTCTTCCAGAAACCACTACCCGCATCTATATTTTTCCCCTTGAAGCTTCTTGCGATGAATTCGTGGCGAGAAGAGTCAGAGAGAGACTAACCAGGTATGCCTCCTACTTATCCCGGCGGCTGTTTGCTGGCTAGAATCGTCCGCTCCTCTTTCTCTCTTCGAGAGCCTAAACTGCGTCCTCCTTCTTTTTTCTCTTTCTTTCGCTTCGCCATCGTCAAGCGTTGATTGTGACCGAGCTTTTTGTGTGGCTTTGCCGGAGTTAACTCGGTCGTTTAGCGGCGCGAAAAAGGAAGGTGGTGGTTGATGTGAGGACTCGGCGGTTGACGGGACCGGAAGAGCGTAAACGACGAGGGTGCATCCTCCTCGAGTGGTGTCGAAACAAAAGCCACCTAGGTAATTTTACCACGTAGTCTGCGAGTCGACGATGCGAACAGGTTGTTCTCGACGATATAGAGGCGTTTGACAATTCGCTCGACTGAAGGCCTCTATTATTCGGACGTCGGTCGAGAAGAATGCCGACAACATCTTAAACTCGATCACGATCGATCGTAGGCTCAAAGTTAATGCATGCTTCTAATTATTGTAGTATTTTAAATCATTAATATAATAATATTATAAAAGGATTTAAAAATAGTTTTATATAAAATCAAAATATATATGCTGTGTATAAATGAATGATTAAAATATATGCGTGTCATAATTGAATTTTTACACACATGGTAGACCTTGAAAAATTTGAATCGATGACACCGTGCAAAGATAGTCACTTTTAAAAGCGAAAGGAAGTCATAGGAAAGCAGGGAGTATCTGCGCCCATTTCGCTAACGAGATATAAAATAGTAATAACGGTCGAGCCTAGCTTCTCTTCTGACATCTTTTAGTAAGATTACAAAATCGAAGAGGAGATACACGTGTCCTAATTTTTGCGCTGCAATTTTATATACGATAATTACATAATCGCTTGTATTTTGTACTGTTATAAAATATATTATATATGGTATATTTTCCCGATAGCAATATATATTGCAAATTTTGGTCCTTCATTCCGTTTAACATTTTCATAAGCGTATCTTAAATTTTTCTCTTCCCTGGCAATATTCCCAGGCAACTGTAGAGACGTTAATTCGAGCTATTTCGTTGATATCCGCCGATATCATCACGTTTACAACGTTTTTGCGAACAATTAGAATGTTCTTGAATTGCTCGTAACCACGTTGCGGCTAATGTCCGAAATTCCGACAAAGCAATAAACGCGGAAAATTCCACGAGAGGGATAATAATCTTGAATTTTAGCTTCCCAGAATCGAGAGAAAGTGGTACACGGTATTTTTTTGGTGGAAATCTTCTTAAATTTTATGCATTCTACGCGATGGCAAAATATAAGATTATTGTTTATCCAGATTAAAACAAAAATGCATTTAAGTTAATTAAATCTCGCAGCCCGTTTCTGACAATGAGTATATATTACATTTGAATATTACGCCTTCGCATTATGCCACCTCGGGAAGTTTAACGGCTGTAGCGGAAGTAATTAGAGAACTCTTTTTCTCGTGGATCTGAACCCGGACATTTTCTCATGAATTGTAAATGCGACCAAGTTTTTTAATCTCAGTATCGCATCTGGAAATTCAGGTTGTTTATTTACAATTCTCTCTCGATCATAGATGCGACGAACGAAAGAGAATATTTCGATTATTCGAAGAAGGATTGCGAGAGATTTACTCAAATCTGTATAATTTCTATCTTCGTCTTTTCTTCGCGGACGCACAACTGACAGAGTAACGTGATTTAATTTTATTATGAGTTATAAATTGAAAGAAAATAAATTATCCTTTTAAGTATCTTTTTCAGCCGAAATACATTTATGCAAGGATAAAAAAGTTGATAGATCTAAAATATTTCAGGTGATGTTAGAACGACTTTAAGCGGCACGAAATGCTCACTGAATAAAACATCATTTTCTTTCGTCCTTTCCATCGCAGACTGAGCTAGAGAAATAGCAAATTTCCTTAGGAATGCATATTTTTTTCAAAAACGGTAAATATACGTTTCCAGGAAAATGTTATTTTATCCTTTCGGACAATCGTTCGGACAAAAGATCGCGCTTTTTCTCAAACCTGACTGAATCCCCTTGGTTTTGTTATACATGCAAATAACCCTTCACAGTCCCTGAAATACCGGTCCTCTGGGCGAACGAGATTGGAGGGTGCGAAAAATAATAATAACCATAAAAAAGGCCTCAGGTATAACGCGAATATATTCCCGGAATAATATCGCTCTATTTGAATTATTAACGGTAATTTCGAAGAGACCCTCTTCGCGCAAATCGTTTCTCGCGTATTGCACGCGCGAAACGCCTCTTTCACTTATCGTAAACATCGCATATTTTGCTTGTAAATCGAAGAGAATTCGACGTTTGTAGAGAGACGAATATGTTCGTGCAGTTCCGTGATGCGAATCGTCCACATGTTTGTGGAAATCCGGCGCGAGATCACGCGCCTGGAAAATCGATTTATTTATTCGGTTTCAACGCAGGGAAAGGATTATTTGCATTCAAGCAACCGCCATGCGGACAGAGCAAATAAAGAGAGATCTGTGTGTATTTATAATCCCATGAACTTATATTCCGTATTTCACGAAACACATTGCGTTACGTGAGAATATTATTTGATTTTGATACTTTCGCCAAGATTTTTTATAAGACATTATTTATTACTATTACAATTATAATAACATCTCTATTTTTGTATCCATGCAATATATATTAAACGAAAGAAATCAAGAACAAAAGAAGATCTCTTAGATCCCAAAGCTTAAAAATTCAAGAAGTCAATGAAAGTCAAGGGATCTAAGAAACTGAAGACTCAAGAGTCTCTCAGAAGAGCGAAGATATAAGAGCTTAGAGTCGAATATGACAATTCAGATGACCTATTTGAAAATCCAAAGACTTATAGACGGATATTCAACTAATTAATGTAGAAAAAGTTAAAACCTAAAAAATTGTAAGCTCGATGAATTGCGGGAGCTGAATGAAATCGTGATCTCCCATGTACGTACGGTGCTTCATCGATACACTTTAACGTATTTACGCCTGCCCACATGTGCGTGATACGAAACGCGATTATGGAACGTCGTCGTCGCGACGACAGCACCGTTGGAGTTTCACGAATGTCGCAACGACATTCTGATCTGCATCTAAATTGGAAAAAAAGCATTAAGCTTCACACGTCGCAAACGCGTTGCGTTGCTCGCGAACGGACATTGTTTGCGAATTTTTACATACATAGCGTATGTTGTCGCGTAATTTTGTCATCAGGGAAAAGATTCGCACGTTTTTCTTCCGAGTTTCTTTTCCAACATATCATATCGGTTATAAATGATAAGAGCATCGTGATTAATTATTCTAAATAATAGAAATTACATGAGAAATGTATGTCTATTTTCATATTTCCCATACGTTATACAGATTATTTCTAACGAATAATATTTCGCAAATTTTGTATTAACGGTATAATTTGATGATGAAGAAAATGTCATTTGAATAGACGTATAAATGTATATCTCATGTTATCTCATATTTGCGTATATATTCCATTAGAGGAATTTGCAACAACGTCTTTTGAATAAAATGTTATACAATTTAAATGCAAATGCGATTTTCTTTTTTCATATGCATTACGAGAAACTCATACATCATAATTCAATATAATCGAATCGACTAGAGAAATTGTGTCTCTGTACAAAAGTACGAAGACAAACGCTGGATTTCCATTTTCCGATATCGCAATATCTGAATACTTTGCAAGAGAGATTCTACGACAGAGTGCACTCTTTCTATTTATATATATATATATATATATATATATATATATATATATATCAGAGATAATAATAAAATTGGAACAATTCTAAAGCCAGTATTTATTTTATGATTCGTTTTTTGCACTCGTTCGACAGTTTATTTCAACATTTACGGCTACATTTACAAGCTTGTTACATAGAAAAAGGATCTTTTGTGCCTCATATCTGTCTGTGCACTTTATTGCTTCAAAAACAGTTTTATTGTTGCTTTGGTAGCCATGTAATTCTATCCGTAACCGGTAAATATGTACGTTATTTCGAATAGCTTTTAACCGATTTTGTAGCTCCATAAAGTATCCGGGCATCGTTGACGTATCGACATACAGATGCGGCAACGGATATGTAACGCGACAATAAATTGTTACATCTTTCATCGAGATTATGCCAATCTTTCAAAGATACGATACCATTGGCCATCGCTTCGCGAGAAATTATAGTCGATGAAATGTTATCGCGAAATGAAAACGCACGGTATCTTGGTATAAAACTTTATGAATGTGATCGCAATTTTCTCATTTTGACTAAAGATTTATTTCTCTGAAAAGGGATGCGAGAAATTTTTTTTACCAAATGTAAGATATATCTTCTGATAAAATTGCGCAATTGCTACGTATGTAAAAATATCAGAAAAGAGCGTTAAAATAAAAATAAAGATTTCACAAGGTGCAATTATATTTGCACTCTCAATTCTTAAATCGAGAATCGCAAGAGTGTTTCCATTTTTTTTTCTCAACGCATCTCGCAGCGCGCATGTTTCTGTAAACACAAACAGCTTACCTGAATGATTCTCGATTTATTGAGAATCGTATTCCCTGCTGGCTGATAACGTTCCATGTCCCTCAGGATACTACGTACGCCAAGATCGTCCGCGTCGACCAAACGAAAGGCAGTGATATTGACAAAATTGTACTTGAAGTCCTCGAGGTCGAAGGTTTCGATATCCTATGGAGAAGCCGAGCGGGTGAATCGAATCGCGAACCGAGTGGATCTTCCACTATGCGTTTCAATATCCCTAGGGTACTTACGAAAGTCGTGAAGAGGTAGTGGTACTTGTAATCATTCATCTGCAGCTGCAGGATCTGCAATGTATGCGAAGCGATATGGTCAGCCACTTCCACGAAATAGAATATATAAAATAGCTCTCTCTTTCTCTCTAGCAAGTTTTCATCTCTCGAAATCATAATATTATCAACTTTTTGTAAGTTCACAATTCGCGATAGATTTTTTTTAAATTTATCTTAATTGCTTTAAAATATTTATTTGGCCAATATAAATAGAATTAATTAATGCTAATAAATATAATTGATATTAATTATATAAATATAAATAATTGACGTTATATATAAATTGATTAATTAATTAATCGTTTAATAATTTACAAGCAATTTAAATAAAAATTATAAATAGAGTCCATATCTCTCGAGTATGAATGTAATGAATGATTTACCATTCGTAGAAAATGATGCATGTGCTCAGGCTTTGTGTCCACGATGAGATTCTGAATTTCCTTACTCTTCATCTCGGAGAGGACCTGCCTGTACGAATTCGGATCCGCCTGTCTGAGATTGATTTCAATGTCACGGATTTTCGGTGACCTCACCAACTGTCGCAATTTTACCAATCCTGAAAGACCGAAATAAATTATTAGTCACCAAAAATGTATTAATAACATACAAGATGTATCGAGTTGATTTCTAAAGCAGAATCGAGACTAGAATCATTCGCGACGATACTTGTCCACATGAGAAAATCATCACACGATCTCCACACGAATTACATATTAGGTCGACCGCTTAATGGCATGGAAACCCGTGAATCGCGCTATCCGACGAAATCAATACTCTCCCGAGCATCTAAGTATAATCAAAGCATCCGACTTGCGGGTCTTCCGGGGAGGCGCGGATACCGTTGCAAGTTACCGTCAGGAACTTTGACTTTCGTGATTCTAGCGTGGAGAGGGACAGCGTATTAGTTTGCCGGTCTCTTCGGACCAGAAGGACAGATGCCCAGATAATTTGTGAAAATAAACTTTGCATATGCAAACGATTCGCTGATTGATTCGCTCGAGTTTGCGCATATGTGTTTGCATATATTGATTCGTATTTTTATATAGAGACCACGTGTTTTATGGATCATAGTAACAAATCGTGCATCTCTGAAAAAGAACGCAATTTATTTTAAAATTTATGTAATCGTTTAAAAATTTCTATAGAGATATGAAATAAAATTATACATCAATTAGTATTATAATCAGTTTTATCATTAAATTTATTACATAATTAGCGTTAGAAAAGAATTTTTTATTCAGATTCTTGATATTTTTTCTTTTAAGAACGAAGAGAACATTTTAAATTATTGAACATATTTATTTAAAATATAATAACATAGAAATTGTTAATTGAAATAATAATTGAAATAATAATAAAAATCAGAAATATAAACATTACTTTAAATATTATATATACTAAGAAAAGTTAGAAAATTAATAAAATAAAAATATATATTTTTTTCAAAGTACCCATCAGATCAAACATAATATAAAAACATACTGTAAGAGACATAATGTAAAAGAGAAAAATGAATTGGATTATATATGTAAAATTTTCCTAGTTGTTTTTATATTTTTTTATTTTTCATATGTGCATATAGGAAAAAAATTGGAAAAATTTTTCAAAATGGAAATCAAGTCAAAGTGAAATCTGTGAAAGTGATTAGTATTCAGATATTCATTATCCATGCAATAAAAATCATTTTTTTATATTAATGATTTAAAATGTTAAATTAAAAATATAGATCTAAAATATATTTTTGATTTGTAAAGTCAATAAAATTTTAAATAAGTTTTTAATTAATATACAAAAAATAATAATTTATATTAATCCATATTCAGAAGTAGGATAAAAATAGTTAATATAAAAATAGTTAATATAAAAATAGTTCATGTAAATATTTTTATTTGTTATTTTAAATATTACTTTTGTCTCTAACAATAAAAATGTGCGTATAATTTTAAATATAATAAAGACATAATGTAAAATGTCAAATATACATGTAATGTAATAAAAAGTTCTTTAAAAACAATTTAGAATAATTTCTGACAAAGAAACATGCTTTGTTATGCGTTTCGTCCGAATGTTAGCAATAATTAATTCAGAGGTGAGCAAGAAACCGAGTTTAATTGAAGCCGTGTCGGCGGTAACTCGAGTAAGACCAATGTTCTCACGTAAGCAGATTTTGCATCCTAGAGGACAACACACTGGACGACTATTCTGGGACAACACACTGTGAATATACCGTACAATAGCTCGAAGTTAAGCTATATCCCGTTAATACATCACCACTATGATAGCCGAGAGTGTAGTATCTCTTTGAGATATATCGCACAAGAACGAAGAAGAAAACGATACCGTGTGATAATTATTTATATAAATAGCATAATAAAAATTTGATTACTTGACATAAACATTAAGTAATTTATCGGTAATTTATTGGTATTTCAATATCAATAATTGTAATTTGGTGAATTTGGCAAATGAAAAATCTTGCGTTTTTTTTTAAGAAGCGTTTTTATTATTTGAGAGTGCTTCACAGTGAAAGATAGTTAAAGTGGTTAAACTGTAGTATGGGTGCTGCTGCTTAAGCTGAAAATAATAAGTAGAATATTTCTCGCGGTTTGCGGCATGACTCGTTGCAGCTCAAATTATTAACACTTCGCGTGCAGCGGCAAACGGACTTTCATGGGAGTCGTTTGAAACGGCGGTTTTAATTAAAATAGCATTTCAAGCGTTCTACCGCGCTTTGCAATTTCACAGGCGACACATGAGAGCGGCACCTCTTATGAAAATTGACAGAGCGAGAAGCCATAAAATGATGCATTATCACGCGAGGTACGTTTCATAAGGTGCTACAATTAGAACAATCCGTGAGCATCAATCAAAATGAAAGAATAGGACGTCGTTTATGATCTTAGGATGCGAATATTCTGCACCGTTCACAGATTATTGCGTAGCTAGACAGAATTGTCATTATAGACTTTATGTATATTATTTAAAGGATATTGCGGGAAATTGTGTTTCTAGAGAGCGAGCAAACGATTTCATATGTGAAATACACGCGATGTAAATTTCTCATTACAACCAGTACAAAATATACATACATATAATGGAAATGATCCGTAATTTACAAAGAAATTTTATCATTCTTTTATTTTATTTTATATTATACTAAGATAATATAATAAGAATTATTAATAACAAGCGAAAATATAAAGATTATATACAATATTTAGTATAATATTAAAAAAAAAAATTATTATACATATATAAATGCATGTATGCATAATTACTAATAATATTAATTACTAATAATATTAATTTTTTACTAATAATATTAATTTTAATTCTTATTAATAATAATATTAATTTTTTACTAATAATATTAATTTTAATTCTTATTAATAATAATTATATTAATAATAATATATTAATTCCTATTAATATTAATAATAATTATATATGTATAATAGTTAGCTTTTATATATACATTTAATAAAGATTGAACAATAAAAAACATTTTAAAGACTCTTCTGAATATAATCAAGTCAAAATAAAAAAAATATAGTAATATTTTGTTGTAAATATAAACTTATTGTAAGTGAAATCATACGTTTCTTTTTTGGCCATCAACGCAATTAAAAAGTAAATTTAAACATTGATTACATAAATAAATGTTGTTATATATACAAATAAAAAAGAAAAAATAAATAAAATTACTGACATAAAGTGAACTGAAGTCTTTCACGTTATTTTTTATCGATTGCAAATTTATTCATGTAACCGATGTTTAAATTTACTTTTTAATTGAGTGGAGTGAGAATAGCTCAAAAGAAGAAACTGAAACATATGACTTTATAATTACAATTTACAATAATTTTATATTTATAACAAAACATATGCGCTTTATATACTACGTTTGCCATGCTCTTATGCCATTCTTTACGTCGATTTAATTATAAAAATTAAAGTATCTATTTTATGAAACTATATAATACTGACTAAATAACTAAGGATTATTATTTTTATGTTAACGTATGTCGAGATGTCTCTATATTATTTTACAAAAATATTGTGTTTGTCACACAAATCTTGGAAGAGACCGCCAATCGAAATAATTGACTACATCGCTTGTAGTCTAGCGGAACAAGAGAAAAATTGCGAGCTACTCATAAATCGAAGCGCGGTTTATCCGACGATAAGGATAATTTCTCTGGGGAGTTTGAGAATGCGCGGGGACGTACGCGTTTCCCAGCGAGAAACAGATTATTATATCCTTTTTTATACACACTCTAATGGCGACCACTTATGATGCATCCTCGAAATGTCGATATGCCACCTCAACGGTACGGCGCGAAATATTGCGCTGAGTCGGCGTGGGCGAAAGGAAGCTGTCAACGACTCTACTTGCTTCCTCCTTTTTCCCTCTTCGCCTCGAGTGGATCGCCGCGGTGACAGACGATCGAAATAATTGGATCGTTGGCTGTCTTAAACATGCACATTTCAAGAGGATGGCCGAATGAAAATTGGGAGACGCGAGCGAGCGATTGCGTCCGAAAGATTCGATTTAAAAGTATGCATTATGAAATAGTGCCTTATAGAATATATATACAGATAAATTTTTGTGGTTATGTTAAAAAATACTTAGCGTCTTTAATAATACACTAAGAAAGTAAGAGAGATACAACTTTTCTTGCGTTGTCACAATTACATTCCGAAAGAAAGAACGAAGAAAGATATAAAAATTGCTTTCGTAAAATTTCCCATAGAAAGCTGCACAACTTATTCCTTGGAATTTACTGCAATATTATGTATTATATTCTTAAGAAGAAATTTCTCTTAAGATTTATACGATCTTTTTAAAGAAGAAACTACAACGTAGGTTTTACTTTTTTTCGCTGCTCGTCGAAACTGCAAATAAATTTATCCATTGTGGTGGACATTCAAAAAACCGTTAAAATACGTAATCAATGCGAAAATATCTTTTAATATTTAAATGTTGTACATTTGAGAGAAGATTGTTTTTTTCCCATTCTTTTCTCAAAAATAAAAGTATTTATATTAAATGAATAAAATTATATACTATATATAACATCTCCAAGTTGTAAAAATTACACGTTCCATAACAAATCTTTATCGGCATGAAATAATGCGTGGTGCATATTCACATGATCAATCGACATTTCAATAAAAAATAACAATAAAAACTTTAACACTATCGATTTTATATGTTTTCTTAACCAATATATCTTATAATAGTTAAAATTAGCTGTAATACTGAGAAAAAATGAATTTTTGTTAATTCTTCAGTTACGTACATATGTAGCAAATATATTAATTTGCTATAGTAATAATGAAAAAATAAATATATTAATTCCTTGAATATTATATTAACTTTAAATCAAGATTGCCAATCTTTTTTATGGGAAACGCAGAGCAAAAACAAAAATAGGAAAAAAAGCGAAAAAAAGTTATTATCTCTTGGGATAAAACCGCAATACGTAAATGGAGTTTAAAATGTCAGTTATAACATGAGCGTATTGTTGAAAAGAGAACTTCAACCAAATGATCACATAAAAAAATAAAATATAAAGTAAAATTGTCTAAAAATAAAAAAAAAAAAGGTAAAATTCGAAACATTTGTTTAAATATTCGAAATTTAACTGTTCCCAATAAAAATATTTTTTGTGAAACTATGTTGCAGCTTGAAATGCGAATTCCATTTCATTCGCACACGTATTTATACATTCAATTTATTAATTATTTTAACTATGCCATTTCTCTCATTATTAACGCGAAAAAACGTTTTAATATTCAACGCATTCGTAACAACGTTGTCTGCTTACTCACCACTGATCAAAGGCAAATTTTTAGAACATGTGTGACGAGATGGGCTTTCATTAACCGCCCGAAGGATCCCAAAAAGGCATACCGTTTTGCAGAAACTTTTCTCGTCCCATCAAGATTGACCAGTCATCTGTGCGAAAAGAAATATTGAACTTCAACGATCGCCGAGTTATTCGAAAAGTTTTTGAAGACTTTCGCTACGTCTAGGAACGAGCAAACTCCCACTCTCCTTCTCAGGGTTCCCTCTTCGTTTTGATTTAGCCATCGTATAGAACATACATACCCGACTGGACACGTTTCGCATGGAGTCGCCCATAAAATTCTCATTACGACAGGGAGGAGCGATTTCTCCGTTATGCGTGCAAGAGCACAGCACGTAACCGAGGGTACTCGCTAAGGACCTTGCGCAAAATATGGTGGCGACCGCGTGTAATTTTCACAAATGCGTTCCGCTTCTCGCGGATTCTTTGAACTTTCTTGTAATTACCGAATTATAACGCTCAGATCGTGCGAAGAATATTGGCGGGGTTCACGTTCGGGGGCAAAATCATTTAGAACACGTGGCTGAAATTAGAAAGAAGGAAGGGTAGAGGCCTGTTTGCCGAAATTTGAAAATACGTGAGAGAAATTATCGATCTTTCTGACAATATTCGTGGTACGTGAGGAAAATGACTGGCAGAGTCACTGGCGGTAGTCAGTCAGCGAGATTATTGAGAACACGTGAGAAAAATGACTGATTAAGATATGCAAGAGAGATTACAAGTGATTTTCTTTTAAGAAATTTATAATACATGATGGAAAAAAAGGTAGAACTATGCGAATCAGGGAAAGATCGAACTAAATTCTGACGCTAATATACATATTGTGTGCGTTATTTATTTTACAAAGTTTCATAGTAATGTATATGCATGAGATGTAGTTTTTATATAAATAAATTCATAAAGTATTTTTTTATAATTTACAAGATATAGATAATTTTTGCATAAAAACACAAATTTTATATTACCTTTATATTCTTTTTTTTTAGCTAGAAAATAATTGAGAATCGCGATGCGTCCAGAATTACAGAAAGAGAATATTTGTAGGCCATTTAGGTACTAGATACTCGAAGCTTTTCGTCATATAAGTTTTGCAGAATACTGCTGGCCTGTCACTATCAGTGGTTAAATAAAAATATGATATGGCCATGGCGCGCCTGGTTTTGACGGAACTCACGTAAGAAGGATTTGACGTTTCCTGCTTGAACTAGCAAACTTTACGAGGCGAACGTACTATAGAATAAGAACAAAAGTATCTTTTTGTAAGCGGAATATATTTCTCGCGGATAAAATGCCAAAAATAAAGTGAGTGCATGACATTAAATATTTTGTACTCGCTTGTTATTAATATTAAAAATATTAATAATAACTTGCCGTCAACTATCTCTAATTATCTCAACTATCTGGTTAAAAATATACATTTTGAACGATGTTATTGTATTATTATTTTAAATTTATTCGCAATGCATAACCGTGACATCTGATAATATCTGCGAAATATAAAAATTTCTCGATAAAAGTACCGAGCTGCCACGAAGAAAAATGAAAGATATGCTGGGCGGAAACTCTGCTTTTTTCATCATTCTGCATTGAAATATAAAAATGCAGGATCGTGCGTTCAGCGTGACGATTCGTCCTTCCGCCAGTGACTCCATTATTCTGGGGGTTTCGCGAGGAATGTGGACGATAAGAACTGCTGAGGGAAAAGGAATGAAAGAGAGAAAAAGAGAGGGAAAGAGAGAGAGGATGGACGCGGGGGAGGAATGCGGAGATGGTTGGTCGATAGGGTGAGAGAGCCTTGAAAGTTTCACAATGGACTGTGATGGGCCGGGTTGAAGGTTCATTGGCGATTCTCGGGACGTAAGGAGACGGAATCAGGTTTCGGCGGGACTACGAAGCAGGCTCGAAACCATTTCGACTGCTCAACCTGCTCTTTTAGCCCTCCTTTTTCCGCGCGGAAGAAAAAAAGCAAAACGAAAAGCACCATCATCTCTAGTGCTGTGAATTTTCCCTCCCTCTTTCTGCACCGAACATCTCCCGAGATGAATGGGGGCTAAACTTATTACGCGATCGTAGATTGAAAACTTGAGCGTCGAATTAATCGTGAAACATTAATCCACACGGTGGTTTCACTTCGATGGACTCCGGATGTAATTACGACGACGTCGGAATCTCACCGCCGACTTGCCGCTGAATAATGTCTGAGAAGCACGTCGTTATTCAGTGCATATAAAGACCGGTGCGCATGGAAGAATGTTCGCTTAATATCACGTCATATTACTCGCGTATATATTATCTCGTTTTTCCAATCGGCAAACTTTTCCAGCTTCCTTTTTCATCTGCATAATTTCAAAAGCTTCTAGTATTTCAACGCGATCGTTTGATCAGTCTAATATAACGTCTCTACCATAGGAGAAAAAAACAATAATGCTCGGTTCATTATCTTATTACTACATGTATAAACAAAATTTCGAAAAATTTAGTTTAGAATTAAATCACATTGTAGACAAAGTTACATCTGTAAATGATATAATAGATTGTTTGCATCTCTAAATAATAGAACATTAAGATAATAAACAAAGAAATCATATACAAGAAAAGGAGCAATTAAGATAATAATGTTATGTGACACTGACACGGGTTAGTAAATTGTGTATTATCTTGTCGGCAAAATCGGACAGAGTAACTCTCGCTTAGTCACGATTTCCCTAGCTTACCATTAACATCGCAGATCTATATACATGCGGAGAACTTGGCGTTGATTTTACATCGTACCATGGACACAGGGTTTCATTGTAAAGTCTATTCATTGTCTGCCAGCAGTGCTAGCGAATTATATGGAGCGCGTTTATTGTGCGCAGGAGCAAGGTTTCTAATGCACTGACTTGATTTTGCTCGTTCTGCGTTAATGCGTGATCTTTCTCTCTTTCTTTTTCTCTCTCTCTCTCTCCCATGTATGCGGAAGAAACTCGATTATATTCGAGCAGATGAATGAATAAATGAATTGTACATCTTAAATTATATATCGGAATATGAATTGTACATCTTAAATTATATATCGGAATCTGTATGAAATTTGTAAATATATGTGATGAAATTTGTTCAATTCTTTTGTTTGTTTGTCTTTTAGATGGACGAAAAATGGACGAAAAACTATTATCTAGTGACAAATGTGGGCAAAATTAAGGACAATCAAATGACACAACAATTTTGTAAAAATTTGCATTTCTGTTTATCAACTGATTACAGATCTTAAATTGCTCCATATTCATGTAAATGCCTTAATATATGACTTAATATATATCTCTTGGAATACCTAATGGAGTAATTATATTAATTTAACGATATTTCAATGAAAATCTTGCGATTCACAGGTAATTATTATATACAATAATTAAATATACAATAATTGTATATTAAAAATTTTTTATTATATATAAAATATACTTATTATAAAACATACTAATATTAATATTGTTTATAACAATTACTTATTGTTCTAACAGGAGCGGATTATAAATACTCTGGGATTATAATAAATAAATAAATATATATATATTTTTTCATGTTTTAGATAAGAAGATAGAAATATTTCTAGATTTGCAAGATATTAATTCTTGAATTTGATATTATGCATACGTCTGCCTTTAAGGACGTTGTATTTATTTATATATGCTTCTCTGTTATGAAACTCTCTATATTATCAGTTTTACTATTTTTAAAACTAATATTTTCGAAAAAGTTTAATACAAAAATTTTATTTCACTTTATCGACTTATTGTTTTATGTAGAATCATTATCTTCTCGATTGTACTTACAAAACAACATATACACAGACACATACATTTTATTTAATAAATATAAATAAAAGCAAACAAAATTATAAGTAAAATAATTTAAATTAAAATAATTTGAACATTACATATGTATATAACATTTTATAATTTTATACAAATGCTTTGTGAACAGTTCTATACTAGCGGATCACGGTGCTTGAAGAATTTCACAATCTTTATTCCCTATATGCTTTTAGACTTCTACGGAATGTCAATTCGGTTCTTTCTCGAAAAGTTCAAACATGCTTCTTGTGCAATTTCAAATGGAATTTCACATAGAGTACGTATAGAGAATATCAAAGAATTTTTTGAACTATAAGAGAATTTTCAACAGCGTTTTTCTAAATATTTTGTATTTGAATGTAAATGCGTGAAGATAAATTATTTATATATTATTGAATTATATATATATATATATATATATATATATATATATATATGTATGTATGTATGTATGTATAATAACATGAAAATTTTTTTCTTTCGTTTCTGTAAAGGTTTAAATAATTTTAAATATTAAAGCAATATTTGGAAAAACATAATTTAAAAAAATAACAATTTCCTAAACTTCAAAGTTACTTTTTCTCGAAAATGAAACTTTAAATAAAAAAATTTTATTTTATATTTTTTACTTCTTCAAAAATTATTTTGTTGCTGATTATACTTTCAGTTACAAGATACTCTGTGCGTATACATGCTTAATTTTGTTATATATAAATATAATTATTTATTTAGTTAATGTAATATTAAATATGCTTGATATTTGACCGGATTGTGCATAATAACGTGCCTTAAATTCTTGCATGAGTTAAACTATTCGAGGAACATCGGTCGCTTGATTAGATACGATGCGACGATTTGAGAAGCGCGCAAAGTGGATAGTAGTTGTTACTGGTCGGGCAAGTTTCCGCGTCGTCGCAAGAACTCCACGAGACGGAAAACGAGTAAAGTAATCGCGAATCGATATCAGCGACTCTCTAAACTGCTCGAAAGTTGAAAGAGATCTAGTGCCACGCTATCTGGCTCACTGAGATCATCGTCGAGAAACTCGCTGCATTTGCTCGACGATTGAATCATGTCAATTTTACAAGCTGCCCGAAGACGGTTGAGAGATTTAAATTCGAATTAATTGATTCATTAATCATTCTCGATAATCTTCCGAAAAATTCATCTGATAAAATTACAAAATCGGCATAATATTTACATAATTCCCATAATTCGGATTCTAACATAATTCACGTATAAGTCTAGCAGCGGTTGGCATAATCGGACGACGCGGATTCGAGAGGCTTTCCGAATAAAGCCGACATTGAGCCGCTAAAACGACGTATCATCGCCGCGACGACGATGTTCGATCCTGCGGGAAACATGAAATTCCACAGGATGAATCGCGGACTCTCTCGTAACGGCAAACATGCCCGAGACGTGTACGATTTTGTCGACTTGGATCCCTTACACTTTGGGGGTACATAGCGCGTCGGAATTGAAAGTGGAGGAAACACGAAGATCGCGGAGTCCTGGTAAATCTCTCGAGGAATTCAATGTCGATCCTCGAAGGAGGCGCGAGGAAGGGAGGAGGGTGATGAACTCAACCCCGAGGAATCGGGGGCGTTCTAATCGGCTTGTACGTGTACTTCTGTGCACTCTCTCACAAATAGCTAAGCTCGTTGTGGAAGACGGTTTAAGCTCGGGAGATGTTTTCATCAAAAGCGGTCAAATTCCGAAGGAAAATCCCGTGGAGACGCGACGAAATGAAATTATCGACGCATCCGGGAGATCAAGTTGGATAGAAAAACTTCTATCCAACCTATCGCTTCATTCATGTGAGTGCGTCGGTCTATTGATAGTATCATGTGATTTTACCTTACCAAATCCTAACGCGTTCTATTCCACTGTGTACGTTATGTGATGAAGTTTTGTACGCTATATAATAGTCTGTAATAAAATACCGATATTAATACCGGAAATTCGAGCCATGCGTTTGGTTAATTTCGTTATCAGTTTCATATCTATCGGTCTATATAGTATAAATGGCTCATAGTACACTAATTTTCATTTGAAAGGTAATATAGGTAATAAAGGGAATACACGAAGCCAAGTTTATGAGAGATAAATTCATATGACCTTCTCCTCTCTTTTTCGTATCGATATTATTTTACGACTCATGTAACTATTTCTGGCGTCGCAAATTTGTCCCGCTGTAAAATTTTGATCTAAAACAATGGAATTCCATTAATTTTTATAATTAATTTCTACGAGTTTTAAATATTAATTCTTTTATTTCGTCAAATATATTATACAAATCTTCGTGATAGTAATTTTTTATCATTTATCGCGTACCATCTCTTGACAAGATGCCGGATGATAATTACAGCGATTCGTCTCGCGATGCGTTACAGGTGACTGCGATTTGCGAAAAACCGCCTGCGGAGACCCACAAAATATCTCTCGACGCGACAAATGCTTCCGGACAGTGGATTTAGCGACGATCTTGCAGAATCGTCACGCGTCGCAGTAACCGCAGTGACGGCTCACGTGCTACGATAATCAGTCACGGGAATATTCCGGCGTCGCAGAACTCAACGTTTATGTCGTGCGATTCTTCTTCGTGCGTTGCCAGCATCGCTCCAAATTCGACGCAATCATGCCCATCCAGAGGATCATATTCCGTCGATCACTCGTCACTCGCTCGTTATTTCCGCCAAATTACGGGAGATGTGCAATTTGAGCCATCCGCGTTTGCATAATTAATGCGTCTTCGCCGGCGCGGCTTTGTTATATGATGAAAACATGAAAGCGCATCAAAAGTGCTCGTGATCGCAATTTGAGTATAAAGATTCGAAAGCGAAAGCGAGAGGATCATTTAGAAGATAGAAATAAGTAAAATTATATGCTAGTGAAAATTCGTTGTTTTACTTTCCAAAAAAATTAGAAATTAAAAAATTATCACAATTTTTGTTAAGATAATAAAAGATAACATTGTATATTCTTTGAAATTTTTCTTTATATTTTAGCACCTTGAATAAGTCTCTATAAGAGTACACTTTAATCTACCCGGAAGATTAGGAGAAGTTTTCTATCCGGGAACGTGCTTGCAACGTTTTCAAATTATTTAAATAAGTCCATTATGCGAATTAATTAAAATCATAGAACCGACTTGCTAAAGCGAAGAGAGTACGTTTTTCTTCGTAAAAGGAGGAACTCTAATCCGGTTTCATACTGGCTAAATGTTTCAAATCAAGCTCATCTATCGCTATTAACTTCTTATTTCTTTCGTCGCTTTCTCGACTAGATAAAGTATTAATTTCACACGAAAGTTTTTTGCCCACTGCATATAATTCTTGGATAAAACGCTTACTTCGGACTGTAATGGATTTTAAAATCAACTCTGCATCGACAAGAGTTTCAAACGAGAACTTGAACGTGAACAATCACTCGTGAATTTGATGAATGCATGTTGCTTTTCTACAATATTTTTAATGTGAAAAATTTGAATGCGGGATATCTTCTTTTTAATTTACCTTTGATTTTTATAGGACAAATGTCACGCTTCGAAACATTAAAAGAAACTCTAAAGGCTACTAACTCTTGACTCTTTAATCGATTAAATTAGTCACGATTCGCTCGAGCCAGACGATAAAAATAGATGATATGAATATGCATTTTCTGCATACATAATTCGCGATAAAGAGAAGAGGGCATACTTGAGAAATTTATCATTTATTTTTTTTATTTCATTTAAACAATGAATTCTATCTTCATTTACAACTAAAAATGCGCAGTACCATTAGCGTGATTTTACATTCTTAGAGCAATTTTTACTGTAAAACAGATTTCTAGATGTCAGTAAGCGCAGAGAAGATTTGTATAAGCTAATTTGCCCTCGACTTGTCGTATTCTTACGCAGCAAATGTTACTATACGTATGTGTCCCAAAAAGTAGTTAGTACCACATTTACTAAGTTACGAGCACAATCATAGTTTTTAGCAAAGATTAATTTTTATTAATAAAACAAAAAATTAGCTATAAAAAATTAAATTTCTGCGCGCGTTTTATTTAATTATGCTGTATCAATTTAGTAAACATATTATCATTGCAATTAAAATTATGATCACTCACCATAATCGTCCTCGTAGATGATCGCCACCTTGGTCCAATTGAGAAACTTCATGACGTCCTGATAAGCGATGTTGAGTAGACTTTGTGCGGGATAGAGATTAATGCTGAATTCTTTCGCCTCCGCGTCCAGATCCAGCCTAGCCTCGAGATGCGGAATGTCGAGGGCATCACAGATGCTATGAATGTGCTGGCCGAGGATGGGATCAGAGGGTCCGAAAACCGCTTGGACGCCGTATTTGACCTGCTGACACGCTGAAACAAAAAGTGACATTCGCGTTAGTTTTGGCAAATATGTATCTTGAGCGCAAAAACATATAAAATGCTGAGATATTAGACATACAGTTTAACATCAACTCTGTCAAAAACACGTGTGTGTGTGTACACACAGTAACACTGATACAAACTATATAAAATATTTTACAGCGTGATGAAAAATATTTCCGCTTCTAAAAAAAATAATCAATTTTTATTAATTTTTATATAAAAAAAGAATATGACATTTAAAATTCTTAGTTAGTTTTCATTTTTATGATGTAGCTTCTTTTAGAATTTCAATAAATATTTAATTTTTGTCAATCAGTATATGTATTATCAGTATATATATATATATATATATATATATATATATATATATGTATTCAATTTTGAGTTTAAAGAAGGTCGACATTACACACTGAGCCTAAGCTTATCGTAGAAACGGAAGTCATATTGTTTAAGTTTAAGTTTATTTTGTTTATTGAGCTAAAAATAATTTTGCTATTTTTAAACATTTTGCTTTGTTTTACATTTTATTTTCAAGATGCAGTAAATGTAAATGTGTCAATAATTTTTATTACATGTATCATGAAGTGACTTTTTCATCTTGGAATACAAATACAATTATTTCTTCAATCAAGAAACTTATCATTATTTCGCAAGTAATTCGTTGATCAGCGGTTGTAAGAAACCAAGATGTTGGGCACATACTTGCTGTAATTCATACATAGTGAATTTTTGTGGTTGAGCAATAATATATAGTGAATGTTTTTCGTCATTTTCATGATATAGCGAAAACTTCAAGATCATGAAAATAATTATTATTTTTGCATGATGCCTCTCAGCATGGAATGTCGAAGACAAAAATTATGGATCATCAACTATTCGAACATTCCATTAGTTATACAATATCACATAGAGATGACTTGTTTGATCCTATCTTACAGAATAACATAATCTAGAGATATGGAATAAAGATATGAAAATTGGTCGCAAAACATCGTTTAAACTTTAATATCAAATTGTCCCATAAAACTTACTAAATGAAGTATTTTATTTTGTTGAAAAAAGTTGAATATTATATCTCGAAATCTAGAGCTAATAAAAATTGTAGTATCACGCTTGTTTTGTGCCTCATTCTTAATAAGAATTGACTAATTTAAAATATAAAATATATATATTATAAAATATATTATATTATAAAATAGAGAAAAAATTTTTACTTTTCTGTATAATTTACCCGTGTAATTTAACTCGACCTTCTTCTGAGGAATTAACAATACGGTAATTTTAATTATCGCGGGTAATGATGCTATTCTATTCGCTATTAGTTTACAATCAAGTTATGCTTCTTTCTTTTTTCCCTTTATGCAATTAACGTCCATTCTCCGTTTTCGCCGAATGAGAAAGAGGAAACCGATTAACTCGGAAATTAGCGACGTTTTCCGGTAACGGAAAACGCCGTAACCGGACATAATGACGCCGTGTCACGGTCGATAATCCCAGTGTCGCGCGGAGAAGTCCACCCATAGACGAACACTAACGCAGCATTAACGCCACATTAAATGTAGGACACGCGAACATAAGAGAGTGTACGTCGTTGTACGTGCAGAATGACCGAAGCCGAAGCACGCTCGTGTCGGCTTATCTCCCGGTAAGTTCTCCAAGTGTTGCCTTGCATCGGGTTTAGACAACCGACCGAATCGGAGTTTGGTCGAGAACACCACCCACAGGAACAAGCTCTCGTCGTCTTCTCCTCTCCTTTCCCCCTTATATAGTCTCCCTTTGCCTTGCCTCTGCTTTACCGAATTAATTTACGTTGTTGCGCGGATGAAAATCGATTTTCCAAGTTGCGTGTCCGGGCAACAAGACGACATTAGTTACATCAAGTGTCGCGAGTTTCGATAAACGCGAGCGAATGTCGAGTTGAACTCTGCGTGAGGATTATTATGAAGGGAGAAGCTGCATGGACGAGTCAATATGCGCGTTCAATAATGCCTTTGGGCAAGGCAATAAATTAGCTATCATTCGCTCATTTGCGGCGAACGTAAAAATGGCGAAGCGTTTTAATTAAAGGAACATTCTTTTATATGTAAAATGATTCGATGTCAACGCTGACCAATAAATTATTTGCGACGATGATTTTTGGGAAAATGTTGAATCGTTTAATACGCCGACTGATTTAAGCCGACTCGTTCGGTTTCCGTCCGATTATCATGATGGGAGAATGGAAAAGATCAACGGGAAGCTGGAAGCCAGCGAGTAATGGCTTCGCGTGCAACAAGATAATGGGTATTTGGAAGTTCCATTATCATTCCACGCTACAGCAGTGATATCGTCGTCATTATACGCGGATTACAACAATCCGGACAATCTCGTTCTTTACTACGTATCGTTTCTGGTTGGACACAGTAATACAAAGCCGCGGGGTACAAAGATGCTCGGCGCGATTGGTTAAATGAAATTTTACACAGATAGCATAATGTTGTTTCGATTTCAAATTGGTCGAAATAAATATTGAATATCACGTGGTTGTAGAATTTGCATTTAATGAAAGGTGCTATCTGTAAAGAAATTTGTTTTATTATTTTTATTATATTTTTTCATTACGTAAAATCATAATGGATGTCGTGTATCTAACCAATTTATCTGAAAATATCTAAAGATGCAAAGGAGATCGTGGGGCTTGTAAAATTGGGGCAACTGAAATTGCAGAGAATTATCCATATTTCACCCATATATACATAAATACATTTATATTTAATTTACAGTGCGCTCGATATATTGATTTAGCGTTATGGCACCTATATCAATATTTTGAACACGGCTTATTGCATTGCCTCTCAAGCTGCTCGACCATTAAATTTGCACAGATTAAAACCGTAGCTAGAAATACGTAAAGGCCAAATAAAACTTTTAAGCGATTCGTACTGACGTTCAAAGCGCAAAGCTTAAAAAAAATTAAATTGGCTGCAAACAAATTTTTCTCTCTCTTGAAAGTAAATGAAGCTTAATTCGTTGTTTAATCGGATGATCATTAATCTGGCACATGCGCCTCAATTTTTCCTTTTTCTTCTTTAAAATATTTTACTTTTCTAGGGAAATAACTCTCATTGTCAGTGTGAAGTGCGTTCTAATAAATCGAATTCATCTACCTTCCGCTCATGTTTCTTTCATAGCTTGTGTACCGCGATATATCTTTCTTCTTTTAAATATTCGTACAATCGATTCCTTTTCAAACAAATCCTATTTTGTTCTTTAGCAAATGCGGGTAGTTGAAACACGATGCAAAGAAATAAAATACACATTGGAAAATGGAAAGATGAATAAAGAGAACATGCGTGAAAAAAATTGCAATAGCAAAAATAAAGTAAAAATATAAGAATAAGAAAAAAGATTATTTGACCGTTAGTTGCAAACGAATGAATTTACTCCTTAAAGTGTTAGAGAAAGTGTTAGAGAAAGAGAGAGAGAGAGAAAGTCACTATATATTTTTTAACTGCAAATTTTTTTGTTAATTAAAGATCAGTTTATTGTTAACAAAAATGTCTTTGATTTTTAAAATTTTATTTTTTTATTATGCTTACCTTTATCTAAAAAGGAAACTTTTAATAAATGGAATTTTTTGTCTGTTCTCGACCAGATCAAACTTCTCAGATTAAATGGCATATCGTTTTTATTTTTTTAATATTCGTATAATCGATTTCCTTTCAATCCAACCGTATTCCGTTATTGTCAAGAGAAAGGAAGAAAGAACATCGAACAGAGTGGTGCGATGGGAATTGAGATGAGAGCAAATGGGACAGAAAGCGGAAAGTAAAAGGACGTTAGGTGGGCAGCTGAATAGCAAGGAAATAAAATGCACGCGGAAAAATGGAAGCGGACAACTAGCGCAAGCAGAAAGGATGTGTAATGGTGAATGTAACGCTAGAATGCAGTAGAATGCACCAACGAGACGGATAAGAAATAACGCGATGATGCCCGATCCATCAACCTTTCTTTCTGTTTTTCTTTTACCTTGCTGCTTCTAAACTATTGGCGTTTATATTATGCTTCGTAAAAAATAATAGAATGCTATTTGTGTTTAAATACAAATATTAGATTATAGATAAAGATTATATGTAATGTTGTCCATATATTTTCCTTTTAATTTTTATATTAATATTCCGTTTTACATTTTTCTATATAAGCAATCGTCATGATTTTGCAATAGCGTTTTACAATATGAATATTTCTTTATTGGAAAACAATTATTTTAAAAGCATTGCTAATATTTTCATATAATACATTCTTTGGCGTATAGAAAATCAATAAATCCTATTCATACAAAGAGCTTAAATTTCCATCAAAATTTTATTACTCAAATATTTAAAGTTAAATTCGTGAATAATTGTCAATTTTTAACATGAATTTAGTATTTGATTGTCTTTTCTTAAATTACCAAAGTCCTTTTAAAGTGAAATACAATTCGAGAAAATTTAAGATAAAATCATTCATTTTATAATTTTATATGTTGCATATTTCTAAATATATATGTGTACTCTGATCCATATGTTTATTTAAACACATATACTCGCAAACATATATGTATTGCATATTTTCAATTTCTCAAAAGTATTTTCTGAATTATATAACATATGACAATTATAAGAATATTTCCTAAAATTTTGGCATAAATCATTTAAAGTAGACTTATATAGAAAAAAAATAAACGTTTAATAAATTTAATTTTGCAAATAGCATAAGAAAAAAGAGGATATATAAAAAGTGGATATATATAACGCTGTACAAAATCTATCGTGAGATAAATATGATTTTGATATGTAGTTGAACGAAAATATCAAACTTATTGCGGCGAATATATTTCTCCATGTTTCTCGGTAGTAAAAAAAATTTGCGTTGCTCTCGCAAATAGTTCCATATCGCTGCACATGTTTACGCGCACACAAATATTTTTCGCGTAATGCGTCGCGTCGATCGACGAGAAATATAAGTCTGACATTTTATTACTTTTGTCTCCAGTTATCTCACCAAGGAACTTGCAGGATATAAACCGAGATAGGGAGAAAAGCGGGAGGGCAATAGGTACGATATTATTTGTCAGCCTGCGCCAAACGGAGCACTAATCGCAATTTCGGTGTGTTTCATGGTTTGAGTATTTACCACTCAGTAATTATTTTTGGTCTAAAAGCACGATTTTCGTGCGTCTCCAGAAATAAAAGAAATATATTTTTGTTATTTTTATTAAGGATCTCCATAAAAATGATATATTTTGCAAAAAATGAACTTCAAACTCAATTATACTGTTGAACCAATTTAAATTCAGAGATGGAATAAAATATATTTTCAGTTATAATATAGCTTTGTTTACTATTTGCGAAATGTTATAAAAACTTTAAATTCCATTATCTCAAAAAATAAGAGATATGTACTTTCATCTATTCAATTTAACGCGGAGATAAATATTGCACAATTATAAGTGCATTATTCGATATTATATATATATATATATATATATATATATATATATATATATATATCAACAAATACAAACAAATATCTCGAAACAAATATCTCAAAAAATATGAAAGATTAAAAGTTTGAAGAAAAATTGTAGAATATCAAGAGGAATAAATGGGGAACACTATGTGTATATTTATACATTTTAAATTAAAACTGAAGATATGAATATACATATAGGCATGTATATGCAATGTACATCATATTTTTTTTATTTGCAAAAGCTCTGGTTCAGAGATTATATCCAGAAATAATTCCAAAAAAACATTTCAATAATTCGGTCGATATATGCGAACATGTGAAATTTCGCCGCGTAATTAAAGATCCGAAATGCAGTGTAAATGTATACTAGGATCGTTCTGCACTATCGATCCGCCGCATTTGTCATCCGAAGCGAAATGAATTTAATTTATTCCGTTTGCGACGGATCTCGTCGCAGAGTTTCGGAGTTTCATCACCGGAGTTGCTCTCAGTGGCGATGTAGCCCACGACTTTTGTCGCTGATGAGGGAAAAAAATCATCTAACGGAGATCCCGGGAATAAACGTAATTTCGCAATCGCCGGGATTTATATCGCGGGAGAACTAGCTTCTATAAAAAAAAAATCCAGTTACAGCTCTGGTAAACTCATTTCGTTTTTCATACGTACAAACAACCCGCGGTATTTGAAACGATTTAATTTGCATGAAACGTTTCGGGTGAGAAAATTGACGCTTTTAAAATCGATTTTTCTAATTATATATGTATAATAAATAAATGTAAATTATTTATATAAATTTACGTAGTTGTATATAATTGTATTAATGCATCGTACATATTTAAAATTATATTGTTGAAAGCAAATATAATTTTTAGACTACGCAGATCGTACGTGTATTTCCTACTGCAAATTCATACAGCCATTAATAGTGCGAATGGGGTTATTCGCGAAATGTCGATGGTCTCTACCTTGATTTATTTCAAAGTAGTTGCTACTCTCTCGCTGGAATTAATCGAATCGACTTATTTCCTTGCGGTTTCTCTTGGATGTCGGTTGCGTTTCTGAGTTTCGCGCTGCAGCTCTTTGCTATATCGCCACTTCATTATTGCGCAACTAACTTGACGCTGCCTTGCCAGAGTAGTCAATCGTATAGTCTTCGCTGATTGATTGTGGTAACTATAGTAATCGGGTAACCCGAATTCGCTTGTCCACTTGATTCATTAGGAATTATATCATCACCGATCGAAGGGTCTTTAAAGCATCAATTAAGTGGTATCTTATCGATCCTCAACAGATCGTCGGTTAATCAAACGAACTGTAGTTTCGGCGGAAGATCGCGATGCGGAAAATCCAATTTGTCGACTGTACCGATAAATATATTATCCGGCTTTATACTCGGTTCCATCCGATGGAAGTCGTGTGCGATTTGTTCATTAATCCGTTAACTCTCCGAGATACTCGCGACGTTGTCGGTCTTATCATCTCCGCGCAAATTCGTAAAGGCAAATTCGAACTTCAACTCGATAAGCTCAAGATATCTTATCTGCAGAATCCATACTATAGTAATACGGCGTTGGTTTCGGAGTGAAATTCTAACTTACGTTCGCGCAACGACCAGACGGAATCGGTAATGTTACAAAGGGCAACGTCGGCGTCCTGTGTTTCAAGGACGTAGTTTCCGGTCTCGAGACGGTAGTAAATTGAAAAGTGAGATCGATAATGGCGCGAGGAGGGAGAACAGTTCGCGTATTTTCGCGAACACCAACGGAGAGTGGGATACATAAGCGGTTGGTCGCAGATCAGGGGGTTCCTCCGGAAATGCGACGTGAAAATAAGAGAAGGAAAGCGAGTAGTGGAGGCGAGCCAGCCAGCCAATCGTATCTGAATTTGTTTACGATGACAGCACGCTGTCGAAAAAGTTTCTGTGGCTGCCGTCGACGTCGTCCACGAGAAATACGAAAGTTAACCCGCTTTTTTAAACGTCAGTTCCGATGTTATGGGACGAGGGATCGCCGTCTCTCGTTCCTCGCATTTATCTCCGATGATTCGACGAAAATCAATCATACCTCGAGAGGATCGAGACCGGCTCGGTTCCTCTTACGTTCTCCGATCATCCACGACAAGATCCATTCGATGATCGGCTCCTCATTTCGGGTAAGTCCCGAATCCATGAAGATCCGCGCGATCAAAGTTAACGTCTTGTCCGCGAGCACAAAAGGCGCGGAGGATACGTCTTTACGCGAATTTTCCGATCATAAATCGGAAGGGAAGCGCGCACAATGGACCTCGAAAGGAATATCGGTGCCTATTCGAGTTCCTCGATCCTTCTTTTTCGCATTCAACAAGATCCATTTCGCGCACGATGCTCGATCCTCGTTGCCGTCGTCGAACCAAAAACCGTCGAGATCGTCGCGGGAGGCTCTGATACGTTACGAGCTTGGCCGCCGGCCACGAGCGGTTATCTTCCCTCCGCTACCCTCTCGCTGGCCGTGCCAATGGTGCTCGCGATGATGAATCAAAGTCGCAAGGCGATTCCGCTATCTGGGATTGCGCGACGGGGAGGAAAGGGGAGAGAGTGATTCGGGCGCTCTTCTTAATTTCGTGAGATAAGGCGACTGCGTTTTAAATCAATGGTGCGAGAACGTCGCAGATAAAACCCGACGTAAGTATAAAAAGAAGCCATTACGCGCGATTATGCCTCTTCTTGCGTTGCGCGCGGCGCATTTACTGGCGTTTAAGTGCCACGTTGTAATCAGGCTGATTAGAATCTTACATGAATTAATCTTACGAGTTCACGCATGGGACTTTAACGTCCCGAGTTAATAATGTAAGCCGGTATTAAAATTCTAATCCTCAAGGATTGAAAATATCGACATTATTGATTAAAAGTATATGCGATGCATGGGTTGTGAATTAAAGTTTAATGTTAATTCATATTATATGACATAATATGAAAAATTATTTTTCTTATAAATATTAATAAATTATTATTTGCTTTTACATATTATCCAAGAGATTATGAATGAATAAATCCGTTTATTAAAAATTGTATTCAATTATATAATAATATTTTATCATATAATGGATTTTTAAGAGATGGTACCTTAAAAAATTAGACTGTTTCTTAGAGCAACCTTGCGTTAACTTATTTTTCAGTCTTATGAAAAAAATTATGACGTACTATTTTAGAAATATTAAAATAATGCTGCGATTTCCCTAATGAGAAATTGTGAGACGTGTAAGACTGAGTTATTATGGGGGAGTACGACGTGAAAATGTGAACAGCCGGACTTGAACTCGTAATTATAATATTTTATCATATAATGGATTTTTAAGAGATGATACCTTAAAAAATTAGACTGTTTCTTAGAGCAACCTTGCGTTAACTTATTTTTCAGTCTTATGAAAAAAATTATGACGTACTATTTTAGAAATATTAAAACAACTGCTGCGATTTCCCTAATGAGAAATTGTGAGACGTGTAAGACTGAGTTATTATGGGGGAGTACGACGTGAAAATGTGAACAGCCGGACTTGAACTCGTAATTATTCCGCGCTCGTAAAAAGATCTTGCCGGGTCATTGCCAAGGCATTCTCTCTCGAGATGCAGTAGATTTAAGTTGCTATAGAAGAGAGTGTCTCGAATTCCTTGCCAAGAGAGAACTGTCAAGGGATCTGCGTGATACATCGATATCCATAGTAGTCGTTTAGCGATATCGTAATATTTTTATGTAGGGGAAAAAAGCATCTGCTTTTTCGAAAACATTATCATTGCATTACACTTCTATAAATAAATATGTAACAGTTCTAAAGTATTATTTTACATCAAAACAATAAAACATTAACAATATCATATTTACGAGACAAATTCTTTATTTTTTTTTCCGCTTTATATTTAGTTTATCCACTTTTATAATTTGTGAAAAATATATTGCCAAGAGGAAAAAGATATTTTCCAACATTCCTCTTGTACAATCATCACATCCTCTTATTTTACAATTATATTGCTGTGTTATAATTATAAGCAATGGAAGAAAATTATACTTCTTTTAATTATTTTTTAATTTACTAATGTACGAATTATTATTTCAAACATATAGCTTTTATTTGTTAAAATATTCATTCAACGAATACAAGAAACTGATAATTTATAATTCTATATAAAACGAGAAGAATTTTCGCAGCGATCTAATACAGAGTAAATTTAGTAAGTTTTCCATAATGCAAAAGCGTATTATTTTACCGTGTCTTGCGCATCGCATAACGAGCAACCTTATTGGCGGCGGCCTCTCTTCCTTTATGTTCCTTCAGATTATCGTATATACCAGTAGCCGGAAGCTTAACAACCGTGTCGGGCATTCTCGTGAAAGGTGCGCCATGCTAATTAACTTTGCAACTTTTCGCGGGAATGGCCTTTTCTCGGCAACTTTCAACTTTGTCGGCTTCGAGGACGGTTTCTTCTCATATTGACGACGAAGTTGGATAGAGAGTAAAAGAAAGAGAGAGAGATGGACGAAATAAGGAAGAGGAAAAGAGCACAACTCATTAAATTTTCAAAGCTATCTTGGCATCACGTTCGGTGCGAAAGTGGACCGTTTCCATCTCATCATCCCTCCATCAATTTATTAATTACTATGTATTTAGGCATTAATCGGCAGTAATCTCCGCATTTTCAACTGTTTTGGCACCATCGAAGACATTTTATTATACATATAATTTTTATATTATTATTAGAAAAATGCAGTAACATGTTAACAGAAATTTTTATAATTTAGATTTAAAGAGAAAGAGCTTGTTTTTCAAAATAAATAGTATTTAAGTACATGTGTTTGAACAAATGTAATACTTTTAATACATGTATGAATTTAACATTAAAAATTAAAAGAAGTTAATTAAAATTTAAGAAAATAGCTAAATAGTTAAAAGAGTACATGTGTATATTTCTTTGCTTAGTATATATACGCACTTTTTTTCTGCAAAATTTCAAAAAATTATCAATTTTTATATCTCCTTTATTTTTTATTATTTTTATGTTTTATTATTTCCATAATTTTCAAAAACATATAGTTAAATTTACATACAAAATATACTAATTATATGTGTATAAATAACTATGTATTTAAATATAACAACTAATAAGTAATTTACTGAATATGTGCAGATATGTGTGAAATCTGATCAATAAGCTTGATGAGGACCGCGTAATTTATTATTCATTTGTTTAATATTTGTGATGCAAATACTTGCAATGATAAGATTAATTTTCATAACATATATCAGTAAGTACAAATAGAATATCGATATTGCGGATGCTAATAACCACAATTACTACGCGCCCCAATACTCAATTCTTGACTTTAATATTGTTAATTATCATTAACAATGAGATATTATCCTATATATATATATATATATATATATATATATATATATATATATATATATCCTAAATATATGTATTTTACAAACATATATATATCCTAAATATATGTATTTTACAAACATAGCCTGCGGGTTATAAAATATTCCAACTATTAATTTGCTTTGATCTCATAGTGTGCATATGAATATAAACTATAGAATTAAGAATTCTATTGTTTGTATGCTATTATGTTGTAATAGTTTACATTTTTTAATATTCCCTATAAAATAAACTATAAAATTAACATTTACAAATTATTCGAAATATAAACCGTAAATATATAATATGTAAGTTTTTCTCTAAATATGGGTAAAAGTTGCAATATTGAGGAAAATATTTGCAAATTGTTTATTAATCCGATTTGTCATTTCAATGGAACGGATTATAGGAAAAGTTATAAAAGAAACGATATAAAGTGAAAAATAAAAAATAAAACATAGGATGACATGTTTTACACAAAACAAAATATTATTTTGCGCAAAAGAAACAGAAGGAAATATTGTAGTTTAAAAAAGGATTAATTTCAAAATATAATGCGACATAGTATACATTAATTCAAATTATTATAGAGAGTTTTTTCCATGATTCAACAATATTCGTCAATTTTAAAGATAGAGCATTGTAATGCTCGTATCAAAGAAACTTAAATGGATTTTCGACCGCTTAAAACAACTAGGAAATTGTTAATTGTACTCCTTATAGTTACATCATCTATGTGAGTCAACGTGTCTTCATCCCAAGTATTCATTATACCTGGCAACTTTGACGCTTATTGCTTTTGATTCAGGACATCTTTCATTTGCAAGTAAAATCAGCTTCTCGTTGTGTGCTTACCTCGCGCAAAATATTATCGTAATCGAAGTTTGAAATTGATAAACTTTTGCAATACTATTCTTCTCGAGTTGTTTCTGGCGGACAACTCGTTGTTTATGTGAATGTGCTTATCCGTCGAATTTCCGACAGGATCGGCAAATTTCTTAAGAAACTTCTGTTGTGAAATATCAATGTTCATGACGAATCAAACGTATTCCGAGAAATGTAGCAAAAATTCGCGCAATTCACTACCGCAACAGGTGGTTGCGTAAACGTATCCATTAAATAGTCCAACAGAGCAAAAATATTTTATGTAAAGAGTTCTTCTCCCTATATATATTTCTTCTGCGATGGTGAAAATAAATATTTTTTACGAAAATTCTTACACAGATTTAAAAAAAAAATAAAGAAATATTCTCTAATTTCAATTTTTTATAAGAGAAGAATGTGTGTGAAAACTTTTTGTACATTAAACAACGGATGAAAGTGAGAGAAAATTTATTTAACATGAGCTTCTTAAATTAAAAATCTTGATATTTCCCTCTCTTTCTTGCAATTTGATTTCTCTTTTTGCTATGAAAAACAACGTGTTATGCATCTAATGCTAATTGCGCCTTTTATTAGATGTCCGCTAGATATATATTAAATCTACGGTAACAAACAAATCAGCAATAACGACAAGAATGCATTGTTTTGGCGGAATAATGCGTGTAAGGATGTCCAACGTTTGTTGACTCTCTTTTTAATCTTAACGAGGAGTCGAGTGCCGGTCTGTACTTTGACGTCGGCAATTCTTTCGATGGATCCCAGGCCATCAGCTTGGTTCAATCAGAGTAATTGCACGTTAAATCTCTTTGCTCGCCATTGAATCAATTTTGCAGCTTCCCGAGCTCTATCTTCGTATATATCCCTGCTACGGAACTCGCTAGTGTTTGTCCGTAACTTGCTTCTCTCGCGCGAATCGAATGCTACCTGATTAATCAGTTGGGAAGAATTAAAGATTTAGCCGTTGTTAATTCGTTTGTTCAAAGAGCCGAGAATGCAATTATTTATCAATCTATCTTTGAATTTTTCTCTTCCTCTATCTCTTTTTCTTCTCAAAATCATATGATATATAAATTTCAAAAATATTATGAGTCGGAAAAAAGTAGTATAATCTAAAAAATAATTTCTCGTGCAAAATTAAATCGAAAATATAAAATAAAATTTTTTCCTAATAGATTTCGTTTACGACAAATTTGTCTTTCAAAATTGACAACTCATTTATGATATTTAACTTATTTATGATATTTTGACTGATTTTTAAAGAATTTTTAAGAATTTTTCTAAATTCTGTATTCTATATATTCTATTATTTTTCTATATATTTTCGGTTATTATTTCTAAACCGTATACAAACAAATAAAATTCAATTTCTATATTCTGCTATTTTTTCTAGACCATACAAATAAATAAATTTAAATTGTCTACATTTTGGAATGTAGAATCATCTTCTGTTTCCGGATTTTAACTATACTTCCGAATTCTCCTATATATATAAATATCATAATTTTTCACATGACATGGCACGCTCTTTTCTCAACATATTCGTGAAATATCGCGTCAGCGATGATTCAGCGAAAAGATTTTTCTACGTAATAAAGATCGAATAAAATTTCTAAAGCGTCCAATAACTATATAGTTTATGCATGTCGTACGACGTATTGGGACCATGCTTTCGCTCTTTCAAGAGGAAATCGACGAAGTTCCCGTATGCCATGGAAGTGTGCTATATACGTATAATAATATTACTAACTTAGGCGAATGCAAACTGACGCCCGTGTGCTTTTAAATCTCGCAGCAGAGGAAAGGCAGCAGCTCCGCTCTCAAGGCTCTCGCTATATCCCGGGGCAAAAAAATTTCCTCGGCAAATTCCCAACTGAATTTGTTAGGGAACGAGAAGCGGCGAGACGCGCGTGCTCCTCTCGTATATATTCCGCATGCAACGTGTCCGCGTGCGTCTCCCGGCTCAAGGCAGGTCTGCTTCGTTTCCGTCGATATTGGTTTCGCGCGCCGGTTTGCGCTTCCCTTCGCGCGTCTGGCCTCGTCTCTATTTCGCGAACCTCGCGTCCCCCACAGCGTCTTTCTCTGCGTTTTCTTTAACTCCTTCGCCGACGCCACCATCACTCTTCCTCCCCCTCGTCGGTTTCCATCCCTCTTTCCATCGCGTCAACAGTACCGCAGTATTTTCGCATCGGGAAAAAGCGAATCGAGTGGGATGTTCGGTGAAAGAGAGACGGAGGGAAATGAAATTTGAAGAAACGTCGATATAAAGTGACTCCTGACTTCTCTCTTCCCGCCGCCGGAAGTATGGTCTGGTCTCGACGGGTCAACAGCGAACACTCGGTCGCGTAAGCTCGCATTGTGCGACGAAGAGCAGCATCGAGAGACCGGTCATGATTATTATCGCATCCTAACGTTGTACACGCGATTAATGAGTAAAATAAGGACGCACATGTAAGATTTATGAAAATTGATTTGCGAAATATTTTTAGATAAGAACGGGAGGAAGCGGCTGAAATTAAAAGCTTGCGTTTGACACGAATATACGAGGACAATATTATATGCAATTGTGCATCCGCGGGATAAGAAAGCGGAGCGGAAATTTCGAGGGAAGAGAATCATACGATCTCGGATTTGAGAAGTGACGTCGAATATGTACACGTACCCCTGGCCGATGTAGAAGCGGCGGAAAACGCAGATTATAAGACTGAAATATGGCCCTAAGCCTTTTATTCTGCCGTCGGTATTATATCCCGGGATTTATTTACAAGCGGCGGGGCAAATCCGCTTCCGCGCGCGCGTATGCGACAGCAAGAAAAATTCCAGCTAAATCGATAAACATGTCCCCCGGTTTCGTATCCGGAAGGATTTGCGATGGCACAAAAAAGGAAAGATTAAGGTATTAAACTACGTGATGCGGCCAATAATTGTGCGAACAATATCGATTAAAAATGAGTTTTTCCCCGCGATTCTCTCTCTCTCTCTCTGTTTTCAAAGGATAACGGAAACGCGGAAAAATGGTAACTCGAGTTGATTTATCGTTTGTTCTCGCGCGTATTCCGATATCTGCATCTTCATACTCGGCTGTTTATTCGATCGATACAATTGCGACTCGTAAACGTTCGCACGCCAAAGTTTAAATTGTTGAGCAAGCAGCGACGACAGCATCGCGCTCAACTGAACTGTATGCTCACTCTCAGAGGATTAAACTGAAAGTCAAATCCGTGGGATTTGCTGTAGCACTCATTACTTGCAGATTTCACGGTGGCATATTCAGCCATTATGACGTACCAAAAGAGATGAGTGGACGACAATAGCGTCTGCCACGCAGCAAGCTAAGAACCTTCGCGTCTGACAAATGAGTTTTTACATTCAACGATGAATGCTGCTCTGTCAGACGCTTTCCTTTAAGTCTTCCCTTCCATTTTTCTCATTTTTCTCAATGACATAGATTTCACACAACCTTTGTCCGCGAATCATTTATCTAGGTCATGTACAAATCTCTTTTGGCTCCAATATGCGTTTATCATGATGAAAATATTTTTTTAGCAAAGAAGCTGAATTCAGTTTAAAAGTTACATTAGGATCACTTGTCTTCGTACTATAATACGTATCTGTTTTATTATAAGAATAAAAAATATTTTTAATTGATATAAAGACATATCATTTGTTTTAATGATATGTCTTCTGATATTTTTTGATACATCTACACCTGCTATTTTCACAAAAATTATTTAATTTCCTGTTAATTTGTGTATCGTTTTCATTTAATTTCATTTTTCAATTAATTTTTAGAATTTTATTCACTCTCTAACAAATTCAAATTTACTTATAAATATCATATTTTGTTAATTTAGTTATAGGAAGATATTATCCGAATTATATAAGCTACACTAGTGATCGTAATTTTATTGACAATGCAAGCTTTTTTGCTCGTGGAAACTCTAAAATAGCTCATGGTCGAGAGTTCTTGAATGTATACATAATCGTGACCGAGAAACCTTTGCATCGAAGATCGAAAATCAAGAGCACTTCCGGCTGGAAGACCTGTAGTGCTTATAAGCGAAAGAGCGACCTATTCGAGAGGAACTCTCGAACACGTGACATAATTAAAGCTGGGTCTTTTTTGATGAACGAATCTTGAATTTGAAAAATTATATGTTTATGTTTTGCAAAGTTTGTTTTGAAGTTTCGATAACATCGTTGTTGAATAAATATTTTGATTTCTTTTCAAGAAAATTTTTACGAAACAATGATTTTGAAAATTAAGAGGATAAATAAAGCTACGAATGTATAAATCGATGATAAAATCTTATTTTTTCATTAATTAATCAAAAATTATACTAAGAGAAACGTACTAACGAAATAAGAAACGACAAATGTAATGAAAACTTTTTGAAAATTAGTCATTTTATTAATATTTCAATGTCATTAAAGGATTTCAATTCTGTATTCAAATTTTTTTGCGTGCAATACGTCACATTCAAATCTAATTTATCCATCGCACAATTTTTGACGCGGGCACTAAAAAGTAAGATCGCTATTATAAGTAGAATGAGAAAAAACGTAATGTATAATGCATGTAAAGAGCTTAAGGAACTGCGCCCATTGACTAGTACTGCATGTCGTGTCGCCTTAATATGACATTGTTTGCATAAGTGTATGCACGTGCGTATGTATGTGGTCATGTAAATGGTCCATGTAGGGACGCGGTGATGATCGTTGGATATCGCAAACTAGCGTTATATTCGCCAACAAATACGATTTTTTATAGACTTTTATGGTTATAGCCACACGTGTTGTATGGAACTTGCTTATCGGATTTCCTGTGCGACGTATCGGTACGTTAATATTTGCATAGCTATTTTACGGGAAAACGAGCGATGCGCTAATATCGCTTCCGATCATCGAAGGATATCTTTTTTTATTGATTCAGAAGAGACGTTTTGAATCTTCGTTAAATTTTATTACCAAAAGACGAAATATCTGAATAACGAAATCTAAACAAAATTTATTTGTACAAAGTTTATTTACAATTAACGAAAAGTTATTGTAATTTTTATGTATCATACATACATATGAAATTATCAGAGAACACGTAACTTTGAAATAAATTAATTTGACTATCTCGTGCTATCGTGGATGAACCAACGGGTCCATAAAAAATCACTAGAGAAAACCTTCGGCGCTACAAGCAGACTATGGACTGGTTTCGAAGTGGCTTCCCACCCATAGTGATACACGATACATGCACACATTTTATCGATCCACGCGGCAATTCCGAGGCACAAATTCGCCAATATCACCGACGAAAGTTTCCCTGGTTGCAAGCAATTGAAAGTTGTATATGTATATTATATCATTCAAGTTTAGCGTTACTTCATTTGAGAGATTTACTCTCCATCAATAAATTAATATACATTTATGTACATATTCCTCCTTTGTAAATCAAGAAAATTCGACAAATAAAGATATTTCAAATAAAATTGCATAATAAAAATAAATCTCTATTAATAATCTTATTATTGAAAATATAGTTTAAATTCTTAATTATTTTTTTCACGAAATAATACGCCAGTTTCACAAATTAGCTAAAGGAAATTAATTCAAATGTATAACATTGTTTCCAAGTTTAATATTGAATTTTTAATATGTAATTTATACTATTGCAATGAGTAAAATGTTTTCTGGTTAAAAAATTATCATCAAATAAAAATTTTATATAGACATTTCCACGCATTATATTTTAGGAACGTGAATTTTTCATATAAAACGAGCTTCATATAAAATTTTTTAAAAAGCAGGAGTACAATAGTGGAAATCGGATTACAAAGATCATATGCCGAGAATACACATATAATGCGATATAAAAATGAAAATAGATATATAAGTTATGGGTTACATTGAAAAATGAATTTGACTAAATCGGATTTCATAAATTTATGTACTATACATGGGAAAAAGCCATTTAACCATTTTCACATATCGTATTCAAAACGTAATCTCCGGACTTTCGCAATATATAACAATTATTTATACAGCATTATTAACATTATAACGGAGCTATATTTGTTAATAAAATATAATTAGAAATATCAAATTAATATTAATATAATATTATGTATCATTAATATTAGTACTAATCATATATAATTAATATTAGTATTAATATTCTGCTCAATAATTTTCAATATTAAAATATATTTTCGATTTATAGTATAAGACAAATAAGAAGAAATTATTTAAAAATGCATATATCTCATTGAAATGAAATAATTTTTTTGTTAAACATTGATTGCTCGGTAAAATTATAATTCGCGATCGAAAATAACAAAGGTAGCTGATCGAGATTGTTAATTAGTTCTATGCTAATCAATATTGGCTAAAGATTGAAAATTAATCACCCTCATCGAATATAGATAACGTTTATATAACGTGCGTATACTAATATTCGATCAGACACGATGTCGACCTAGATAGAGAACATCTTTCATGTAGTTTATTTTCAAGAAATAAAAGAACCTCCTCCGATATGTTGATGCGCTTTACAGAGAATTAAATATGACGCAAATCTCTCCGGCTATTCACTGAAGGAGAAAAAAAACGATATATCTGTTCAACTGTTTGTGCCAGAATTATAAATATCGCTGTATATTGCGAGAACAACGAAACTAATGAATCCATATTGAATTTAATCATATATTTAAAAATAAACTCGTGTCGAGAATCTTGTTACAAGGAAAGGAAACAGGAATTTCACTTCGATCTGTATCAATGCAATCAGCATTAAGGATTGCTAGCAGTACAAAGGAATCAATGCATGCTGAATCATATTATCAGAATACTTTCATGCGATACACCGCTTAAAGACAACAATTGATTTTGGAAATTTTCTCACGTATGAAACAAGAAGCATGTAATACGCTTTTAATGATGCTATGAAACGAATTAGATATGGTTGTTTACGGCATGTATCCGATAGCGGAAGACGGTAAGGATAATAATGAGTATATGCTACTTTAATAATAACGAGCGGCGAGCCTATTATTCTCGGTTGGTTTGTACGTACGTGCTGTCAAGATAATAAATTTTGCTTATGAAAACGCTCCTTACACTGCATACAACATGTTAACTCTCGTGATATTCAAGATACCTCGAAGTGTTCTCGCGATATCGTGTTTTTGCTGGATAAATCAGCTCCCTTTATCTCGACTCAGCTACTTTTCTTACAAAACGATTACCGTTCGCGATCGATTATTCGATCCACTTGTCATTTCTATGTGTAAATAATTTAACATAATAATATGGGACCGGTCGTGTTTTTCACACTTTGATGATAAAAAATTATACGAATGAAAGTTTCAGGCGCAAAAACGGGCGAAACTGTCTCCCTCATATTTTCGAAGCTAAAATAAAGCAATAGCTATCTCAAACTTGTGTCAGAAATGTACATCTAGACATTTTGCAACTTTCTGTAACTGTGAAAACGAAGCGAGTTTTCGAAAATAAATCATTTTTGACATGCGGGGTGCCGTGAGATTAATGAGCGTGAGGGATGTTTTTTAACTTTAGTGAAATTTCTTATAGATGTGTGCAACGCGGCATCGTTTCATTACAGTACTGAAGAATTTTCTACGCGCTAAGTTTCGGCTCAAATCGCGCCAATTCTTATTCCAATGGATTACGATAATGTTAAAATTATTTAGACAATCTATTCGAAAGTAAAACATAGAAAATATATACAGATATGCATTAATCACGTGCAAGACATACATGAATAGCACTTACCCTTCTTCGACGCGTGAAAGGAATCATCTTTTGGCACGTACTGGATGTCATACTCCAGCGTGGTCTTCGGCAGGATAATTTTATCCTTGTTGATCTTGTAAACGGCGTATTTGAAGGCCAGCTCCGTGCTGCTATCCTTTTGGTCATGAGTGAATATAGCACCTGAAAAGTAAGCATACGAATATAATCGCGTTAATCCTTAAGTAAACGAAAGTAGCGAACTAATTTCTGCTCCATAATAATAATATTTTCAAACTATTAAAGTTCATCTATGCTAATAACCAACCTCTGAACAAAACTAAATCTTATCTAACTTACGAAACTTACGCACAATTTTAATGCCTATATTACTTAAGTTTGATAATATCAAATATTTTTCTTGTGTTAAATATATTATTTATTGTGAATATATTGTATATTTTCATGCCGATTAACTTTGATAAAATTTAAGAAGAATATGCGCTTTTAGCTTGAAGGAAAAAACAATTAAATTATTTCAATATTTAAAAAAGTAGAATTTAATCAATTAATACTAAATTAATTAAAAATCTACTTAATTAGTTAAAAACATTTAATTAATTAAAAATTTATTATTAAATATATTTAATTAATATATGATTCATACAAGGCTTGTCTGTTTTTAACAACTTGACGTCGAGGAAATTATCTGCCCTTGGGCACACGTATCTTTATATTGATTTTAAATAGTAGTATACTTTTGTAATTAATTAGCGATAATAATACATACTACATATAATATATATTATTGATATAATATTGAATTTTATATAGACAAAGAGCATACATTTCTGCTTAAGATACATTAAATCTATGCGATACTGAATTTTCAAATCACCATTTATTATAGTGTACAAAATTTATTATTAATCGACTGTCGTCGTGATATAGAAAAATATAAAAATAAAAACGTATCGCGATTAAAAATATGCTTAAAAATAGCCATTATTGCATGACATACTTGAATGAAGAGCGGCTTCAAATAAAACCTATTCATCGACTGACACTGATTAAATAGCCTCTGGAGATGTTAATAGTGTGTCAA
This sequence comes from Camponotus floridanus, assembly GCF_003227725.1. Lineage (NCBI taxonomy): Eukaryota > Metazoa > Arthropoda > Insecta > Hymenoptera > Formicidae > Camponotus > Camponotus floridanus. The sequence continues at coordinate 333,208 of NW_020229248.1, forward strand.
AGCTTTCTCTTGCGACCACAACCTTCAAAGAGATCACGCGTTTCAAAGTCTCGAGAAAATACACTTCTAATTTATTGAATAGCAGATTCTAGCGGTCCTACATACATACCTTGTCCTCATCATGCTAGCTAGCTGGTTTTTTGAGGGAAAGGAATATTTAAAGATGCTCTGTAATATTGAAGAGAAATTAATCTCCTTCCTTTCGGTATTCAGATTCTCATCGCAAAATGCTCGAGGTCGTTTGCGAAACTAACAGGCACCTTCGCGATAAAAAGCGACAGGATGCATTCCTGACCTAGTGCCAAAGGCAATTTTGTGGTCAAATGTAAGCTATGCTTATAAAAGCGACGGGGGCAAACAGCATTGCCGATTAATACATTCACTATTTTTAGAAAATCTGAAAACTCAAGGAAAACTACGCCGAAATTGTAAGCCGATTAGTGACAATCATCTGTCCTTGTCTTCCTTCATCTCCTTTTTTCTCTCTTTTTCTTTCCGTCCCTCTTTCAGTTATTAATAAAAATTTAATTTAATAAATTGATTAATTGACATAAGTCAATATGTACTCTTATTTAATTATTTAATAAAACTCATGTATTCTGGTGTGATTATCAAATGTACGTATCATTATTTACAAGAAAAAAGTAAGACTGTTTCTTTCTTGTTTTCAACTTATTGCTTTACACGTACAGAAAGATTCACCCCACATTGCAATATCGCTAACTACATTATTGATTATGCCTATATTTGATTATAACTACTGGGAAATTGGGAACATAAAATTTCCAGACATATCGATACACAACAAATTATACGACAATAAAACTAGATTGATCAAAACGCGGCGTAAAATAGCACGAAAATAAAATAAAATTCCTAATGGTTATAAGACAAATTTATTAAAACATTTTAATCCTGCTTTGGGTTATCTTTAGTTATTATAAATTAGCAGAAATAATATATTATGTAATCGGAACAATATCTCAGATATCTCAGAAATCGCAACGAATCTCTTGTATGAAGGCCTTTCTTCGGTTTCAATCGTTAGCAATGCAACAAGCAATGTATTGCATTTCATTTCCATATTAGCGAGAATCCGCAAATTCACAGGATACATGTAAATGATACATTGCGAATATATAACCACACAAATGGTTTACTCGGCTATCATCTGTTTGACAATATTGAAATTGCGGAAAATATATTCGCTCCAATGTGTGTGTGTGTGTGTGTGTGTGTGGATGTATTGTGTTATAGATAAAAAACATGGTATTTTAAAATATCTCAACGTCATATTATAAATAAAAAAACATGGTATTTTAAAACATCTCAATATATTTAGAAAATAATAAAGAATAGAAAAACAGGCTAAAAAAATTGATTGAAAAAATCAAAATGTAAAAATCTTATTACAATTTCTAAAATTTTCTTCTCTATTAAAAATAGATGTATTAGTAGCCAATGCATCATTTGTCATTTTAAATATATTCAAATAAAGGATCATTATATTTTAATAGTTTTTAATTTAATAACTCTTATTACTTCAAATAATATTCTAATATGATTTTTCTTATTCGTTTACATATTATAATAAATATATATATACAACAGATAAGAAGAGAAAAAAGAGAAAAAAAGAAGGGAAGAGAATTTATTATCAGTCTATTTCAATAATTGAAAAAATACAATTTAAATACTTAAAATATAGTTTATTTTAGATATTTCAGATATAGTTGTTTCAGAAAATATAATTGAGACTTTCCGTATTTTAAAATATTTATTAATATTGTGTGTGTGAATGTTATTAATTATTTTAATTAAATTTTTACAAATATTTTGTAAAATTTAAAAAGTATTCCTGTGCTATCCAAATAATGATATTTTTGTATAATTGATAATTTTATTATTAATGTATAATAAACTATCGTTCGTGAAAGACTGCACTCTAATTTTTTACTTTCTATTTTTATACTTAATTTTAATTCTTATATTACTCTATTCTTGAAAATAATAATAGTTATAAACTATTTGTAAGAATTATTATTGTTAAAAGAATGTTATTAATTAATGTGTCACAACATCTATTACTGTTTTGTAATTATATTTTTATCTCTCGTATAAATGTGCGAAATCTACGTTTGAAATGCAAATGCTTGAACACATTAATATCGAGCATTATTGTGGAGAAAAAGTAAAATAAGAATGTACAATCAATTCTGATAGGATCTGATGTATAGGTGCATGTTTTTTGTGAATGTGATATCGTTAAAATGCTGTATCGAGATTTAATCGAATATTTCTTTCTGAATTACGTTAGAGACATTGAAGAGACATTAATATTAACCAATTTATCTACAGATAACAAGGGGAAGTTTATTCGATCGTGAAAATAAATGGATACATTGTGAACGATAATGAGAGCTGTGTTTGTATTTACGTCTCATCAAATCTTTCTTTCCCCTTTCTTTGCCCATTTTTCATTGGCTCTTAACCCTTCCTGGCTGGTGGCATTTTCTCTCCGTCAGATGCTCTCTTTTGCTTTTCGTACCGTGTAGTAACTAGCTAATCCATTTATCTGTAACGCAGTGGATGCGCATTAGCGGTCTTCCATCTCTCATCCCGCAGTATTGTTCTTTATGCTATCCTTTTTCCGTTTTTCTATTTTTGCTGTAACACGTTAAGTACTCTTATCCTCTCGGAAATGCTCACAATGATTTCTTTCGGAATTTTCTTGCAATCTCAACGACTACGGCTGCGCTCAACCATTATTTTAAATAAGAAATAGATAATCCCCACATATTTTGTTCATCACATATTTTGTTTTCAATGATTAATCTGATTTTATGATGCATTTAATTATTTTAATTAGAAGTGATTACCATATAATCAAATACGAGTGATTACCATATAAATAATATTGGTAAATATAGTTCAAATTCAATTTATATATACATCAGACATTAATTATTTCTAAAAGATATTCAATTATATATTTCAATATGTAAAATAATTCATATAATAAAAGTCGTTTATATTTATTTCGAGAAAAGTTTTTTTTGATAAAATATAACATATTTTTCTTGCATCAAAATCTACATACGGACATTAATGATAAAGAAATATATAAATCAAATACAAACAAAAAAAGGTTCTGATATATTGAATATAAAATGTCGAAAAGAAATACGGCTAGTAATAAAAAGAAATAAATCAAGTAAAAAAAGGCTCTGATATATTGAATATAAAAAGTCGGGAAGAAATAGGGCTACTAATAAAAAGATATATAAATCACGTAAAAACAAAAAAGATTTTGATATATTAAATATAAAAAGTCAGAAAGAAATAGAGGGATAATAAGAATCGTGCGTAGTAAATAAATGCATTTATATATTGAATAACAATTCTCTTTAATAATAATGTTGATTAATATTGCATTCAAGTCTTAATAGCTTTATTCTTTTCCGATTTTCTAGATATATAAATTATAGAGATAAAAAAATTGAAAAAGAGCGAGATTGAATGTTTATTAGAACAATATTTTTCTTGCGCTCGAACTCCGTTTGCAATTTCGCGCAAATTTCCTTGAATTGTTTTAACTTTCAAAGTTATTATTTTCCAAAATATCAACAGAATCATTTATCATCTTTAAATTTCTGGGAAATCATTTCTGAACAACGACCGGAGATTATCAATGAAACAATTTAACGCTCATTGCCAGTGAAACGTATCGCGTCAACGTGATATTTAAAACTTTTGTAAATTTTTAAGATGCTAGCCGGTATAAACTACAAACATGAATCAAAGAATATTTCAGTTTCTTGGATAATAACATTAATAAAAATAGTAATTATAGTAATAGTAATATTGATAGTAGTAATAATAATTCAAATAACGATAATAAATTTTGTGATTAAACACGAGCAGTTAAAATAGTTAGCACTGTCAATTACATTTTCATAAAAAGTTTAGAAAAGCTATGTCAATATTGTAAGCTGATTAATGATGCATCATTTGTTGCTGTCAACATTATTTAAACTTAACAATTTCAATATTAACATAGACCAAGAAGTGTAAAAATAAAAAAAAGATTAGCATAAAAGAAACTTCTTAAATATAATATATGATTTTAAGATCATAAAGAATCATAAAAGCCGCTGTGTGTATGTCTGACTTTGACGTTCCTTATTTCCTCTTATCATTGTCTTCTTGATATTTCAATAGCAACGCAGCGGAAATAACGAGGAACATCGCATGAAAGCTGCTCGTTATAACACCTTGTGATTACATGCATGCGTGAGATTAAAGGAAGAACCGTGCAAAGATGAGCAATTGGAGAAACTTCGGCGAGCAAGAAATTTACCCATCACACAGTTGTGCATCCACGTTTCTAAAGATACGATTCAACGCAACTCGCATGTATATTAAAGTTTCCTTTCTAAACTTTGGTTATATAACTCTGATCAAACTGTAGGAATCCCGAAAATATGTACTTAATCGTAAACACACACACACATATTATATAAAAATAGAATCGCATTCTTTCTCTCTCTCTCTCTTTTTCTTTTTTTAACTTAGATAATTTTAATCGAATGTTTTTTTTGGACTTTCGTATGTGATTATTTATTCGACTAGAAAAAAAAAAAATATATATATATATATATAATAAATAAAAATCATATATAAAAGTCCAAAAAAATATTCAATCAAAATTATCTAAGTTAAAAAAAAGAGACAGAGAGAGAAAGAATACGATTCTATTGTTATATAGAAATTGAATTTTTGAAAAATTTAACAAAAGACACACATAATTAAAAGAAGTTAATCAACTAGAGCAACAAGAGTAGCGCGAATTTATAAAGTTAAAATAATAGCGAAATCTCGGCTGGATTTCCATACGTATATTCTATTTGAAAAGGAATTAATCTGCATCGGTTGGTTAACGAATCCGAAAGTTAGGCCGATTACGCATTCATAGGAAATCAGTCCACAAATTATATAGCGCGGACGAGTTTATTATAAACGGCGGAACATACTCGGAAATTTATTATATTTATTTCCGATGGAAAAATGCTTTATTGTGGTTAATCAAAAGCGGTACTCGGATCATTTATAGTTTAAATTAATTTTAGAATTTTGTCTTGCGAGAGCGCATGGAAAAATATGGGCGTTTTTAAGTACCACCTTAAGTAGAATGAGACTCGATTAATACGTCATTGCGTTTCTTATCGACAGAAAGAATAACATTTACTTTTATACAATGCAGATCTTTTCTCGTGTAATATGCATTCGCCATTTCTCTGCGCGAATGAGTAATGCATGGGCTCGTAAAGCATGAATTTCGCGCAGTTCTGTATTAGTATGATCCTTTCATATTTTTATATGAAAGATAATAAATGGAATGCTAAAAGGATAATTTAATATTCGTGATATGCTTTTTTTATTTAGTAAATAGAAGCTTACGCGTTTCTAGCTCGTAAATATACTGCCATTATTTACGATTCTTGCATGATAATGCAATTTTTATATGAGAATTTTCTTTTTTAACAGATAACACAAAAAGAAAATACAAGAATATAAAATATTATTGTTTCATCTATAATTACAACGATTAGTTTTAATAATGAATTCTTTATCCAATTTAATGAGATTTTTTCTGTTTAATATAAACGAAAAAATGTTGTGTGTTGGATACAAGTTATTTTATACAATAGCGGGATATGTGCGATATTCAGTGTGCGTTCTTTTCGCACTGCACTCGTCGTTAAACGACTCCATTGCGTTGCTTGGTTCATTCGACTGCTTTTATCAGTTTCAGTTATGGATAAAACTTTGCTATTTCGTCCCATAATACGATAAATTCAATCTCTCCTGTTATATATTCCCTTGTGTGACCACTTTCCAACGGATAGTATTATTCCCAAGGTATAGCAAGATATATCCGCGTCGGAATATCGTAGTAATAATAAAATAGATGCTCAATATTCTTCATGTATTTGGTTATGGAAAAATTATAATAAAAAATTTATGATATGTTAAAAAGCATAAAGGGGATTCATATAGTAATGGAACAAAATATTTACAATGTATAAGAATAAATAATAATTTAATGCAACATCACACATAATGTTTTTTTGTATTCGAAGACTGTTTCACTGTGGATGCAATGTTTTTAGCCTCAACCTCAGTTTCATTAGCGTCGCGAATTAACATTAGGATTGCTCCGCGTCCTTTGTTCCACCATTTTAAAGAGAAAAGGGAGATAGCTTTCGTCACCGCAAGATTTTCTCTCTGGACGAGACTCGAATTTCATCGAGTGAAACGATCCTCTCTCATCCAGATAAGACTAAGATGTGAACGACGAGGACGGAATGGAAGGGACGGAATAAGGCAGCAGCTGATGAAGAGAGGATTGACAAAAAGGCACGAGAAATGCGCGATGCCACGGTCTTTTCCGGCATTTTAAAAATCACTCTTTTCTCGGCCGTCACATGCCTCTGAAATAAGAATGCAAAAACTTTGGGGAGAAAGTCAGATCGAGAAACGATTCGCAGTAGATACGAGGAGATAGAGTACTGGAACAGTGAAGAAAGGATGAGGAGATAAGAAGATGAGCGCAGATCAACGACATAGTCCTCTGAAAAGTGGAGTGAAACTTTTCTCCCGGAACTTTTCCATTTCACGGATTATACGAGCTGCGAGAACTATTTTGAAAACTTTGGCAAATCGGGAGTTTCTGTAATCTAAAGTTGATGAGTGAAGCAAGCAACATCGCGGAACTCAATAATTAATAGTAATAATTATAAAATCGACAGCAATCGATCTCGATTTTATAAGCAAATCGAAAAGAGATATCCAAACGGAATTCTTACTATTATTGACATTATTATTATCATCATCAAAGTTGAAAAATAATACAATAAATATTTTATCAATTTTATGTACATATATATATGTTACTCACATGAAATAATAAATTTATTATACGATATGGTCATTTGATATAAATAAGACACGAATAAAAGAATTAAAATTTCAATTTTCACTGTCTATAAAAACTTTGAAAATAATGAAAATAAGTTAGTAGTAAAAATATTTTGTCAAATTAAATAAAACATAGAAAATTAATATAGAAAAACAATTATAAAAAATATTAAATGTGTATAATTATAATTATGACTCATTAAGTTAATTGACAGGCAAACTAGAAATATCGGAAAGTGGACTGAGAAATAGCTTGTCAAGAATCAGAATCGCTTTTGCACGAATTACGTAACCCTAATTTGGTACGATCGAAACCATAGCGGCGTGAGTTACTGCCAAATGGTTTCTAGGGCGGATTTCCTCTGCTGCCGCGTAAAGTCGATATGCTCAGTTTGCGACCGAGATCGTAGTCTGGCCAAGAACCGTTTTGGTTCGAAACCATTAACAGCACATTCTAACGTAAATGATTTCTGCAAAACATCGTTTTTATTTCGAACAAGATAGAAGAAGATACAAAATGTTAAACTGTAAAGAGATCGACTTTTATAAAGACTCAGGGTGAAGAACAAAATTTAATACTTGAATCGAATTTCACTCATTGTATGACTTATGTATTCTATGTGGGCGACAAGAGTTTTCAAATTTGCTATTCGCATAAAAAAAAAAAGGAAACAAAAGGCATCATCGCCTGTTCATTAATTATTTATGCCGGCGTGAAAGCCGATTAAAACTCCATTGATGATGATGGATAGGGATTTACCGCGCGGAATGCGCTCGAAACACGCCTTCCCTAATTCTCTAGTAACGAGTTATTAAACTAATGTCTCTCATTAACGGAAATCCTCCTTCGATTGCGGAAGAACGTGGCGGAGCCCTTACATACTGATGCGCAAACGGGAGGGGGAGGAAGAAGAGAGGTCACATATAGTTTCCGGCGTGCTACGTGCCACTCGAAATTGGCCTCGTTAGTATGCCATGTAGTTTCGAGTCAAAGTGCGTTTGCGGCAGCAGCCACTCCGTCACGCGCGTGAAAGAGAATCGGCTGCGAGCGAATTTAACAATGTGCCATTAAACACACGATCTGTTTTTGTTCCACGCAAATTTGTTGTTTGTAGACCGAGTTTAAAATTCTTTTCAACATTTTTATAATAGATTCGAACATTTTTGTAAGAAAGAGAGATCGTTAAAGTTAAAATAGATTTAAATTTTTGAAAGACAGCATAACATTTCCACGTACTTCATTTTAATTACGTCCATTTCTAATTAGTTAATGGCGCCCTTAATACTATCGAGCTTACATACAGTGTATAATCATGTTGTAAAAAGAAAAAAAAAAAGAGAAAAAATATTAAAATTTTTTTTACGCCGGATAAAGAGAGAACTGCAGAGAGAGTATTCGTATGAATTATATATTATATTTCATCTATATAATAGCACTAAGTTTATTAAATAATTTTAATTTTAAATAAATAGCTTAATCATGTTTTAAAGTTTCGAGTTTTGTTTGATTTGTTCCTTTAAAAAAGAGGAAGTTGGAAATTTCTAATTTCAATGAAGTAGATATGAATTTATAAAATTTAAATATAGGAAATTTAATTATAAATTTCCTCTTTATCAATTTTTTTCTAAATGAATAAATTATATAATATAATAGATTATAATATAATAGATTTTTCATTACTTTTTATGTAAAAATAAAAACAAAGATTAATATCAAAATATTAATAGAATATTTAAAAATCAATCAGTGTTTATTAAGAAGTTACCAAAAATTAAAAATTCATATGTGTATACAAAGTGAGATTTTCGAAAATCTAAAACTAACAATGAAAAAAAAAAAAAAAAAAATATATATATATATATATATATATATATACAATATCTAAAAAATTATTTTTTCAAAAATTATAATCTTATTTTGACACAGTTTAACAAATATCAGATCGAATTGCGAGTAATGTAAGCGCCAATTATAAGTATAAGTTAATAGATAACAAATGATATACATAATTAAACAATAACTAAACATAGCTTACGGCGGTAGGAATGCAATAGATATCAATTCAGGGATGGAATTTAATATCTGGCTTCATTGTATGCGCAATACAAAAAAGAACTGTTGCAACCAATTGTAGTTACCCACGAATTATGCTGTTAGTGGTCGTATCTGACTATTCATTCGTAGTGGAGCTTCCGCATAGGCTTGTGGTAATCCGCAGAACCACACTTTGAGAGGCCCTGTTCCACTAATGCAATTTCTGGCGTGATCGATTCCGACTACACGCAAAGACCTCGTGGAACATACCGGACTTATCGAACATTTACGTAAATTAGAATAGATCCCGATTATAATCCTGACGCAAAATCTCAATGTTAACGTTACCAAGGATTATATTCCAATCCGAGCTGTAAATATTGATAAGAATTTATGGAAAATAGCGATCATGTTACTTTCATAACTTAATATGAAAATGTTAACAAAAATAAGCACACATTTCTAAATACATTTTACTTAATTAAAGAAAAATATAATTTTTCTGTCAAAGATGTGTGTTATCTTAGTTCTAAAATACAGTTAATAAAACCCTTATTTCGTAACACTAAATATATGCTAATCATTTTAATAAAATAAAAAATAAAAAATAAATGTGTATCATTCGAAAATCTAAACAATTCGTATTTCAAACGAAATCATTTTGACAATAATATGATTACAATTGGCATATTGAATTTTGATCGTTGAACCAATATATGAAAATTATACCCGTATGAAATCCAACTTGAGAACTTGGTTAGCGATCGAACTATTAGATAATAAAGGGAGCTTAAACGATTGTTATCTACACGGAAATGGAGAGCATTCAGGATAGAATTCAGGACTTCATTTCGCATAAATTATATCGCGTAATTTTTTATAGTGATAAGAAACCTCAGTGACGCAATAAAATATGCTCCGTGATAATCGTAAGATGTTTCTAGAATAACATTGAACCATTTGCATGACGATTCCTATAGCATTTCAATAACCGCGACAGTACATCTTCCGAATTCTATCGGCGGTCTCTCGTCTGCTTGTCGAACAAGCTCGAGATCTTCCGACGAGGTTTGCTCCGAAACCTGAGCCCACGTTGAGATTGAGGGAATCCTCATGCTTCCATGAATACGGAATCAGGATTTTGTAAGTTCCAATCTGTTGTATCTATCATGAGCGAAAACTCGTTCCTAAAAGAAACTGTCTGTAGTCGAGCTAAATAAATCGAATCTGCAGATTGCAATGGTGAGATTCGAACGACACTGTCTACGTTGATAAGCTGAAGGCAAGAAATTCTTCTGCAAAAAATATAAAAGGAAAAGTGGAAATATATGGGGATGGTATATTGTGGGGATGGTATATTATGGAGCATGATTTTAATTTCTTTCTGAAAAGAATACAGAAACTCTGGATGAGATGAAAAGAATACAGAAACTCTGGTAATAAGATATTGATAGTAATTTCGTATTTTAAAAACACTTGCAATTTCCACATGATAATTACAAACTGAAATAGAATGGGAAGATAAACTTTAGAGATTTAGTGGAAAAATAATTTAAATGAAAAAGAAACAGGAAAAAGTGCCAACGAGATAATTTAGTTTTGAATTGCAACGAAAATCGGCCGCCAATTTAAAGAGACAGAAAACGAAGTATTTGAATTAATGGCCGGCAATCGACGCTTTCACCACGCAGGTCTTACCGATGACCATCGGTTGTCGTAATTCATTTATGGAGGAAACCATCATCTTCCTTTTGTATAACGTAACGAGGAGGTATAATTGATTTCTTCGATGTTAATTTCTCGTGGAAAATAATTATATATACTAAATACTAATAATAAGGGGAAATTTTCTCTTTATAAAATTTTAGATTAGAACGTCACAAATTTTCGAAGTTATATTTAATTTTAACTTATAAACTTAATAATTTGGTTTATTGTATATTGGGATAAAATAATATACAAACACGTGATTATTAAAAATGTACTTATCTCGTCATTTAAAAATACTTATCTCAATAAAAAATTTAATTTAAAAACCTGGCCCACTATTTTTGTATTATTATGAATTGACTTTAGTCATACAACTCGAATATAATTATGAAAAAAAATTTAAAAACGCATCTACGATGTTTGGTAATCTCAAGTCAATACTTATTCACGTGGATTAGCATTTCCAATATTGCTTTCCAGACGAGATGGAAAAGGATATTAATCGATCATCGCGAAAAGAAGAATGTTAAACTACAGAGTATTTTGGCGCGAAAGAAAAGAAAAAAAGAGAGAGAGAGAAAATCAAACTTTCATGAAAGTTAATAAATATCGCCTGGCACACTTACGTCTTATTCTTATTTCAAGTTATAAGTCTCGCGACATTTTGATCGATCACCAATAATATTGTACTATCATCATGGATATATTCTGTTAACTTTTCTTTAATATTTTTTAATTAACGATACATTTCGTAATCGGAAAGAGATTAGTATATGTCATTAATATAAAATATTCCTAAGCCTTATAAATAATAATTATTCACAATTATTCAATTCAAAAACGTAATAAAACGTGTGACATTTATTTTGAATTTACATTAAAATTTATAGATTATGTCTATTATATCTTCCTTCTTCGACACAGTTCACGGAACAAACACTCGATGAATAATTCTGCAGTTCTAGATCGCGACTCAATTGTCGGAAACTACCGTCGATAGCATTGCGCTGACAAACTAATGTCGGCAGACGCACCTTCGAACCAACGTTACAAACAGTGTTGAATAATGCAATATATGCCCCTGATACTGGATTAATGTGATTGGTCTCGCACGCAGATGCAAAACTTTGTTGATCGTACGCGATGTGTACGAAGTAATCTTGGAAAATAATATCTCTCGGATCGATATAAAGCATCGGGAGAAAGCAAATGGAAACGTCATCGAAATTGATTTATTAGCAAATGCACTTTTATTCAAGAGAAATAATATTAGAAAAAATTTTATTCTCTATACGGATCCACTCGATCTCACTCGCGCATGTAAAACTACAACAATACACGACACGCTTAAAGCATATAATTTATCACGGATGTTTTAGAAATGTTCCTATTTGGATTCGCACTTGATTTTATAACACGCGAGGTTTCATGCTCTGTTGGATAACCGGGGAACGGAAAATTCTGAGACACTTTATATGACTAACCCTCATGATGATAACGCTGATGGATAGAAGGTAAGTAGGTAAGAGGTGGAACGGTACCGTGAAGGATCATCTTCGCGATGTCGTGGAAAATTGTTCACAGCGACATGCATACTCGCTACATATTCGCAATTTTAGGCAAATTGCGCGAAGATATACACGTCGTATTAGCGGCGGTGAAAACCACTTTGAACGATATGCCAAATCTGTCATTACGTGATATACGTTTTTCTCTAACGAGGGTATAAGTCATCGCGCTGAAGATGCAAGGAAAGTATCCGGAAATGATAAATGAAGCTTCATTTATTATGCTTGCGCTACAGCGATGTTTCTGTGAACGACAGGTAAAAAGATTTTAATAACAATAATTTTAAAGTAATTAAAATAATTCTAAAATAAATTCCGCCAATGAAAACTTTATCAAAATTGATATTAAATTATATTGTAATTGTTGACAACATCGGGGTGATATCTGATCACGATAAAATACATATTCTTCCAATTCTATTATTTTCAATTGATATATGTGCTAATGTATATAAAATTAGTATAATGATAAACATTTTTGTCAACATTATTATCTCGATCCGGATTGTGGTAGTTATCTCAAATAAGCGGAAACAATGCTAATGCGTTCATCTCAATAAAAACGATTTGTATAATATTATCAATTATTTGCGCGGATTTATCTCCATGACGTACAAGAACCCAATATTGTCATTAGCTGCCGCTCATCCGAGATACGGGCATTTTCCAGTTACAATTTTACAAGAAATCAAACAAAACGCATTTCTCTCGATATTTGTTACGTATATACATTTACAATAAATATTGGATTTTAATTCTATTCTATGCGCGCAAGGAGAAAGATGATATATTCAATTTACTTAAAAAATATATTAAATTCTTATATTATTATATAATACTGAGAAAGTAAAGTAAGTGGAACTGAAAGTAAAGGATAATAAGGAAAGAGAAAGAATAATAAAAAGATAATAACAAAGATAGAATACAAGCAAAATACTCTTTCATCTATAATGATAACTCAACTGAAGAGACATTCGAAAGTCAACCTTCGAATTTCGCGATTGGAGCAGTTCCAACAGCGATATATAACATCCAAGGACATATATAACATATACGTCTATATATTTTGGAAAATATTTTCCATTTCTTACTATTCTTTTAAGCGTGCCGGATTTCTGATTCTACGTGACGATTGTGATACGACACGGGTCGCTAAAATGTCGTCACGTTTATGTCGCATCCTCTTGAACTGTATATCATGTATCTTTCGGAGGGACATAAAACTCATATCATTTTTATTCTGATGTTCCATATTATTCGAACGCATCTCGCTTTAGAAAACAGCGGATTGCGAGATGTGGCAGTTTTGACCCTGTCTTTGCGAAACTGTCAAAAGCATTCTGAAAAGTGAGAGGAGTTGGAAAAGTGGAATATCGCTAGACATGAATTTCACGTATTTTCTTTCTTTATATTTTGTGCTATTTGTCTTATTTTAGCAACGAAATTACAAAAAATCCATTTAAGATATTGCTATTTATTTGATATTTTAAGATTGTGAGAGACAGCGCGAGAGAAACGATCAGAGAAAGAGCGCATATAATGGAGATGCACGATTACTTCCTGATTGAAAGACAAGATATTGTTTCCCAAACGGTGACTCGCGTTTTTCCTGTTCCGAGCCATTCGTACAAAGCACAGAATGCAAATGGAGAGAAAGAAAATTAAAAGAAAGCATCAAGAAAATTGTCTGTTTTCAAGGACTTACTTCACGATTTCAATCTGTAGTAAATATCCATTTCTGTAGAATCTAGTTATTTCTCTTAAATTATTTCTTCATTATATGCTCCAGAATTCGTGATAGAATTCTTTGTTTATAATTTTGTGTTGGATAAAAAAGAATGTAGACATAAAAATCAAACTCACATATATATAAAATATACAAAGGCGCATGTATGAGAGTAAATACATTAGAATGTGCGAATAAAATTATAAATAAATTTCTTTTGAATTCTGACATAGGTTCTTTCTGACGAGTTACAGATCGTCGCTTCTCTAAAGTGGGCTTTAAATTTTGAATGCGTGTATTAATAATAAAATTGTATTTTGCATAAACACTAAATAATTAAAAGCAGACAAATATAGGTTTCTTGACGGATCAAATCTCTAGTGTGGCTATTCATACTCGAATATCTAGCCCATGTGGAACGCTAGTTGGGAGATCTGACGGGTTCAGAGGTAGTTGGCTGAAGCCCCCGAGTGTAATCGCATTATGACCCTCGTGTATAGCTCTCATTACACCCCCGACAGCACTCCGTCATTGTCCCCACCAGGTCGCTACGGCAGAATGGGTGAAACCAGGCTTTATTGTTCCGATCCCCTTCTCCCCTTTTCTCTAGGTGCAGCTGGTACTGTATGGCGCTTCAAACATTTTAATAAAATCTATTACGTGGCATCTAGCTATTGTTTCTCACGCAATTACACTGCAATTACATGACGTCGTACACAGATGCGTAATGTTATTCACTGCATAATGTATTATACATTATGTATATATACATGTGTTTAATGATAAATAATCTTCGTGAAGCAATTTGAAAATTATTTTAATCTTGATTTGATAATATTTATATTGGCCATTTTTTAAATCCTTATTTGTCTCCCTCTCTCTCTTTTTCTCTCTCTCTATCATGTTGCATTTTATTGTTGTTATAGATACTGCAATAGATACGATTCAATTATATTGAGCTTTCAAAAGAATTTTACTCTACATAAATTTCGATCGATATCGAATTTTCAAAAACAAGTTTCAAATGTTTTCATGCGAAAAAATCAAGTGTCCATTAGTACGCAAATGCAGTTTTATTTGATCCATAAGAACAGTGTTTGTGGACATTCTAAGAATAGTTCCGGTCGATTAGGATAAGCCGACAGGTAGTATTTTAGACAGGATTTCAAATCGTTTGGCTCCTATTGCGATGGAATTCCGATTTCGTTGCATCATGAATTCTTATAAAAGAATTACATGTAAGCACTGTGATTAAAATAGCAACTTTTAAGAAAATATTTCATTCTTCATATTAATCAGAGAGAAAGGGAGAAAGGAGAAAAACTATTGTATAAAAATATAATAGGATTATAAGATATAAAAAAAGAATTAAATATATTAAATATTTTAGATAAAAATCTAAAATATGTAATATATAATAATTCTTTTTTTTATTTAAAGAGTCTATTGTTAAATAATCTAACAATAATCTATAATTTATAATCTATAATCTATAATCTAACAATATGATTACTTTGTATCTATTGAAAAAATATTGTAACCATTAAAATAAATGTCTTTATGTAAAAATCGTGAAAAGAATATTGATGCAAGGTAAGATTTAGGAAATTTAGACATCATTTTATGGGAAACTACGAGTCACGATACTAATGGCCCTAATCCATCAATCGGGTCATTATCAGACCCGATAATGGGTCAGACTGTTATGATTGACGGGAGGTCAGTGATATTTGAGAAGCATCTAAACTATATCCATTCATGTCAAGATAATCGAGGGTTAAAATCACATGGAGAGAACGGATTCGATCTTCACTATATCTATTCGATAAATCAACGAAGATAGAACGAAATAAAACATATCAATCAATATGCAAATTTATGTATCTAATCAAAGTGAAATAACCTTCAATATCATCATTTGAGACAGACGTTTTCAAGATTCAAATATTTTATCATCGTCTTTCCATTGTCGACAAAACTTGTTTTCTTGTTATGAAAAGCTATTACCTGAGTTTGCTAAACTATTATTCCGAGAAAAATTCGTTTATTTATCGTATCGTGATTAAACTCGGAAAAATCTACGAGAAAAGAATGTATAGGATTCGTATGTATAGGAACGTATAATGTCCATTGATGCTCGCCGGCATATTTATTTTATATAATCTAATCTTTCAAGAAATACTCTTTTAAAAGAATAAAAATTAATAGAGCGTTAATTAATATTTGTCTCATTTTTTTCCTTATATAATTGCAAAAATAAGATATAATGTGTATATAAGATATGATATGCGAAAAATCGAAACAAGATATGATATCGAAAAATTCTATTATAAAATCTAATAATATTATTCTTTTTAATATTATTCTTATTTTCAATTTAAAAAAAAATTAAGCGAAATTAT
The DNA here is from genome assembly GCF_003227725.1 of Camponotus floridanus. Taxonomy (NCBI): domain Eukaryota; kingdom Metazoa; phylum Arthropoda; class Insecta; order Hymenoptera; family Formicidae; genus Camponotus; species Camponotus floridanus. The sequence goes on from NW_020229248.1 coordinate 349,630, forward strand.
AAAGAAATATTAAAATATCGACAAAATTTTTCAAAGTCCTGGATAATGTATAAAATATTTTCCGCATATCACTAGTTTTCGCATATCAGTTTTGTTACTATCTCTGTATTTCTCAAAAATGTTTCAGATATGCAGAATTCACTCGATTTATTCCTGACCCGATTATGTGAAAAACGGCTTTCCGCAAGTTTCCCCCTTGCTATTCCCCGGCGCATCGACAAACATTTCGCGGCTTGGCTTGAAATTACCATGGGAAGACTGAGAATGCATGCAATTTCCGAATTCTTCGGGGACACATTCACGAATGATCCTACAAACCACTTGTGAAGCATGTGTGAAACATTCTCTATGCTTTCTCATACAATTTTGGTTATGAATATTCATTACTTTCTTCAATTAACTGGAATCAATTATATGTCTTTTTTGTCTTTTGTTTTTTTCATTTGCATACATTATATATTATTATGTAAAGTTAAAAAATAGATAAAAAAATATTTTTCCTAATATTTTAGGATTATTTTCTGCAATTTATAAGTAATAGAAAACAATTAAAAATGTTTTTTGCTTGTTTTTTACAAGCATAGATATATATAAAATGAACAAATGAGATCGCAACAATAGCATACGTCGTTGTTTATATATGTTACATAAAAATGTTTTTTGCTTGTTTTTTACAAGCATAGATATATATAAAATGAACAAATGAGATCGCAACAATAGCATACGTCGTTGTTTATATATGTTACATAAAATCACAGGTAAAATCTAAATAAATGCGACTCATATCATCAGCAGTATTACTTCACATTGTTTATAGTCAATTGTCTTTATTTAAGAAGAAAATAGAGCATTTTATATAAAGTATGCGATTATAAAAGATTTCCAATAATTGCAAATGTTATTAATATAGTAAAGTAAATATCGCGTACAAGAAAATAAATTTAATAAATTTCCTGTTTTGTCGATAAAAAAAATATTAGATATCATAAATAATTAAATATGTTTTTTATTGAACAGCACGTAAATTTCAACAGTATTCTTTTAAATTTTTCATCAGTTATTAAAAGAGAAACTTTTCACTAGAGACTATCTGGAAAGCATGCAATCACCTTGCGATTGAATTCAAGCGTCTAGGACGAAGTTTATTCCGAAAAAAATATGAACGAAAACTTACTTGATTACGGCACGTTCGGTCGAGAACTCATGACATTACTGATTTTTCCGGATATTAATATTTCCGTCGACTCGCGAATAGATCGGAACAAGCCGCTATTATTATAGTCGCAGAAAGTATCGATGTAATTACCGATATTTACAGAAATATACACGCGATAAATACAATTATGAATCATTGTTTTGAAAAAAAATCTTAAAAAGCTGTGAATCATTTTATGAAAAAGAAATGCTTTCGATGATCCTAAATGTGAACATAGCCAACGCAAACTTGAATAAATTCACTGAAAAAAATCGGCATTGATTAATACCGATTATTTTCTTTACATGAAAACGCAATTCTGCGCATTTCATCTGTCCTTAATGTTGACTTAAGATCTCCATTTGAAAGAACATGTTCAAAGTTCAAGTTTAGTTGATCTCAATATACATATATGGGATACACGGCGAGCATTGGGGATGACCGACAGGGTGAGAAGAAAACGGATGAGTCAGGAAGATAGCAAATACTTATGAGTTATGAGAACGTCTCGGAAGTTTGCAGCCGGTCGTCGCGATTCGGATAGGGCGTTTCAATCTTGGAGTTTAAGAAGCCGTGGAACAAGAAGACTGGGCAAAGTAGAGAGGAGAATTGAGAGGTGATCGAGGCTATACGTGGGGAAACTCCCAGGGAAAATACACGATCGTGAAGAACCGAGGAATAAACCGGTTCGGCGAACTATCGCGAAATTATTAAGAGCATTCCTCTGTTTACGACACTTTTCCGCCGTCCGATAGTCATTTGGATGTTGGATGCTATTCTGGGATGGACGACTCGTTGCGACTCTCTCACGATTCGCTAAGTGACTTCCATGATTTCTTAAATCTCTTACTGTGCGCTTCGGCAAAACGATATCCTCGCAAATTCCTCACTTTAATAAGTTTGCTAAATTCAAATTTAATGTAATTTAATTGCATTTCTATATTTCTAATTGAAGACCTATATCACTCGGTTTTATAGTAAAATCACAGATTTATAATTTCCAATTTTTAACGTTTTAAACAAAGTTAGAAAAAAACGTTCTTGATGCGCAAGTTCAGTTTTCTCATTAAATGTGAATGATAAATTAAAACAAGATAGTTTTTTTATATTCAGAAAATTTTTCACGATAAATTGAATAATATATGTAAGCAAAAGAGAAAGAGCGAAGTTAAAAATGGGAAAGTTGATAATAATTTTAATAATGTTTTTAATGTTTTATTCTACTATATTTTATTATATTATATTTTATTTTGATCATGTTGTGACATATAAACACACAATAATTTTTCCTGTAATTCTCAATATTACTAAAAAATAAAATTTCTGTCCAGAATATTCAAATGTTCAATTAAAATTCAATTTAAATAAAAACGTTTCTATCTCTAGAAAAAGAATTCTTGCAGAGAGAGAAAACTTCTTTAAATAGAATAATTTCCATACACTTTGGTACATTATTCAAATCATTTGTAATTGTAGTTCCACCATATAGCAGAATAAGTGTGATTAACTTTTCGTGCTAGTTACTCTAATAAAGCAAACTGCTAACTGAATTTAACGGATAAAGATTTTCTCGTATACTTAAATTTTCAAGCGACTGGTGTTAATTGGACGGCTAACTTCTCTAACCCTGATAAAATATGCAACTAAACTGAATTACGTACATAATACGTTATCAGTTGAGGTGAAAGTATCGCGTTGATGATACTCTACAGAAAAGAAGAGAGAGAAAGTGCAGATATCTGCAAAATCTAAGAAGGAGAACTCTCGAAATACTGATACTCGCACGGCGCCACGAAGTCGTATCTACCCCTTCGTTCGCTCCCTTGCCTTTCTCTTCTTTTTGTCGATTTGTTCTCCCTTCTTCCTTTTCTCTCTTTCTTTCTTCCTCCTTCCTTCTCGATATAAACATACCCTCCGCTCTCTCAAGTCTCTTATTGCGTTACCACAGTAGTCTGATCTCCTACAGCGTGTAGAGAATCAGTCGGGGTAGCCGACCTCACTTTTCACAGACCAAGGGTGGCGAACGCTCGTGTGTAGCGATGCAATCAGAAATGGGAAAACAAATGTTCGAAAATAGATAGACAAGACGTTTAAGCTGCATCGAGAATAAAGCGCTCGTAAATTGCGCACAGCATGGTTCACTCGTGTACAATAGCATTTTAATGCCTCAATAATATATATCCTGCGTTTCTCAGTGCGACAAGTCTTTTCATATTGTAAGAAAATATGTTTGAAGAAATTATATGTAAAGAACTAAAAGTTTTTTAATATTCAATTCCAAAAAAATTATATATTACATTATTCATCCGATTTATATATTTTCTTATGATTCACGACGCATCGATGCTCTCAAAGACGTAAAGATTCAACGCTAATTCCAATATTTCCATCGCTCTGCTCTAAGCGTTAAGTAGGGAATCGATGTCTCAGAAAGGTTTAAAGCTTTAATCTCGCAATTACCTAAAGGGAGCGAATAGCGTGTTCATTCAAGTCGCAAATGAAGTTGGCCAATGCAATTTATGTAGTATTAACGACAGAGTTTTCCCAGGTTTTCTCATTATATCGCTAATGATAAAACGAGATATAGACGGGAGACGGAATCTTTATGCAAAATAAAATGATCGAGCAAGTGACGAAATTATTAAATCGGCAAGATGTTCGCAAGTACGAAGAACAAAGGATGTCGAGAGTTTCAAGATTTACGATGAGAAGAAGCAAGAAGAGAGAAATAAAGAACTGTCAGGGGTTCCCTTTGTTGTGAAAGTTACTCGCCTCCATTTATTCACTCTTTTCTTTCGTCACTTGTCGTTGACAGGGGAAGGAAGTAGGAAGCTCGCGGGAAAAGCCGGATTTTCCGAGACATCCTCTTCACGTGACAAACGTGATATCCCAAAATGTCCTTGGTACGATATTGTTGCGGAAATGCTTCAAAGATCTCACGAGTACGCAATATGTAATGGATGAACTCGGCGCATTGTACGTATCATATCGTACAAAATGCAGGAGATACGCTATGAAAGATGAATATGCCATGTTTGCACTTTCGCTTTTACGGTTACGGAATACTTTTATCGCACTTTATATTTCATCATACTTTATTCCACGATTCAAGCGGATAAAAATATACAATGGGGTATTTTAATGTATTGATTACATTAAGAAAAATATCTTTAAACCTTTTTCTTTTTTTATTTTTTGAATGTGTCATTTAAGGAGAACCGTATTAAGTCGATTATTAAGTGACATTGACGGAGTTGTCAATACATTACAAATTGCTTCGTAATGTAAAAGCACAAGCTTTTTCATGTTACAGTCCTCTCGTGGATAAGACTCGTATCGCAGATGAATGGTGAGTATGCACGAACGGCACCGAGTTTCTCTTTTCCCTCTTCGATTCGCTTCCTTTTATAAAAGACAGCTAAACTTACCCGGAAGATTTATTGAAAGGATGAATACGGACGATTAACCAGTGAATTCCCTGCATTTCCGTACAGCCCTTTTTCTTCGTATTTCGCGTCGCTGTGGCGAACCGATCGATTTTGACACTTGCGATTCGCAACACATTTTTTTCTTCTCGCAACTTTTTCGTGAATTGCAGCGAACAAGTAATTTTTTTGTGTCGCAAGTCGCGTACGTAACTTTCAACTTTAAAATGTTAATTTTTTTTCGTCATGGAGAATATATTGGACGCATAATTTTTCTCTCGAATCTGCAAAATTCGCTCATGACTGACATTACTTACTGTTCAGAATATTAACAAATTTTGTAACATTTTAAATAATATTTGCGTTGGTAGTTGCATGTTTTTGTGTACGCATCGCCGTTTTCCGGCGGTTATTTCTCTCGTAAAATTATAAAATAAATGTTTTACTGGCATTTATTTTATGTGCAAAAGGTGAAACGAGATAAATAGACAAAAATTAATTTTAAGTAGTTCGCTTTTACAAAATTTTGCAACCACTCTGTAATGCGCGGACAACAAATTAATGAAATAAAAAACTATATATATCTCCACTCTGTTCTATCTGAACTCTGTTTGAATTAAAGCAAATTTGTTTGTAAAATAGAAATATGGATAGAATAAATATTAAATATTGCTTACAAGATAAACAGATTATTTACATATAGAAGCATAAAAATAGAAGCAAATATGTTCCTATATAAACAATTTTCTTTGTCTTGTCAACAATATTTAATATACATTCACGTTATCGCAAATAATTTATAAGCTCTTTATTTTATAAGCTCTTTGTGTCGTTAATTAATCAGCGAAACCGATTTATTCGAGCATCATTTAGACGTCGGCGGTGTCCTTTGTCAACCAGATGCGCTGAAGAGTAAAGAACGTCCGCCCCGGAACGATTTATCGTGATAAGCTTTTCAACAAGATTTCCTACCCTTATTTATCCATCAAATTAACGGACGTTGATTAGGAAGAGGGGGTAGCACATTGTGATTTAGGAAACCCCATTGATAATTAATCACCGTCTGCACCATTTATTACGTAAGGAGGTTTTATAGGACGGTATTACTTCGCATTTACTTACTTTTTCATATAGAGTGTCTTACAATTAGTAGAGCTAGAAACTTAACATTTTTTTAGTATGAATCTTTTGTTAAATTTCACTTCAGTAAATACAAAAAAATTATTCATTGCAAGTATTTCATTTTTAATATTTTTAATTAAGTATCTTTGTAATTAGAGTTCTCTCAAAAAATTGTTTGTTAAAGCAAACTTTGCCTGAAAAATTAAATGCAGAATAAGATCTTGCTTATATTTGCCAACGAATTTCATGTTTTTTCGGCGTAAACAAATGTCGTGACTTGCGAGGAAGGTTAGCCAGCAGTGTTTCGTATTTAATTAGTTTTGTAATAAAAAATCTCATTTGTTGAGATAATATTGTCGTAGAAAGAGAATGAATCCAATCGCGAGGCAGAGAGCTCGTAGTGAGAGATAGTTTGAATTAGAATTCAAAGGGTTGATGTAAATTATCTCCTCTTTTCCTCTCCTCCCATTGTTACTGACGAATTATATCTGCGAATTCTCTTTATCGGTGTATCCGCTTTCGCGTTTTCGCTGTCTAAATGTCTTATGTGTTGCACGGCGCGCGTGTTCGCGGTCGTCTCGGGGGTATTCAAAACGAGAAATCCAATTTCAATGAAAAGACGGAACAAGAGGTTACGACGTGAGACAAATATCGCGTTTCAGGACGTTACACTATTGTGTCCACGATTATGTACACGTTGTCCACATAGTTCTTGGAGTCTGTCGACTTATATACTCGAAGAGAAATTATCCGATGTATCGCGAAAACGAGAGAACCATTACCGAAATTCTCCGCTTGTCTTCTCGCATACGGATATTAATACTCATTCAATCGGATTACAAGGATTCAAAGGATTTCGAACATTTTAGAAGAGTTTAAGTAATTTTCATAACGAAACTAAAACAGCCGTATGATTAACAAAACAAAATAAAATCAGTATAAAAGTGTGCTACAAATTTTTCATTTAGTTTTTGAAACATATTAATTATTTTTAAAGGGCAGTAATATTTTAAGGTAATATTATGCTAATAATCTTTTAATTGTGAGATAGTTTTTAATCATGCACGTGCTATTAAGCAAAATGAAGTAAAGTATTAGTAATTTACACTGGTCATCCATATTTAAGAGCAAATGTAGCTGCTCAGCTGCAAATGCTTGTGTATCGTACACATTAATTAACAACGATCGTACTAAATACACAGAATCCATTGCTGCAATCCCTATCCGTGGGGATCGTGCCAGAAATTTGGCAGTTATTTCACGATAAAATCTCGTATTTCTACATCGCGTATAAAGAGAAAATATTACACTGATCACATGTAACGTATAAAGCAATATTAAATTATTTTCTACGAAATTAATTGCTTCTTCATTTTTTTTAAATAAATGTAATATTTTAAGCAGAAATTAAATTATTCATTTTCACTTTAATGAAAATTGATTAAACGTTTCGCAATATCGTCCTATTAATATAAAGTATTATTTAAAATTATTATCATTAATGTAATAATTGATCATTAAACGTGTAATCAAAATGCATCGAGGCCATTTGTTCAGGTAAATTTTGAAATTGATATTTCCATAATCTATATATAAACATCTAATTTCCGGATAATTTGAAATTTTTACCGAAATAATATAAATTTATCAAATAATGTGTATAATAAATAATATACAAATATAATGATTACTGATTAGCGATACGATTAGCTCATCTATTTCATTCAAGACATCTAGATATTTATTGACTAGAAAATAAGCCAAAATTTATATCTTTTATTATTTAAAACAAATCATTTAATAAAATAGATAGTTAAATTCTGACATTGCTGTACAATTGTACGTCTAATATCTATACCTCTGAGGATAAAAAATGTGGGGCATGTGCGTAAATATATCGAATGTACAACTAATTTTTATGTCACAAAAATTTTTGTAAATTTAGCTATTTTATAAAATAAAGCTTTTCTATTTATATGGAACAAAATTTATATATATATAAAACGATATTTTATAACAAGGATACATTTAGAGCTTGCACAAATATTATCATATTAATTTTTTTTAGAAAAACTTAGCATTTTTATAAAGCATCTCCTTTTTAATATTTATGTAAGTCAATGTTTTATTAAAAGAGTAAATTTTTTGTAAAAAAGTAAACTTTTGAAAAACTTGAATTTACAATCTACGACATATATATACGACATTGCCGGAACACTGATAAAAATGTTTTTACTGGTTGAAAAGCGAGAAAGAAAAAGGAGCGCAAACAGAGCAGATGAAATCGCTGAGTTTCAGTATTTCAAGATCCAAACGTGCTCTGAATGCAATAATTATTGTCGGAGACATTGTAGCAACGAGTGTAGCCTAGAGGTAACTTCTAGAGAAGTTTGATTTGAGAAACGGCTCTTAGATGGTTTAGATGGCTTGATGTTTTTATGCGAAAGTAACTTAACTGTAAGAGGGAAAGGACAATCTCCGAAAAGTATAAGGGAAAGATATCAACCCGCGCGTGTCTAGTATGGCTCATACTTGATAAACTTTTCTATGCTCGATATCTGATTCAGATTTACGAGAAGCAGGAAATGATATTCTTAGCAGTTTCGGTTTTGGTAACGTCAAATCGATACAAGGTACAGCAATGCCGACAAATATTCGATAAAAGCAAACACATGCAGGTAAAATTTGTTTTTTTAGATAACTATTTGAGAAAATCGCAATATATCCAAGATATTGATTAGAATTGAAATTTAGCTGTTAACAGTGGAATTGTAATTTAATATATTTTCTACTCTGCTTTAATCGCATTCATGATATCAGGTGTATGAAAAAAGTAATATTTTAATACGTAAAAATTAGTATTTTAATATATTCTCCTTTCCAAAATAAATTATATTGTATGTTTGTACGAATATTTATTATTTATTTGAGATTGTATAATAATTTCAATTTTTAATTTATTTAAAAATACTTCAATAAATGTATGAAATAATAATATAAAAAAATAATATGAAATATAATAATATAATAATATAATATAAAATTACATTTTTTTACAATATTATTAAAACGTTTTTATCATTTTATTGTATCGAATGATTAGGAATATGCAAAGCAATCTTGAACGAAAGTAGTTCATATAATACAATGGAGGTATAAACTCACCGATTTTGACGACCGAGGGTAGAGCGTGGAGCACTAAAGGCAGCTGGAGCAGCTGAAGAACGAAGACAGTGGCTACCAGGCAGCCCAGATTCATAGCTCATCTCGGAAGCCCACCCCCGCGGCCTTTTTCGATGGCCCTTCACACAAACACTACCGCACGCGAACTATGTTTGTGACGGATAAAACCCAACACTTTTACGCATTTATCTAAAAGACAGAAAAATATAAATATATCAATATTAAATCAATCAATGAAAAAATTCTGGTTTTGGCCCATATAATAATTAATTAAAGATTAATTGCAATTAAAACTAATTCTAATAAATATCAGAATTCAAACGCTTATCATTTTATCATCGAATAACTTTGAAGAATGGTGAAATTTGAATGGTATGCAAATATAAGGCTACGAATATACCAGTCGCTTTTGTCTATTGCTACTCGAAATTAATTCCGACATAATAATTAAAACTTTTCATTAAAAACGTATCAGCTAGAGAGGCAGAACGTCACATTTGACTTCTACCGCTGAACACAAGATTCACAAGTGCCGCTTTGATATTTTATCTGACGAGATTCTACACTTTTCAATTGAAGAACAAAGCTTTTCGCAAGCAGCTAAAAATCTTGTGTAAACGCCTGAAATCCGAGTGGCTACTACCATCCGTTTTTACTGCTTCGATATGCTTGTGAAAAATTTGCATGTTGTATGCGAATCTTTGATGTATGATTTTTCTTCGCGAAAAATTTTATATTCAATTTAAAGAAAAATTTGTTATTTTAAAAATGAGTTTTAAAACATCAAATTTTTTTCTACAAAGTTCTCAATGCAATTTTATCTATGCTTAGTAATGCAAATAATAAATGTAAGTATTTAATATGTTTAGATATTTATTAACTATAAATTTGATACTGCACAACACATGAATGAAATACTTTAAAATTCCGTAATGAAGGAAAACTGAGAAAAGAAATACATTTTGAATATTTTGCGAATCTAATTTTTACTGAGAGCTTTCTATGTTTAATTAGATATATCACATGATAAGACGTATTATTGTAATAAAAGGGCAAAGTCAATCTAAGATACATTATATTATCAAATTGTAATTTAAATTGTATTTTACATTGTAATGTAAATTATAATTTAAATTGTATTTTAAATTTTAATTTAAATACAATGTAAATTACAATTTAAATTGATAAAAAATTTAAAGTGATAAAAATTTATCAAAGCGTTCACTTTCATGATGCAACAGCAGTCATTTAATTACTTATATAATTTAGAGTTCGTTTAGAACAGGGCTACAATTTATCAATTCTTGTAAATCCTCCCTCTCACACATACACACACACACACACACACACACACACACACACACTCTCTCTCTCTCTCTCTCTCTCTCTCTCTCATAATACATTTTTCATGTTTCGTGAACAAACGCACATTATTCAGCAAACTTTGCATTTTGTTCCTATTTGCACCGCGCTTCTTGCTCGTCGTCGCTGTCTCATAAATCGATAAAATTACGAAATAACCGCTATGTTTTGTCGCTGATGGCACGCAAGAATGTTGGCAGGAACTTGCCGGCATTATTTGATTTTAATTCAATGTCACGATTTCTTCGCGAAACGGGGAACAGTTCGCGAAACTTGCCACATGCGGCTTCCTCCGGTAGTGGTAGTTTCAAAAGAAACAATAGCACACCGACGTTCAATTCGCGATTCGCGATGTCGCGCATTCGCTACCGTCTAGCGAATCGCACAGACTAGCTGGCGACTTTATCCATGTGGATTCCTCGCGTATGTATGTGTATATTCCCATGCCGCGATTCCTTCACTCGACTTTATTACGAGAGAAGGGGGATGTGCGTTTCTTACTTCCACTTTTCCGGCGCGAAGTTTCGACCTGAGTAATTGCGACTCTTTTATTCGAGGCGCGGCCCGCTTTACAATGTCGTGAAAGAAAGAACGGCGAGTGATAATCCCCTGAAAAATATAGCTATACATTGCGATAGATAATCCTTTCAGCAAGCAGTCGGTGAATACAAAGTTTATACAATTTTCTAAATATAAGAAATTTAAAATACTACATTAAAAAAATTAAAATATACAAGTTTTAATTTTTATTTTTTATTCTTTTTCTCAAATTTTCCCCTTGCTTTTTATATTTGCATTTCATCATGTTTTCTTTAAAAAAATATAACATATTCAAAGTTTCTATGGAGTTGCAAAAGAATTTCCTTCGCGTCAAGATGGACACAGACGCGCGTGAGAATGTAAGGAATCCAACGTGAGGGATTATCGTAATTAAAGCGCCGAGAAAATTAATTCACCTTCCCGCCCGTACTGGTAAATCGCAACATACTGGTAATTTGTAATCTCACAATTAGTACGTCAGAGGTGAAAGGCCGCGAACATCTGGAGGGAAGATATATCCGGTCCTCCTTCGTCGGTCTTCCCGAGGGGCATCTTTGAGGAGAAAATGAGCGGGCTGTTATACCAAATTCTTCCGATTCATTGTACGTCGCGCCCAGGTTGCCTTAATCGCGCCGCTTTATTCAACGATAATTCGCCGACACCATAGAAACCGCCTTAATGATACAGAGAGAAAGAGAGAGAGAGAGAGAAAGAGGAGGAAGAAGCGGCGAATGTGTTCGCCCGCATGCGCACAAGAAGATGAAGCTGAAGGTGCCGAAAGGAGCGAAGGGTTGGCGGGATCGGGAATAACAACATAGTCGGTAAAAAACAAGAGAGGGAGCAGAGTGCTTTAAATATATTTTTTCCTTTTTCTCTCCCCTTTCCTCCCACCCCCTTTCCACCGACCCGCATCTGGCCGCCCGCCACCTTTTGTGATCTACGATCGTCCTAAAACATCTTCGCAATATCACGTCGTGCCGACTCTCCGGCAGGAAAATAGGGGGAAAGCGGTTCGCGCGCGCTAGTGAATCTTCCGGAATTCTCGTTAACACGGTCATTTCCCCTCGTCTGTAATACGCGGTTTGTACGGAAGCGCGCAGAAATGCTTGCTAAGCGCTAAAGAAAGGGATGTACATTATCCTCTTTTCTTTTTTTTCACAGACTTTTCCTCCGCTCGTACGTATACTATTTTAAAGAGTATTCAGATCGACCGATTCCCGATCTCGCCGATAGACGATCTATCATCGACGCCTTTCCGCGGAAAATCCCTTTCTGAAATATTTCGCTTTCTGTCAGCAGAATGTAGTTTCTCGCTCATGCGGGCGAATTTTATAGAAGATTCGTGACCGGATGACTACGTCAGCTGATGCAGCTACTTCATCAATTTTTAGAAAATCGTCCTGCCTTTAAAATGAAATCGACAAATTTCCTAAAAGAGGGGAAAAGAAAGAAAGACTATCTTCAACTTGATCGAAGAAGCGACGCGCGAAAGAATAACATTCTGCACGAAAACTTAATCATATGTAATGTTCATATGCTGTTTCAGTGCGACACGATCTCGTTCGCGATACGATGGAAACTCGATAAAACGCGCCCTTTTATCCCTTTCTTCTCCGTTCCTCCGCGTTTTCAGGAAACCTATCTGCGCTCTATCTTCGATTTATCGACCCTTGATGTTCTAGATATCGATGCCGCAGATTCCGGCGCGATCATTTTGCGGGGCGCAATGCAATAAAATTTAATCGTCCATATCGAGAGCGAGTGTGCAAAGCTGGCGTGCGGAAGCACACTCCACTTTAATCCACTAGCTCGTACGAACGCTGTGCAAAATAGATCGCCGTTTACTTAACGGGGAATGGAGTTAACAACAATCAATATTTATTGCGCGTATAGATGTTAAGAATCCTCTTAACATGGTTCGCGAACTATTCTAGAGTTGCGCGACATTCGCAACAAGACAGTATTCGTAAAAATATTGTATTGATATTGAGAACTTTGTATTAATATTGAGAATTTATTTATTAACATAAATCTTGATCGAATCTTGAGTGATCTTTATAATAAAAATCTCGTCTTGTACTGTTTTGTTTTATTAATAATTTTTATGTAATATTGACAATAATATTTAACATAATATTTGTATAATTTTAATTGTAATCATCGTGAGTTTTATAACAGCGTTGATATTAATATATAAATTGCTATTACTCTTTTCTTTATTGTTTATTTCCACACTTGTGTACATGAAATAAAATAAAAGCGGTCTAAATAAGAAATGTATCTAAGAATATAAAACACGCTGTCTTAAGTTGATTCAGTCAAAATATTAAAAACACTAATTAAAACATAACATTTCAGATACACTAATCTTATTTAAGAAAATATTGCATGTATGAAATATGTTATAATATTATTTATAAATTATATATATATATATATATATATATATATATATATATAGAGAGAGAGAGAGAGAGAGAGAGAGATATGTTCTTAAAATCTTTAAATAATATTAGATGTTTTAAATATATTTTTATTAAATATATATTTTAAATAAATAAAAATCATAGTGAATTAACATACATTAATTTTAATATCTTGTAGTTATGAGAATTAAAAGAACGTAAATAATTTGTAAACATTGATTTTTATATAAATGAAGATGATTACTATAATCGCAATATATATAATATCAATGATATATATAATATATATTAATCGCTCCTTTAATAAATTGACTGTCAAGAAAATATTCGGAACTACATTGATGTTCTAATAGCGTGTTTAATTAAAATGTGAAATAATTTGTGTACTAACTAAATTAAAACACAAATCACTCTTGGGATAGGAAAATCGAGGTGGAAATGAACATATTATTTCACATTGTCGATATAATGTGCGATATCTAACAACTGAAAGTTGCGAAAAAAGTATCGATATATTTTATTTTAGTTTTTATCTGCATATCCCAAATGCGGAGCAGCTAAGCGATGCTCCCTCGAGTGTACCTTTCTGGGGGAATTAGAGATTAGATAACGCGATAAGGGTACGAAAAGAAAATCCAATAAGACGTGAGATGTTGCAAATCGACGAAATCTAAGTTTTCTATTGGATCACTCCATGCGAATTATTTAATTCAGATAATGCGAAACCTTAAGAAAATTAATTGCTAGATATAATTCAACAAATCTGAGTTTTCTTACTAAACCGTGAGAATAGAACGATTATGATTATTGATTATTAATCGATATTTCTGCCGTGAATGATTTATTAATACATTAAAGATTTTTGCTCGTTTGTTCTTGTCATCTTTATTTTCATTCGATATTTTTCAAACAAATTATGTTTTTAACAACGATGTTCGTACAATATAAATTCATACATGTAATGAAGAATTTTAAACAAAAGATTGAAAAAAATATAAAAGCCGGATTTTCAGATCAAAAATTATTACAATCATTTGATACTGTGTGTTTCAGAACCATGTCCGCTCATGTTTCAAAATTTCCGAAATTTCATCTTGAGACATCAGCTTTCAAAAAATAGAACCGTGAATAATATTATAATAATACTTTTACATGATTTTAAATAATAATACTTTAAATATTATGAATGACGTCCTTGCTTAAGAACACAAAGATATACCGCAGAAAAAATAAATTCGAGAAAAAAAAAGAGAACACTTATCACAGCGTGAGCAATTTCACGCGAGATTAATTTCTCGTAGAAAAAAAAACATCGTAGAAAAATTTTTTATTACGTATATACGTATGTATTTTTAAAAAAACTTCATGAGCTAATTCCTGTATTTAACAATTTCTTAAATATTCCAAAATACAATTTAACATACTTTATATAACTTTGAGAGTATAAATAAACTAAATTACACTCGCAAACACAACTAATTAATTTCACAAACAACTACTAAATTATAGATAAATTATAAATTGCTTACCCCGGTTATTTTATTGTTGCCTGAGGCCGTTTCTTCCTCCTCTCTTGTTCGTTCTCGTCGTTGTTACATAATATTTGATGAAAACACAGTTAATTCACGCGATACTTTGCACAACACTCTAGTTTATAAAACGCGTATGTCATTATATTATGACGAAATTTCGATGGTTGCTTAACATTTCGACTGAATTCATATAATACATATCAATATTACCTCTATTTTTTAATAAATAACATGTATTCGCACTTTAAAAGATTCTATTATCTCATATCAAAACAATATATATATATATATATATATATATATATATATATAAATGAATAAATATATATAAGTTAAAATTTTTAAAATAAAAATATTTCTCCGCGAATTGTATAATATTTAAAATTTGCCGATTATTTACACAACAGACCTCGATCAAATAAATCTCGTGAAATACATATTTTAACAGTTTGAGTATGTAAATACCTGTTTTCCGTTATTTAAACTGTTCGATGATACATATTGTTTAGTACTCTTTATGATTATAATAAAGCTAGATTGAAAAATTGATAAAAAGTTCAAAGCACGATGCAAGATATATTAAAAAATCTAAGCATATAAAGAAATAATTATTAATATCAGAGTGTAAAACAATATATTTATATATGTGTAATCTTTTACTACTATGCGATTATGAATTATTAATCATAGGAATTATTCGAGTGAAATTTTGTGAATCATTAATTGTAGAAATTATAAAAAACAATCTCACATTTCGAAGAGTAATTTCTACGACGTACGGAAAGATTCGCGTAATTGTCTTTTCTATTCGCGACGTAAATGACAAGGTCAGGTCAACAGAGCTCTGTACGCTGCGAAACGCGAAGGTCAAATATCGCGTGACATCAATTTATTACGACGAAATATTTAACGTGCTATAAAATAGATTTATAAAAATATTCTATTCTTTGAATATTGTATTAATTATTAATCAATAATTGATACATCAATGTTGATGTGTGCGATTACTGACTCTTCACTATTTTAATTACACGATGCGATTTGTATATTTCTTAATCGTATATTAATTAAACGTAAATGATTAGGATTTTAAAAAGAATTCAAAATCCGAAATACAAAATATATTCGAATCTTCTCTCTCCAAGTATATTTAAAGAAATAATTGTCGCTCGAAAAAAATATCACAATAATATAATTTATAATTCTCTATCACTTTGATTCGTTGCATTATACTTGTAAAATATTATTATCTTATTATATGGTTAATTATTGTAATTATCTATTCGCATGATTTATTAATTCTCGCAATGAAAGGTTTGTATGTATATCATAATAGTCGCTATTTATCAGTTTTATGTTGTTGACCAACAAACGTTATTTGTCATTTTCGGATTGAGAGCGTATAATGACACATAAATCGTAAATCAAATTAAACGAAAAATCGTAATTACGTATATAACATCAATCTAGCATGACATTAATCGTTAATTAATATTTAATATAAAAGAATAAAATTTCCTATAAATTTATTTTACGACAAATATTTTATCGACAAATTAAATTATCTATCTATACGTTTATAAGTGATATAATTTATCAATTACGCAAGTTTGATAATCGCATTAGTTATAATAATTAAATAGTTGTTTTAATATGTCTTTAAATACGATTGCAACAAGTATTATTAGGAGATGCTCCAAGTGTGATTATATATATATATATATATATATATATATATATATATATTTCTTAAAGTAAATACAATTAAATATTATCAATTTACGTGATTAATTAATTTCCGTTTAATATATCAATAAAAAAAATATAAATTATTGTTTTTTTTATTACAAATATAAATTATTGTTTTATTCCAAATTTAATATATATATATATATGATAATTATTTATTTAATCCTTGAATTTAAATACATGGCATCTCTATTTAAATTTTTCGCTTTTAAAATGTGTAAATAAATATTTTTCGATTTAAATATAATCCGCGCACATTCATCTCAAATTGAAAAAACAAGGTAATATATATCGAATAATGGAAAGCCGAGATATATCATTTATATAATTTTGCATCATTTTATATATACGAAATATAATATATGTACTGAGTTTCGATTATTTTTGGATATGACAAATTAATAATTAATTCAAGTCGTATTATATCATATCATATTAAAACTGCTGATTGTGCATTTATATCTATTGCGTTTAATTATTAAGTTTGCAATTAATTATACAATGCTGAGCAAATTATATAGTTTTCGAATTATTCCTTTGAAAATATAATAAAATGTGCGTCGCATGCAATTAATACATTTGGAGTGCCGTGCAGTGTCGCGTAATTGTCGTACTATATTAATTAGCACATACGCAATAATTAATTATATTTTCGCGAATGAGTGTGAATGTCATGAAGGAGCAACAAAAGATACAAGAAAAAAGAAAGAGGAGGAGGAGGCTCAGGAACGCATCGAGTTATCGCGAAGCAATCCTATGGTTAGTTTAGAATTTATTTAATTTGTTTTTGAAAATAACGCTGCTCATTTATTTTTGCGATAATAATTTATTTTATCATTTTATATTTAATTTATTTAATCATTATAAAATTTATTCTACATCTTATTTTGAAAATATATTTGAAATATTTAATATAATATTTATAATAATTGTATATTATATATATATATATATATATATATATATATATACACATATATACATGTAATATATATGTACATGATTTATTATTATATTTTTTTAATACACTTTTTTATATTCTTTTATGTCATTCAGTAACTCTCATGTATGAAAATTGTTAAATACGGAGAAAAGATGTATAATTTATAAAATTATCTCGGTAATAACTACAAATGTTATTTAATTCCTCGATGAATGGTAGAGCGGTGATTAAATTTATTCGTTCGATATCAAAGCGATAGCATTGATATGGATTATGCATGTGCATAAAATAATACACAGCTTCGCGAATGATTATAAAATTTCATTAAAAATTGTCTTGCCTCATTCACGTATTATTATTTCCATAACCATCGTTAAATTTCTTCGGAATTCTCTGATTTACTAAAAAATTCGAAGTGAATAATTTACTGAAATTAATTTACGTATATGACGCAATATAGATGAAAATCTCTAATTGAAATCAGATGTTCATAAATTTGATCATTCACTGTTAAATCAATCATAATGAATTGTATTTATACTTAGCTATATAATTTCAATCTTCTTTTGCATATACAGTTATGTACATTATGCAATATGCAATTCTTTATAAAAAATAATGTAGTATATGTGATTGCTTTTGTAGTAAAATACGAGGAATTTCTATATTTCAGAATTATGTCATAAAATTATCTTTAATCGAACATTTGTTTACACACACACATTATGCTATTGCAATATTTTGTTACAATTAGTATAAATAACTTATATTAGTGCATAATGTAAACAAATATATATAAACTAATACATTTCCATATTCATTATAAATAATAATGAATTCCCTTCATCATTATCTTTCATATAATTGTATAAATAATTTTACCTTTTTTTGAATATAATTGTCAATCAATTATAGTAAAATTAAGTAATACATAATAAATTAAAGAAATAAAATAATAAAAAATTGATGTATGTAAAGCAATATAATAAATAGAAACAGTTTATCGTATAACTCTATGTTAGCTACAAGTTGTACGAAAAACAACGAAAAGAAAGTTATTGAAAGACTTGGTCGGCTGACAAGTCACGTGGCGGACGACAAACTTCAAACTAGGAGAACAATTCGTTTCGGTTCGGAAGGCAGTTATCGATTTCGCCAACGAACCGAACAGAACCGCGTCGCGACACGAAGCTTGTTCACTAAATTGGAATAAATGAATGGCGTATATTGTTTTCACCGGTAGAAATGTCACAAAAAGAAAGAGAATAAGTTACTCACGCGCTTTCTCTTGACGAAAATCTGACGAATTCAATTTCACGATATTATATTCTCTCAAGAAGAGATATTCATTGTTAAATCGATATTTTACACATTTCCAGCGAATCAGAAATTTAGCAAGATGTGGATTGTTTCTTTATAAAATTAACTTTTGATTAATTATATCGTCTTCTAGTGAAAAATAGCAGAGAGTAAATCAAGGAAAAAATATTGAATATTTTCCAATATCGGAATATATCAATTGGTTTTTCAATATAAATGATGTAAAATTGGATGATTCTATTTAATTTCTTTATAAAATAATTTCTTTATAAAAATAAATTTGGTTAAACACTCATTTAATATTTAACATTTAAAATTTCAAGTATTTAATATTTCATTTTTAAAGTTTAATATAATGTATCTTCGATGCGAATGAATTTCAAATGGAATGGATAATGAATTGCAGAGAACTTCAAGTGTGTGTGAGAAAATAGAACACATCAATTATACGTTCCGACTGAGAATATATATACAAGAATGTATATAATTTGTTTCTCTCTCTCTCCCTCTCTCTCTCTTTCTCCCTCTCTCTCTCTCTTTCTTATTCTTCATAAAAAGTTTTATATATGTATATATATTTAAATTAAGAAAATTATAATCGACATTTTACTTACGTTTTTGTCGCAATGTTTTTCGAAATGTCGGACAATCATGCTGTTGAAGAAATCTCACGAAATTCTTCTAATATCATTGAGATAACGTTGCGAGGTGCACATAGACATTTGGAAGCGACGGGAGCCCTCAGGAATACCGGTGCATAGAGACGTGCGTCGTTCTTGAGCAAAGCGCGTAAACATAACCTCTATGGTAGCCGAACGGTAATCATCGCGGAAACATAAACATACACATCCTACCGTGACAGCGGCCGGCGCGCGACTGCCTTTCCGCGGTCGGTCGTCGACTCGCGACAATGGCCGAAGATGCCCGAGCTCCAATTCTCGCCGCGACTGAGCACGTGCTCGTCCTCCGATTACGCTTGCGCGTGCCACGTGCTCGGAAGCACGTGAGAATTCACATCGTGCAATGCGTGTTTTATCGTTGTACGAAACGAGTGATTTTAAATTCGTTTGTTGTGTTTATTATTTTTACTTTTTATTTTTTAAGTATATAGTTTGAGAGAATATATGTTTCTATTTGATCTTACTTTTCGATCCAAATATTATGATAAACTTGTGATGTCGAGAGAATATATATATTTTTATTTCATCTTATATTTTGATCCAAATATTATGATAATATATGGTGTCGTGCTTGCGGCGTATGCTTTTGAAAATATATTGATATTCGCGACATATTATTTTTAAATAAAGTGTATCATGTTCTGAATTCAAAATAATAATTGACTTGTTCATTTCCTTTTCTGATGACTATTTGGACTTTAAAATTTTCGGAAAATTTTTGATCTCACAAGCGTACAATGTAATATATGTATTTATGTGGGTGGAATATAAAATTTAACAAATATTAACTTTTACTTATCATTAACAGTACTAACGTTTCATAGAATAAATTTTTGATTAAATAATAGCATGAAATTTTATTGTAAAACGTAGTGAAAATATCTTATTTTGGAATATTACTCTTCTCGTTTCAAACAAGTTTTACGAAACATGAAGTTGCGCTGCAGAAAAAAAATAAAGAGAAGCGAAGGACTATATTAAGTTCTACCAGCTACTACCAATTTTAGTAGCTATTTCATGCTTTTTATGTACCGTACATGCGCTACATGCTCTGTAAACTTAAAGAGCTTTTATGGTAATTTACGACGACGAACGGAGATCGTTATCCGCTTTCGTATAAACTTCTTTTCATTATAAAAATTTCACGTACTTAAAGGTGCTCTCCATCTCTTTCACATATAAACGTGATTTTGGAAAGTTGAAATATTAGCGATAACAACTTTTATAAATATAAGATATATGATAGTTAATATAAAATATTTACTCGCGAATTCTTTATTAGAAGAAAATTAAACAAAAACTAAAACTATGTAAAAAAACAGTACATGATTCAATAAATCAAAACAAAACTATTATTATCGTTTATAATATTTCTTTAATTTATAATATTTCTTTTATATTTTATTTAAAGAAATTTATCGAATCAAAGTAATCAAAACTGTATGAAAGCTTCATAATCAAAATACTTTTAAGATGGATAAGATATTTAAATTTCTGCAACGAGTATTAATTAAAATTATTCATTAAGAAACTGTGCTGTTGGAATGAAAAATCAGATTATGTCTTCTTTTCAGACATTTTATAACTGTCGTATTTTGGCTTATTTATTTAATTGGATTTTACAAAGAGAAGTATATTAGTGTATCTTTCTGTAGGAAATGTTAGATAAACATTACGTATCGCAAAGTTGCATTAATTTAACTGCAAAGAAAATATGTCAAGATGTATAAATATTTTAAACAGCAACAGGTTTTACGCGCGCGACAAGAGCGAGTTAGCCGAGACACAAACCTTATGATAGATTGAAATCGAGTTCCCAAGTGGTTGGTTGGAGTTGCAGTCGAACTTGGCGCAATAGTAGTTGCTCTATGCATCCGAAGGATGGCGGTATGCTCGATGTATAGCTACTGTAATATATTTTTTGAGAGGAGGGATAAAGAGGGAAGGAGCAATGTGATACGTACTCGCTTCAATGTGATAGCATTGTTATTAATCTTATTAATATTAACAAATTTATACAATTTCTCTTTGAGATATAATTCTATAAATACAAAATCTCTCTTTTTCTTCCTCAAAAAATGTTTTAAGAAATAAAAATTAGCAAAAGTTCAATCAATATTATGCATGAAAGCACAAAATTCAAATACATTCATTGATATTAAATTATAACAAAAAGGATCAGTTTTCTTTTAATTAATGTATGCTTGATACTTTCTCTGATATTTTTCTAGCAGATATTATCAACGTCTCCTTTATGCAATCAATTTTTGAGTAACTTTATAATTAAATTTTATTAGTAGCAACAGAGTTAATCTCTTTAATAATTATTAATTGTTTTTAAAAGTTGAAATAATTAGTTTCATTCAATTTACGAATGATTCGATTAAAAACATTCTTCATTAAGTACGCGAATAATCTTTCTGATGTAGCTTCGACAATGTGACTTTTTGTTAATTGATATCTGAAATAAATAAAAATACTTGCGGATCAAGTAATTGATGAACTGAATTAATTGCGCTCGAACGAATTCGCGGCGACAACATAAAAGTCCCCTCGATTTTTCCGCGTGACTTCTGCGAACGAAATCCGACTGGTACCATTTTCCCCAGAGAATCCATTTCCGACTAACACGGCATTCCTCTAACTCGTTCGTCATCGATTTCGCGCCGATCGAGACTTGAGGCCCGAGGGGGGTGAACTTTCAGCCGCACAAATTAAAACCATTACTAATGGCACCGAGCCCCGAGTCGCGAGCCCCGAGCAGAGACACCCCCGCCCTTATCCCGGAAAAATAATTCCTCGGTGCATTCGCATCGACAGCACGGCAGGAGAATTACACTCCTCTATGGACGTCGTGGAGAACTTTGAGTGCGGTCAAACTCATCGACAGTGAAAAATGCGATCTGGCCAGACATGCGAGAAGAATTTCTTATCTTTAGGCATATGACGGCTGCAATGGACATCAAAAAAGTTTCACTGTTCAATGTTTTTTGCAAAATATCGAAAAATGAAAGGATGTGTAGTTTATATAAAATTTGAAATAATGGGTTTATAAAATGATGAGAATTAATTTTTTAAGCTCCTATGTTCTCTCTCTCTCTCTCTTTTATATTATATTTATTCTCTCTCTCTCTTTCAGATTAAATTCCCCATATTTAAAATTTTTTATTCTTATGTTAGAATATATAACTCGATGTGGATTTTTAAATTTTTCAAGATTTGCAAGCTTTTGCATTCGTAGATTTATGAAATTTTACTTGGTTGTACTTTTCTATTTTGACATCTTGATTACTAATACTATTGATGTCGTAAAGTATAATAAAAAAATATATGTAAGTGCTGGTGCAACTTAGCGTCAGATGATTAAAAAATTCATTTTATTGTATCTTTTATAAAAGGAAAAGATATTTTATTAAAATTAACTCTACTACATTTGGGTCTCTTCTCAAGAGAGATGAATAGGCTGACTGAAGAATGAATCTCGCGATTTAATTTTTGGAGCGCTTTCCACATAGAAAGGGGAGCGTAAAGAATGGGCGTGACTCAATCCCATGAGGGGAAAAACCACCGGAGATTGTCGAACAGAGACGTCTTTTGGAATTTCGCGCGATTCCACTGAGCTTTCGCGTAAGAAAACTTTTGGACGGTATCCAGAAGTTATAGATTTATCGCCGTGAAATATAATGGTGCCATTGTATACAGCCGAGCGGTCACGATGTTACCATTGCTGTATAATTTTGAAACTGATGATTGCGCATAAATTATTGTAAAATGAAAGAAATTATGCACTACGCTTGATGGAATCGTGGTTTCATCCAATAATCGTATTCATATTTATAATACAAATTATACACAAGTTACGTAGATCATAAATTATCCAAGTGTCCTGCAATTTGTTGCAGTGGAGATAGAAATTTAAAAATAAATATAAAGATGCGTTTGATAAAAGATTCTAAAAAAGTTTGTTGGGTGTCCATTGTTTTTTCTTTAAAAATCTAGAAGAAAAGAATATTATTTTACAATATTATTTTTAAACGATATCTATCGTTTCCACTCACAGAATCAGTTCGTTTTTAATTATTGCAATAATTAAAATGAATGCCATGTTGCACTCTGAGACATTTTTGGCAATGCTCCGTGTTGATTTCGATGCTCTTTCATTAAACGTTTATCTCTTATCGCGGCTCGCATGCAAGGATTATCTGCAGCATACCTTAAGAGCGGTTGCGAAATTTATCGGCGGTTTCGCCATAATGGCCACGTGTTCTCGGTATTGTTTTGCCGTTATCTTTAAATTGGTCTGGGTTAATTTCGAGTTTCCGGGTAAAAGATAGTCACAATTGTTGGCAGTAATAATTGCGATGATCGCGTATAACAATTCAGAAATGATAAGCGTTCAGTTAAATAGCAGTTAAATGCAGGCAATTAGCTGGTAATAATTGATGATGATAGGCACAATGTGTCATTTGTTGAATTACGCAAACGTGTCCTCGACGCAATCGCTCGTCATGACCAATCGATAATCGCGTTTTATCATTCCGAAATGACTCAACGTTAAGTAATGGGATGCCACGCACTGTCATCTGTTTTTTTCCACGTGCATATTTAGCAACTCACCATATAATTCAGCATATTCACCTAAGATTGTGTAATTATTATACGCAATGGCACGTAAAAACGTATCGTATTTCATTCCATCTTTCGTTTATAATCGATGATTCAATCATCGGAATTTGCATTTAGCTAATAAAAGCAATTTGCGTGAAGGTCGCAGTTTTTCCTCGACAGATCATAAATCGTCCGTTGGGTAAGTCTGCCGCGCGCGTCACAAAGATCAAATTTGAAATTGATAACCGTTTGATAATGGCCTAGGACGACGCGATTTGTATGCGAAAAGCAGATTACGCGGATGGTAGGAAGACGGGCGAGATCATAACGAGAATGGATGGAAAACCAATGCTTGACCTCTTCAGATCGATAAGATGACAGTGAAATGATCGTGTCCATCGAGCGTATAGAATTATGAATAATGACTACATAGTATAACATATTCTACAAATCTATATTTTGTTAAATCTATTTTTATTTCAAATTCATCATTTTTATACATATATGTACATTAAATATAATTGATATATATCATTTAAATAATTATAATCTGATGCTTTGTCTAATCTAATCTAATGTTTTTTAATATAATGTCTTTACAGAATTTTCTCTTTGTAATTTAATGTTAATTTGACAGCTTTTATTAAAATAGCTTTGTAATTAAAAATTGGACTACTTTTACTAGAATGTTATTGTTGATCAATGTGTGTATATTTTGGGATATTTTACTCCTAGAATTAATATTAAAACGAAGGAATACTAATTATAAAACTCATGTCTCTCTCTCTCTTATACATTATACAAATGTTATACGTTTTAATATAAATTTTAACACACATTAAGTTTATAATTAATCAGAATTCTAACTTTATTATATATTTATTTTTTAAGTATAATTACTTGCTTTTTTTCTTTTTAAAAATAAATTTTTGATTTATCAAAGTAATTCTATAACTATCAATACTTTAATATTGAAATTGCTACTATTCTTATCAATTTGATTTCAATTTTCAAGAGATAGAGGACGTCCATTAGACTGCTTTGTATGCATTGTGTGTGCTGACATAAAAAAATTTGGCTAGAGGAAAAAGAGAATATAAATTTTGTAGGAGAAAATCTGCGATGATTTTCATACTTAAATAATAAGAAAAAAAATATTACAATAGTATACCTAAATTATGCTAATGTAAAACTCTACATCTAAATACAATTGAAGCTCTATGCATAAATATTTCGATGTGTCTTAGAAAGAGTTGTCACTCGAAAAGTTTCTGAATTATGTTTAATATATTGTAAAAATAATTTATAAAAAAAATATTCTATACGCGAAAGGATATTTTCCGCACTTGGAAAGGATCGCAAGTTTTGTACAAATTATACGAAGAAGGTATAGTCTGGTGAAATTCAGTATCATGGGACCATTAATCTTCGTCTGGAGCCCCTTTGCCGTCAGATTAGGGAATCCTCCTTGATTCTCCGTAGGTCTCTCGCAATGGCGTAGCGAAAGGGCGAGCATTAAAAGAGTCTCTCGACGAATATAAGCTGTTCTTCGAAGGGCACTTGATTTAATAGTACTTAAAGTTAATATTACTGTCAAAATTAAGTCTTGAGATTCATATTTAACGCTAATTAATACACAAAATTTTGCGTACCTTGGCATCTCGATAAGTCAAATGACTAATTAATCACTTTCTGTAAAAGATATCTAAATTAATATAATAATATACGCATCTGAAATTGTTCATCTTTATTTGTAAGAAATCTTGATCAAGAATAATTGGCTTATAAAATATCGAAATGTGCAACGTAAATTTAATTAAAGAAAGTTAAAGTCTCAGATTTAATAACTGATGTAATTACAGTAGAAGATTGTCAAGATTAAATCATTTCACTGCAAGAAATTGGGTTAATTGCATTTCGCTATCGCGCTTTTCTTCTTCTCTCTTACTTCCGGGAATCTTCGATAGCGAAATTGACGTGATCCTTTACGCCATTGTTTGCGTGTTGCGGAACGATCCTTTTAGCTAGGTGTAAACGAATAAATCCGAATTCGCACGGGCGCTCTCGTTTACGTCGTTGTCGGGCTTATCTTGCCCACAGTCACAAAGTTGATAGCGTTATCAGGGATGCTGGTCGCTTTCTCACGAGAAAACTCACGAACACCTCAAACGCCATCATCCTCCTCCGTGACTGTGATATGTCGTTATCTCGTGAAAGATTTTGTTTTTCGATCGAAAGAGCATACAATCTACCAATTGTAAGGTGAGCATGCAGCTATCTCTGTCGCACGCGTTGTATCTTACATTCAGATTTCTAATATGTCCTCTTGAATACTCAAACATTCTTTATTAAGAATATAGACTACAAATAGGTGTGCACGTTATATGACTTTGCAGAAACGCGTATACGCATATGTGTTTTCGATCATTATTTCATGCATTAATTAATTTTTCGATTAGGGATATTTAATACAGAGTGGGACGGGAAAATGCAGGCTGGAAATATATAAGGTTATAAAAATATAAGTATATACGAGCTTTAACATTCTCATCATTATCGTCCGCCAGAATTTCCGGTGATATCCTGCAATGAGATATTATTTTCAAGCGTTTCATTTCTGCGCATTGTTGGCGGTCGCTGAGTGCATTAGAGCAAAGTGCATCCAAGTGCAGCCCCCGGTTGCGTTATGCCATTATCAGGATTACCAGCGGGAAATGCCTCTCCTGTTTTTCTCCGCACCCGCGTAAAATTGTCTGGTTAATTGTATTTCATTGTTAACTCCGCGCGGGGCTCGCGTTGTCTCTATGCGAGCGTACATGCAACGAGAAAAATACATTCGATGTATACATACTACGGAATCGCTCGTTAGCTTTGCGCGTTTCGCTGTTAACGATATATAGATATATATAAATCACGATTGTAACGTGAACTTTTTTTTACTGATTCCCATTATTTACATGCTTCAAAATTGTCGGAAAGTTATTAGGTTCAAAATTAATTGAACGGCGAGTAATGTTTCATTATTTAATTATTCATTATTTATTCTTAGAGAAAGAGACGAAAAAAGCATCAAAATTGTAAAACTTATTGTCCTGCACTTTTTGTTTTTAGCATTAAATTCCAAGTATGTCTTGTTAGTTTTTCTATTCTACATATTTATATATGCGATTGATAAATTTATTGACTACTGATTCTTATTTCTTGATTTACAATGCTAAAAATTATATTTAAGTAATTTGAATAATATCGATATAATTTTATCAATAATATTGATGACAATTTTAATCAATATTTTATTTAATTAATATTCTCTTATATATATTTATTACTTGTCGCCTGCTTTTTTGTACGCATTATCTTTTGCAAATTTATTTTTTTCTTTTTTTATTTGTTTTCTATTTTTTCTATCTTTTATTTCAAACATATTGACAATAAAGCATATATTTACAATTTTTTCAATCCTATTTCATAATTACCTATTTTATTAAAATAAAATGGGAGTCTCATTATTGAATAATAATTATGAAAATTATATATGGTGAAGGCTGTATTTGCACAAGTGCATGATATTTTTCATTATTTTCCATTTAGAATTCAACGAGAGGAGAGAAGAATGTCTCTTTGCGTTCAGTGATTTGTGTGCCGTGCGTTCGCTGTGTACTCACATCACAGATAATCAATTTTGTCTAATTAAAACTTACAACAGTCGAGCGCCAACAATACTATACGCATTGGGAGGTTAACAAACGCACATACTGTTGATGTATGTACAATATATATTCCATTGAATTGTCTGTTTATTTGCCAAAAATAGATGAATTACTCCAAAAAATTGTCATTATAATGATCAGTATAATAAACGTTTTTTTATTGAATAAATTATTATCTCTTAATTCTTTCTTTTAAAACGAATCAATAAACATATTAGTGTTATTATAAAATTTATTATATACACACACACACACACACATATATATATATATATATATATATATATATATATATATTTATATATAATTGAATCTGTATCGATCTCATTTAAAAATTTATTTTATTTTATTTTTTCACGTACATGTCTTTTTTACTCACTAGCTCGTTCAAATTTTATTCGTCGATATATTGTATTTTGCTTATGTGAATAATTTCTCCAAGGATATCACGAAACGTGAGATCGCCGCTATTCGATTGTAACCATTGTAAGCGTTCCTGTTTACATTATCACGTCTGTATTGCAATCGCAGTCGTGCAAAGAGCCGAAAACCGAACGCAGAGACGAGACATATCAATGTTTAAAGATATGTTTCGATACACAGGAATTTTGAATATTATACCATCAGTTTCGTGAATGATAGTTATTTGTGCGAGGAAATATGCAATCACTGCGAGTATAAAAGGACAGTTTCAAACAAGAGCAATTAATCGTGTGCAATTATTTAGCACAAGTATTAAAGTGATTGTGCTACATAAAGCGTCATTTGTGTGTAATAACCATGGTACAAAGGCAGGTTTTGTCTGTGATCTTCTTGGCGCTTGTTTCTGCTAATGTACGTAGATATTACATTTATGATATCGGTATTTTAAAATACAAAAAGTATAAAAAGAATTGTAGTTAAATTATATGTTTTAATATGACTTTTT
This sequence comes from Camponotus floridanus, assembly GCF_003227725.1. NCBI lineage: Eukaryota > Metazoa > Arthropoda > Insecta > Hymenoptera > Formicidae > Camponotus > Camponotus floridanus. The sequence goes on from NW_020229248.1 coordinate 378,353, forward strand.
AAAATTAAATTTGCGTCGTGTAACTATGATGAATATATTTTATATTGATGATTATTAAAATTAATTTTAACAAATGAAAAAGAATATTAGTCAATAATATATTATAAGATGATTTGAAAGCATTTCAATATATAAAAATAGTAAATTAAAATGGTGAATTAAAAACCAAAATAGTAGATTAAATAGTTAAAATATTAATAATTTATAAAATAAAATACTGTATATATATATATATATATATATATATATATATATATATGTCTGCATAAAAAAAATTATTAGAAGAAGAAAAAATTTAATATAAATATTTAAAATTTTAGATATTGATACAAGTAAACTACTATTTTCTTTTGTTACATTAAAAGAGATCTGTGTATGTGTATATGTTGTATGTGCATCTGTAGATATTCGGGGAAATTTGAATATTTTATAATAAAATTTTAATTAAATTTTTAATTAATTAAATTTTATAATAATAAAATAATATAATATTTTTCTTAAAGATATATAACTCCAAAATATAAAATAAAAATATTATGTATAAATATTTATATAAAGCTATCTAAATATAATTTACTTATATAACTAGTCTAATTCTTCTGCATATACGGACATTGTTACGTAATTTTTATAAAATCACTTTTAACATTCTCCATAATATTATATGTTTAATTTGATCTATTTATGTTGTAATAAATTTGCCGTATATAAGCGATTTCAAAGTTTTCATAATGTGGCTAAGTAATAAAAATTTTTAAATCTCCTACACATCGAGAGAAATATTTTTAATCTCCCATTTTGTTTATATGTGGTATTAAATATTACTGTGTACATAGTATTATTTATTGTAAGATATTTATAGATATATATTAGGTATATATTTTATTGGTTTAACCATATTTTGTATAATTATTATACAGGTAATTCAAGCAGGACTGTTACCACTAGGATTGTTTCATGAAAATTTTCTATCCAATTTTCCGGATGGTTTCAGCGGTTTTGGATTACCATATTTAAAAAACTTACGAATATTTCCAAAAATGTTTGGCTTAGGCGATTCATTCAGGTCTCTATTTGCAAATAGAGGAATAATGCCAAGTATTACGAGCCCCGCAATTGTAAACGGAATTGCAGATCCTGTTGCAAACGGTATTCTATCTTCGGAAGATATACCTAATGTTGGTCATTTAATAAAACCAAATTTTTTTATGAGACATTTCTTAGGCAATTATGGAATAGGAGGTCCTACAGGTGTATCCTCTCCATTCAGAGCTAGTTCTACTTCAGCTGCTAGTTCTACTTCAGCTGCTAGTTCTACAGTTTGAATTTAAGCTTTTAAATTTTAAAATATATAAACTGAAACTACTAATTATACTGTGTGTCAGTGTTATATATATTACAGTCACACATATATATATATATATATATATATATATATATATGATATATATAATATTTTTAATATATTTACCATAAATTAAATACATCGAGATTATGAAATATTGTAACATCAATTGTATTGTAATTTTAATATTGGTTGGAAATTACATATATTGTAATCGCAAGAAACTTGTTTGTGGATAAAAAAATAAAATATATTTTTATAATAGAGATGATGTTAATTAATCTAACTATATATTTCATTAATTTATTTATTGTTATCTTTTACTTCTAATTTATTATTTTTACAAAAAGGATTTTTACTAAAAGGCAAATAAAGACTAAACAATTAAACATTTATTTATCATAAAATTCCAATGTATATCCTTAATATCGACAATTTAAATATAAAATTATAAAGAAAATATAGGTACGAATATCGCTAAATGTGTTGCGTCAATAAAAATCAACATTCACATCATTCTGGAATTATTACATGTATAAATATTACGTGTTTACTTTGTTTATATCTTAATTTTTATGCTTTTATATTATTTTAATTTTTAACTTTTTACACTAATGTAAATATTTTGAGAACTTGTTGGTTTATCGCTATTCTCGATAATAATAATACAGTTGTTCGCTGTCATCATTTGCACATTAGTTTTTTCATTAACCAAGGATGATTTAGAATATATAATTATTATTATTTATTCTATTAATAAAAGCGGAAAAACAATATTTGCTAAATTTAAAAACATACGCGCGCACATACACACATTCATATATGTACCGAACACATCTAGCGCAGCGTCTCTTGACTGCTCTTGTAAAATATAGAATTAATAATAATTACAATGTAACAAAGTAATTTGTTAGTATTAATTTTAAAATGTTAAGCATTTGTAAATATTACGCTAAATATATCAAAAGAGTCAATTTAAAGAATAAATTGAAATAATAATAATTACTTCTCATATATATGTATAATTTTTTAAATGTGATATTTAATAATAGTTTGAAGTTAATTGTATTTAATAATAGTTTGAAGTTAATTGTATTAATATTTACAAATAGATATTATTTCAAACTTTTTTAAGCTTACGTTTTTATTATTAAATATTAAATATTTGTAAAATATTTTTTTATTACTTAATATTTTTGTTTTACTTTATTTACTTTTTGTTTTATTTTTTTTAAATTTATTTAATTAATTTTTTTTATTTAAAATTTTTATTAAACTTTTTTTCTTTTTACCTTTTATTTTATTACTTATTAGATTCTTTTTTACTTCTTTATATATATATTTTTTATTTACTTTTTACTTTATTACTTATCATTATGCTAACCCATAAGTAATTTTCTGTCAATTTAAAGATATTCGATTATTAAAATACTTTTTAGTTTTCCTGCACAAAATAATGTAGTAGTAATAATTAGTATAATAATTGTGGTATATATATGTGTGTGTGTAAATAATAACAGTACTATATATATAAAGTTACTATTTATAAGCACATAGTAATAACAAATAGAATATCAAATTGGGTTTCTTATTGTTAGTATCATTTCTGAGTTAATTCTGTCAGTATACGTGTTATGTATAACATTGTTTCTAGACGAAAATAAGTGCGCTCAACATATTGATCCACAACTATACTTAACTTTTCGAAAGGTGATCATAAAAAAAAAAACAAAACAAAAATTCCTTAAGATGGCTAATATGAAGTACATCGTAAGTTTTATTTAGTCATTTCTATTTAATTGTTGCATATTTTCTGTAATGCGAATAAAGTTGAAAGATTAATGTTTCGACTTTTTTCGAAATTTTAGATTTTACTTTCCTGTATAATGCTACTTTTGTTAGATGAAGACAATATAGTTCTAAGTTTATCTAAAGATTACTTTAAAGAAAAAGAATTTAAAAAAGATTTAAAAGGATCTAAAGAAAATTCACACGAATTAAAGGATTCAAAAGATTATGATAAATTTATAAATCCACATAAAGGTAAATATAAAGAAGTGCAAATGCAATTGCTCGCTATATCAGCAACTGAAATTATGAGATTAAATATATTAAAATACATATATCTTAAAAAGTATACATTTACAAGAAATGTATTGATCAAAATCTTTTCTTTTAGGAAAGAACTGCGATCACAAATTTAAAAAGTTTTACTGATAATGACAATCAAGATGGAATTGGAAATATGTAATCGAATTGGCAAAATTCATTGAAAAGTAAAGATTTTCTCTATTAAAATTCTGTTTTAAATTCCAGCTGAGACTCAAATTTGTTTTTTATCAATTTGTTTTTATGTTTTGTATCCTGTCTCGGTTAAAAAAAATTGTTCAGTACTTTGCATTTAATTTATAATCAACGCAAGCTTATAAATATTAAAATAGAAAAAATTGATAATTATTAATTGAAAATTTATAATAATACTTGGTTTTACAATGAATGATATATGATTTTATTAATTTTATTTGGTGATGGTTCAATATACTTCAATATGGTGACGGAATAATATTGTTTTAAAATTTGGATTGTAATTTAAGCAATGTAAAAATAATAAAAAAAAATTAGAAATAAAAAATAATTATACAATCCAATAAAAAGTTAATGAGATACATAGTTGTATTATATTAATTTATACCATTGATATTTATTATAAGAATATATTTTTATATGTGTCAATAATAAGTATTTTGGATTACAACTATATAATGTCCAACAAATGTTAAAATAACACTTATTTTATAATTTCGGTTTATTTAATTAGTATATGTATATTAAGACTATTATATATATATATATATATATATATATATATATATATATATAAGTATGTATATAATTTAAATTTTAATGTATATAATTTTTATATTTTATTTCTCTTTTAATTTTTATAGTTTTAATTTGAATATCTTTTATTATTTTTTTACATGAATACCATAATCGTGATTATATCTGCTGGTAGCAGGTTTTATTTATAATATATATTGGAAGAAATTTACAAAAGGACAAAGTGTCAGAATTGAATTATAGCTAAAAGTTGAGATCTAGTATGTAGCCTAAATACATTTATTTAATAAAAGCAGGACATTGACAAATGAGTTTCCGGAGTAAGGTTTACATTGCACGTGCGCTAGACTCATCTCACGTTTACATAAAACTACTAGTATTTTAATTGCGCTACATTTGCAATACAGTTGTAAGTTGTTATAATTTTTTAAGCGATTTCTTTGTACTATTTCTAAATAATTTGATTTTATTAATAATTTGGCGTTATTAAAGCATTACATGTATATGAAGAAGCCATAAGTAGAACGTATTTCAATAAGTTTAGCTACGTATTTCAATAAGTTTTTATTACTTATTTTATGTAGGAGTGGCTATAAAACGGCTATAACGAGTATTATAAATTCTAACTAGGAAAAGTATTGCGACATTTGTACACAGAAACAACAATATAAATCTCATCGACGGTAACAGTTAAGAAAGCAATTAACGATCGCCAATGCCAACTAGTCGTATCTCTATTTTATTGTCCTTGCACGAGACATTTTCTTCTTGATATATATTTTTTATCGTATCTACTTGCATTGTATAGATCTAGCATTTTTCTGTTTCTTGCTACCTATTAAAAATTGAATACAATGATTGTTTGATTTGATAGAGAGTATAAAAAATAAAATAATATCCGATATGTAATATGTAACTGTGTAGTCGAATAGAAAATTACGAAATGTTCAGAATTTCTATTTAGTAACAGTTTTAGTAACTGCTTTTCAAATCTGTAATTGCAATAACTCCTCGATAGGATTTCCATATTAAATATTTTTCGGATTTTTAGATACTTTATTTAATGATATATTTCTCGCTATAAATTGCGATAGTTTAATATCTTTGTTTTTATAATTATATAATAATAATTTTTACAATGATGATTATAGTGTGAGTCTAAACTGTTCGAAAAGATAAGATAATTTATAGATAGGTCTTTCGGTGTTGGCGCGATCATGGATATATATATGTAATAGAAAAGCTGATTGAAATGTATGGTTGTGCCGTAGCTATTACCTTTACGATGTTCGATAGGTCGACACATGATGGTGCTGCCCATAAATATTCAAGTCACAATCACAGTTGGAGCATATATCGTAGAAATTCAACATATTTCTTAGGAATACTATATCTGCGGATGCTTTACTTTTCAATAACAATCTGATTGAATAATACAACATTATAAAGCAACATAAAAATAATTAATTCTAAAATATTCGTAAATAACAGATTTTTAAATTTCTTTAGCTGATTTATATAAAAAGTTTTTTTTTTATATAAATGGAAATGTCAAATTATCAATGATTTTCAAGTTATAATTGAAAAGAAAATCTTTTTCGAAGTCAATTTTGAAAATAGGTAGCAAAATTATATTATTTAATAAATTTTAAATGGAATTTATGTTATAATTTTAATTTGAAACTTAATTAGTTATTATGCAAAAAATGAAAAGCTATTATAAATATTAAATACATAAATATTGTACATGTTTACGAAAAATAAATTTTGTTGCCCTTAATATTAATGCAATTAATTCTCGAATATTATTTCTATTATAATAAATAATGATTCTTGATATTTTTGTCAAAGAAAGAAATTGTTTAAAATTCAATAAAGATTTTATCATTAAAAGCATATACATATATCGCTCTTTCTTTAATCGTCTTAGAACACACACACACACACACACACACACACACACACACACACACACACACACACATGTATTTAAAATGGTGTATTGGTTGTAAAAAGATTAATTATATTTCAATCAAAAATTTTGGGGAAAATCATTGTTTATTATAATTACATACATTCTTAATTTTAAATAAATTTGATACCGCGATATTGAGTAATATCAATTGTCCGCAAATATCAATCACACAGGAATATATATTGTATTATATATCTGGGAAAATTAATATAGGAGACATACACAATGTGTATGTGTGTAGCAAATCCGATACATAGTTTTACTGCACAATCATTTGACAGCTCAAAGAGTTAAATATATAAAGGCAGAAGTCACTGTGTATGAAACGTTGTCCGTGCGAAATCATGCGAATGATTCAGACGTATTGCTGAATATGCATAGTAAATCAATGTATTCCCAATCGGATCGTATCATTTAGAGGGTATAATCGCATCGAGTTCGGGATATCATCGTCAGCTGCTATCACTGCGCGTTCATTCCCGTGTCTCACGTCAGCATGTCGAGTGATTTGAGAACAATATCAACGACGTGCATCCATCCCGGCCAATGAGAACGGATACAGAGTTACGCGTATGTGAATTTGCATAACTCGGTTCGTTGCGGACGTGCGGTGCATAGCTCGACGGTTGGTGTTGTCGTGCGATTTCATTCGTAACGTCATCGCGCGGTTCTCTTTTCCGGAAACGAAAAAATACGAAAATAGCAACATGGTAGGTATTTCGAAAAAATTTTAAATTTTAGATTAAAGAACTTAATATACAATAATAGAATCGGTAATTTATACGCGCAATGCAATGCGTACCTTTTCATATTATATTTTCAATAATCGTGTAAATAAAAAAGAGAATAAGCTAAAGCTTGAAATTTATTTATTTAAAAATTACAAATTTATATTTTTGTAATAACTTGCCATCTATTTAAATTATGTAAAATAATCAATATCGAAACAATATTATTCCAAAACAGCTCGATACCGCGTGACTTATATTTCACAAGTGACACAAAAGTGCATTACGGGCCAGTAGATTAAACTTTTCTCATCAAGCACGCGGCGGCGAATATTTCCGACATAACAAGCTTCCCTTCGACCACTCGGTTGATGAAGTACAATAAAGTTTGCTCGCTTATTGGCAACTTCATCGACTGTTTTTCCATGGTGACTTTTTCAATCCTCTTTCGCGCATTTTTCATGCGCGGACGACCTTCAGACTGCCAGCTGCAATTTCACTGATATTCTCAGTTCTTTCCATTATAGATTTTATTTACAAGTAATTTGCAAAAAAAAAATAAAAAAACGACAGCGTTAAAATATAGATATTATGTTTTTCATTATTATTGAATACAAAAATTTAGAAGGAATTTCATAAGCTTTATTTTTTGTAATTATATTTTATTTAAATATGAAAGAATAAACATTTTTGTACTAAAGTGCACACATATTTTAATCTTTTAAAGTTATGCTTAAAAATATATTTGATGAATAACAAATATATATATATATATATATATATATATATATATAACACATAAGAATATAATTAGATATTACCTGACATCGTAAACTGAATCTTCCAACATCAAGATAATATTTTCTCTTTTTAATTGTCTTAGAAATGGCTATAATAATTTTTATTCATATTCAGCTAAGTAAAATCATCCGACACATACATTCTTTAAGAGAAGTGTTATAAATAAAGGGCAATTTTTATATTGCCATTTGTCAATATCACTATTATATATTTTGTATAATATATTAAGCGATATATCACATTGCTATTCTTAATTTAATCTATCATATACATTACACTCAATGACAGAATCATGATAATTTACTTCGTGAATAATTGAGTGTTTGTTCCGGATGTGTGGATGGGGCAAACGAAGTAGAAAAAGAATATTATAAAAAAACAAAAAGTGATCCATCCAACTGATCCATCAGTCGATTTTCTCAGCTTTAGAAGTTTTATACGGACAAAATAACGGCGCCAGCATGAAATCTTCCATTAATAGCACGTTCGAAATTACTGGATTACTTACCTGTTGTTCCAAATTTTTATAAGCATTGTATATTTTCATTATTAGGAATTAAATTTATACATAATATACACATATAATATATAACACATATAAGATATACATAACACAACTAGAAATAAAATTTATACATAACCCACATATATTTTTGATATTATTTATTTCTTTGCTATTCAATTTAACAAATTAAGAAGTGAATCTCTTATATTTCTTTTCTCTAGGTAGTAATTTTCATTATGATCGCGATGACAGTCTCGATCGAGAGTGACACAGCGTTTTGGGAGTTATTCCACGAACCTGTAGTTCCATCAAGAATCGCAGTGATAGGACTAAAAGCTAGTGCGACGGCTGTCGTAAATTCAGCTGCTATAATCGCTGGTCAATTTATCAGACTCCATTAGCAATTGCATCTTCCGGTACTGTTATTGTTCCTGCAGATCCAGTCACAATGCTCAGTGTTGCAATAAAAATCAATAATTTTCATTTATTATTATATAATTTTATATGAAGGCAATTAATATGTTAGTTATAGAGAGTTTAATATTTTGAATTAAAGATACAAAGCTTTTACCTACGGTAGGATTCACGACAGCTATTGGCAGCAGGTCCAACTACGGTCGCGGAAACAACAAAAGATCCGACTATGGTTGCCGAAGTTGAACCAACAAAGCTACAGAACCGGGTCCGACAGCGATCACGGAGGATGAAACCGGTCACTGCAGCGGCAAATGCAACAGGTCCTAGAACTGCTACGCCGTTTCCTGCAGCATTCATAATCATCACGCTATTATGCCCGATACTTCAACCGATGTTGAGAGCGACGTTGACGATTCGAAGTAACTGAAGCATTGCCATTATAACAGCGATAAAAATCTTTATGACAAAGAGAGAAAAGATTCACAGTTTCTACAAAGATTAATATACAAAATTGTTATTTTCAAAGTAAAACTATTATTTTCAAAGTAAAACTATTATTTTCTAATATTGCCAATTTTCAAGATTTTGATAATTAGTAAAATTCTATTGTTAGATATGTTAAATTTATATAATCTCAGAATGAGCAATGTAATATATACTTACCAACCACTTTACATTTGTAGATCAAAGAAGTCAAGTTTGTTGATTTGTCCTCGTACAGTCAGGATTTATACAGTCAATCTAATGAGAAGTTATAACGGTATAGCTGTCAATTCTACGGAAAATCGCTAATAATATACGATATGAACTGGTTATATAAAGGCAAGACTATGACATATAATTAAAAATCTAGATCTTCTATAAATATATACATATAATTCATATGATACATACAGGATGTCCCAAAAGTCCCGGACCGGTCGAATATTTCATAAACTCTGCACTTTAGAAAGAAATGTTTCAGACAAAGTCTAATAAACTGTATTAATTAAAGACAGTTGAGAAACTTAAAAAAACTCAAAAGACTGGAAAAATCAAGAAATCAATGCCGAACTTATTGCATATATTAATAATATATTTTTATTAGTTTTGCTACTATATTAATCTGTTCTCCGCATGTTTGATCGCACATCTCATTGCCATTCTGCGATACGACAATACAAAGGTTTCAATTCAACTTACGAAGGAGATCGAAATTTAGCTCCTTAATTCAGATCTAAGTTTAAATTCTCAAATTTTACTGAAAAGGAGACTTATATTTTATGCTACATCTTGCTCCGTTAACACAAAATTATAAATCATAAAATAAATTTCTGATTATTAATTGCAATGTTTTATAATTAAATTATATTCACAGTCATTCGATATCATTAGCTGCGGTATCTTTGTTATTAAAAAATAGAAAATCCATTAGTGTATATATTAATGTACATAGTGTATGTATTAGTACAATATTATTTTGAATTTTATTGTATTTCATACTTAATTTCACAATAATTTCATTACATGATATAATAAATTTTATTAAAGAATGTGCAAACTGAGCAGACATATATATCCTCGAACACCGATTGTACGTTTGATATTAAAACATGCAGCGTAGTATTACGAGAGTGTCAGCAGTGCTGACATTTGTTTTGCATGTCTCACAGCTGTCGCTAAGCTGCTTCAATTTCGCAATTCATCTAATATATATATATATATATATATATATATATATATATATATCTATTTCGTGAATATGTACGTGCATGCTAGTCTTATCCAGCTTACAGAAAATTGCGACATCATTTACATCTAATGTGTTAAACACAGAAAACAGAAGCTGCTGTATTTATTCAGAGAGTTCTGCTGATATTATGTTACTAAGTTACATTTAGAAATTCTTAATATATGTCGCGAGATAAATATTGCTGCAAGAGAAATGTCAGTTTTATATCGGTTAGCTATGTAAAAAAGTTTATTAAAGCTGTGCAGTCCTGAACAAAATGACGAAAAATAGAGAAATCACTTTTATTTATTATAAATATTAACAATATATTACTATTAGTCTTGTTGTTATTAATGTTTGTTTAACTGGTGTGATATGGCTTTCAATTATTAATTATTTATGATTTAGGCTCATTATTGAATATTGTAATTGCAAGAAATAATAAATGTTTTCTCTTTTATATGGCAAATACATTTTATTTTGGATTATTATCAATAGTTGCACGCATTGAATAACATATGGAAACTTTATATGATGCAATAATATAAAAGATATATACACAGTTATATAAAATTAAGTTTCAATCAATATATATTCATCTTACAGTTATTAATGCAATCTACATGTGTTTGACTGCACATTGTTTTTTAAACTGCGACATGACGGTATTAATATCAATTTCATTTTAGCTTGCTGTTATAAGAACTTATAATACTCGTACCGGACTATGTTTTCCTGAAACGCAGAAAAATCCTCTTTGAAATGATAATGTGCGCGGACAATGCAGCCATAATTTTCGTAGTTTCCATAGCTGTGGAAATGGATACGAGCGGATGGTGATGAGACAGCTCCGTTATAATGCGGTGTCTTGTATTCCGTGACCATGATTAAAAACGCAGATTAAAGGAGCGAATGTCACGGCGCAAATGTGCATCGCGGAACGAAGCGGGAAATGCTTCGATATTCGCGCGAATGTTCTCAACGTCAACGCGGAGAATACAGGACTGATTGGTGTGATATTGAGGCAATTTCCAACAATTACCGTAGATATCATTGCGCAATTGAAACATATCGAAACTAATGGAATAGTGACATAATGGATAGAGACCAGCCAATTCCGATTAGCTTCTAAGCAGGTATTATACATAAAAAATAATTTATGAAATAACAGATATTTGTCGCTACAATAGATATTGATCATTAAAATTTTAATTAATTTGATATGCTGTATAATGAGCTTATGATGAAATTATCATATTAATCTTAGCTTATTCTTGTAAGTATATTTTTAACAAAAACATATTTAAATTAGAAATAGAATTATTTTATTAAGTATGTTTTTTTCTAATATTTTCTAAATACATAAAATATATATGGAAAATATTAGATATTAAAGATTATTTAATAAATTAAAGATTATTCTTATAAAAAAATTGCGTGGTGAAAAAATTTGCGTGGATATATCTAATTATAATAAAATTATTAATAATATGAGATGGAAAATGAAAAATGATAACATTTTTTGTTCCAGAAGTGCATTTATTATCATTATTATTATATGTAACAATGTATATACGAAATTATGTTATGTACACGTAACAGATAAGAAACGAAGAATTACGCTGAATGACGAAGATCGCGATGTGATTGAGTTGGCGAGTATCGAAGAGATCAGTCGCGTGAGAGGGTCCTTTATGTATTTTACCAGTGTCCTAATATCCAGCATATCCACGAATAACACCGCCTAATCCGGCGTGTCCAGCAGTGATGCTACCAGATGGACCAGCGATCAAGGCTGGAGCTGCGATTGGTCCGGCGATAGCTGCTGGACCTACAGCAGGACCAGCAAGTATCGCTCCTAAGAAACACAAGATATCATGACATAAAATAAGTAATAAATAAAGGTAATTGTATATTTTAAATTTAAATAAGGTTTTTTAAGAACAAAGTTAATAATAATATTTTCTAAATGAGATAATATTTTGTAATGAAATATTTTTAAATGAAAGTTTTTCAAATTTAATATAAGTGATTCTATAGTCTTATAGTTGTTTACAATATTCCTCAAATTCAACAAATTTTATAAATCTAGAACTTTAATATACATATATATTGTATATAAAATTTAGAAATTGATAAAAAAACTTAATTTCAAAAAAAGCTTGTTGCGTTTTATTTCGATATTAAGATATGTATTGCTGTAACATTAACATTATGTGTAACAAAATTATATTTATCTCTCTATATATATTAAAATATCGATATTAGAACTTTAAATTGTCTCGCTCAATTTTTTTTGAAATTTCTCTAATATATTTTCTAAAATATAATAATTTATAATATTTATCTTGCCATTTTAATTCGAATAAATTAATAAATAAATTTCTAGTTTATTGTGTTTTACCATAAGCTGCAGGCAATGCAAAGGCTGGCGCCGCGTAGCCAAGAGCTGGGCCAACCACCGCCGTGTGTCCGGCGACGCTACCGGAAACGACCGACGGTCCAGCAACTGCCCCAGTAACGACGGCACCGCCATCGACAGCCCCGGAAAGGCGCGCAGGTCCGACCACCGGCCCAGCTAGTGCGGATGGTCCGTTAGCGGGTCCAGTGAGAGTCGCAGGGCCTAAAACCGGGCCGGCTAATGCGGCGCCGTAGCCCAGGTAACCCGATGGTGCCGCGGTCGCCATTGACAGAACGGCTACGAGGAAAATCGCGATCAAGGAGTACATGATGAAGAAGTGGACGATGAAACAGAGAAAATTTCCTTCGATGGCTGAGGTGGATGTGGCTACCATCGATCGGCGCCCAACGCGCTTTTATAGCGACATTGTCTCCCCGAACGCTGGTCCAACGCTGCCATCGACCTCAAGGGCGGGGCACAGGACACGCCAAACATTCTCTGCGAGCTGCGACGCCGACTTATCAAGTCCGTTATCTAGTGTTGGTGACATTAAAGTGTGCCTCTAACGTCTCACCTCTCATACGTCTTGCCATGTGACACGAGGGTCGCATTGCTCCATTTCAACGCATCCGTCTATGGACTCGCGTGTTACGTTTTACCTTGGTTCGTTTGCGCAATCGGCAGTAGCAACAACAACAGATTGATATCTCGGTGCGATATCGCCTTTTGTTACAATTCACTCTCGAAAGCGAGTATGGAGATGTGATTGACATTAGGTCAACTTGTTCAAAAGCGAATGATATGGTTTTTATTTTTTTCTACCGATAACATTCCGCGTTGATTTTTAAAATCTTATTATTTTATCTAGCATCTCTCTTTTATTTCTTAGATCTCTTAGATTTTTCCAAAAAAAAAAGAAAGAAAAATCGGAAAAAGAAATATGTCGCGTAAATAATGAGAAAAAAATTCTTTTTATTTGAAAATATTATTTAATTTATAACATCGTCACATATTTTATAATCGTGAAGCGATATCATAAAAGAAGATCAGCGACTATTTATCGCGATGCATTCAATCATCTCGATGACCTTGAGAGTAAAGACGACTCACGTGTCTCTATGCGTATCCTCTTCCTGCTTTCTCTTGACTTGGTAAATAGACACGTATCCGTCGCCATTAGAACGATTGCATTGCATTGCATTGCATTGTACATCTGTCTAGGCGAGGCATGGGTTGCATTGCCCACGCGTCATTCGGGCTTTGCAGATTGTCACCAGGAATGAGGGTCCTATTGTTACGTCAAATATGAATATGTGTGCGTGCGTATATGTGCTCGCGCGCATATCACCAAGAGTTCGTTACATATCTCTCGTAGGCAGGAATCGTTTGCGGTGCCATTATCGGGCATCACACACAGCAAAGGTGAACTGTTGATTGAGCGGTACGGAAACTCTTTTTCGCCGCTGTATCCATATCATATCCTTCTGTCGAATGAATTCAAAAGAATTGCTTCGAATGTGTATAAACGTATGTGTATGAAAAGCAACAGACGTGTCAACTTGGACATTTCGTCATTTACTTTCATCGCGATATCTTTTTCTTCTCGACGAAAGAGGAAATGCATTGTATATGTCTAACGTAGATCGACGATTCTCAAAGTTTCTTGATTTGAAACCCACGGTTTTTCAACAGCAGAATTTGGCGGAGCCCCAACAGCGTATTTTCTCATAACACGACTTTAGTTTTCTTCAATCAAATATTTCTGATCCTCAATGAATTGTACGAATGTCATATTCTTTCCGTTAATATTTTTATTATATTGAAGTCATGAATTGTATTATTTCTTGTAATTGTAGTTGAATATTGTATTCTATTATTATCCTCGTATAAAACGATTCATAAATTAATCGTTTCATTAATCATGCTGCCAGCCATATTATTGGCAATGGTATATGTTTCTCTATTTAATTATCAAAGCGCAACCGCGAAACGTGATCGGCTAAGCAGGTTTTTAGCTACGTAAACATGCACCCTGATATCTCTTCTAACTAGTTTACAATTACAAAGCTTGAAACGCGACATAAAGGGATTATCAAAGTTGCTTACAAGCGTGTGCATCGCTTGCATTAATCGATTACCATTCGACTAATGGTTCTGCCGAGCCGTCGGCCGCAACGTTACACGTTTTCATCAAGGTGATCAGTGGTAGCCGCTGTAAATTTAGATTTGTACATCATCAATCACCGCGCACTGCCAAGCGAGTTGTGCTACAAGTACTATACGGTAGTGATAGCTTATCCTTCATTGCGTGGATTTTCAATATGCACGAGATTGATCGATCGTAGCATCGAATTATTTGTCTGCCAAGCGCGATAGATCACTCCATTGATCCTACCGAATTGTTTTTTTTTTATTTCTCTGCCCCCGGAACGAGTGTATTTAATACATATAATATTTTAATTCTAATATTTCGATCAATTTGCTTGCAATAACATATCAACTTTTTCTATATATACTATCTATATTATCTCTCTTATTTAATAGTTAATTGATAATTAATATTATTAATAATAATTTATTAATATATAATAACTAATATAAATATATTAATAATAATAATTTATATTAGTACACATACATAACAACACATTTTATCTACTCGTCTCCATAAGTTTTGAATGCTTTTTCTCCGTGACAATAAATACTTTGTAGTTTATTTTAGTGCTTCATTTGTAATACCGTTGAAAGATTTTTCTTCCTTCGATCTCCAGGCAGACAATCACGATCAATCCTATTATCGATAAACGTCTTGCATGAAGGTGATAAAATCAACTTTCTGGACCGTTGTTCGCCCCAACTTGAATGCTTGGGCGCGGTTGACGTTTCCGATTCTGTTCGAGGTTGCGTCGCGAGACCACGGCTATTTTTGATCCGATTAATCGATTTTTTTTTAACCTCGTCACGCAGGCTCCGCCCTGATTCCGACGTAAGTTCGCGCGTCCCACATGCCCGCCGTATCCCGGCTATAAAAGCTTACTTAGCATCAGCTTGTGTGGCAATGTTCCGTAGTGATGGCTGATGGAAAGTTGCTGCATCGCCGAATCGCAGCATCCTCCATCGTCGATGGAGATACTCTGCACGGTGATCAATCGGCTGCACGGCTTCAATGAGAGGTTCGATATCGAGGGATCGAGCTGGATGTGATGCTGCCGCGATGGTTTCGCACAGTTCCCGTCCAAAACTTTGCGGCGAGAGGATTCCCACAATCGCTTGGCACTTGAAGTGTTTACAATCCAGGTGAGTTGTATTTACATAAAGACTACAAACTGTTGAAGTAGCATAGCATGCAGCAGGCATGATTTAAGAAGTTTTATATCTTTTAAAATCTCATCGGAAAAGTATTTGCTCGTTGCTTCAACGAGATAAATCCATGAACGTTATATGTAGTAAAAGTTACATTTAAAAATATAATAGAAGATGTGTGTCGATGGCTTGTTAATGTTTCCATGTTTTCAATTTTTTATTTTAAAATAGATTACGGCAGTGATTGCTTCGTGAAGCAATTGAAAAATAATTATTATATCTAAACAAAACTCTAACAAATTATTCTCAATTGCAATTGATATTGGTTAATAAAAAGGCGCAATTATTTCAGCCTTAAAAAGCTAAAAACTTGTTTTCTGAAATATTAATTGGTATAGATAAATTTTATGTTTCGACAATTCGGTTTTAAAATTTTAAGCAAACTTTTAAATTTTGCAATCAAATAAATATAAATACTGCATATATATATATATATATATATATATATATATATATATTATATATATATTATATGCGTAGTGGATTATATGATTGGTGTGGTTTCATTTTAAACGATTACGCTTTAAAATATTTTTGTTTTTATTTTTTAAAAGAAATACTTTAGAAAAAATTTAGTGTAATTTGGAAGAGAACAAATTAATGCAAGGGAACAAGTATGCAAAGTTAAAACAATCAATTCAACTTAAAACAATATTCAAAATTCCACGCGATCTCTTTTCAAAAATTATATAATATATTTTTTTCAATTTCTCGTAGGGTTTCGAAAAGAAGTGCGTCGTTCGCGGATCTACATTCCGAAACTCTCATGGCCGTCGAAGAATCTATTCATCGACCTTGCGCGATCCACATCAACTGTTCGACGATCTTTCATGCATTCTGTTCGCCTCGTTATTAACAACCACGCCTCGCGCCATTTTCGCGTATATTATTATATATATAACGCGGAAGAAGAAAGCGAGAGAGAGAGAGAGAGAGAGAGAGAGAGAGAGAGAGAGAGAGAGAGAAAATGACATGACCCTACCAGAAGAAAACAATCCGGCTTTCTTGTTTCGCATTCTCCTCAGATCGATCGCCAGGAATGTTACTGGCTAGTAGTCGACGATCGGTCTCGGTCGTAACTCTGACCCGCGACAAGACTCGTGATTTATAGCGACAACGAAGACGAATTCACACACGGATTCTGTCGTTTTCAGACCCTTATAAATGCATCTCGCAGAAAGCGCGAATATAACAATGTTTTGTTAGAGTTGCCGGACATATAGTCGATACTTATGACAGCCTATTCAATTACGAGCAAATTGCACGAACTCTAGTTCGCTTATTTTATTCAATGGCTTTCAATTTAATAGAAAATATTGTTTTCAGAATCATGATATTTAATAGTAAATATTACATAAATTTGTAACTTATTTCTCTTGAAATTGAAAAACGAAAATTGTTGTTTTTTATTTAATCAAAATAGGCAATATTACTTTTTATAACATTGCATTTAATGCTTAAAATATTTTATTTTAATATATACATATGCGCAACTAAACGATAATGGCTATATGCGCAACTAAACGATAAATACTTTGAAATAATTAAAACTAACTAATATATCGGAAATTGAGATACTACTAAATTGAGATATTTTTTATTAAATAATAATCTATTTAAAATTATCTGATAAGAATTGATCAATTATTTAAACATTTTTTTAAAGAGGCTGATTTTGCAAAATTTGAAAGTTTCTCTTAAAAGAAAATATTGCAAAAACTATATTATTTTAAGAAATATAACTTCTTTTACTCATAAAAATTCATAGCATAAATTGACACACTGCTATTCGTCAAGAAAACAGTACTTTAATAAAGATACAAAGTGCATTATGGTATTTAATTGCTAGGGTCGCGTTAGCGTTAAAAGATCGATGATTTCTTTCAGTAGTTTATATCATCTATCTATCTCCATTCTACATATCTACCTCATTAATTATATTATACACGTAGATGTAATCAATTATTATATATAATATTTATAACTATAAGCAATATAATTTAATTATTTTAAGTAATAAACATATGAATTATATTAAATAGTATACGTATGAATTTATATCTCTTTTAAAATGTGTATTTTATGTTCATATAATTAATATTATTAAATTATAATAAGCTCAAAAATATAAACATTATAATTGATAAGAAATGAGATCAAATAAATTCTTTTTATGCATAAATAACATGATGATTTAAATAATGATTTAAATAATAAAATAAAATTATATATTACCGGTAATTTTTAAAATAACTCATTTATATGTATATATAATATTTATTTTGAAACTTTTCTCGATCTTTCATATTGCTAAATCTATTCGTAAATAAAACAATAGGAAAATTTATTTTATTTTACATGATATTCTATCATAACACGTTTTAGAATATTATTTTCCATAATTTTTTAATAGTGCTTACTGCTAAATAAATCTTGGAAACTTAAAAGTGCACAATGGAACGGAAATTTCTCACGGTTATGATCGTACGTCAACTTACCGCCTGCATGAACGGACGCCCGTTCTAATTCGCGATCGATTATCGCCCACTGTCGACGTACAGTAATTAACATCCGCGCTTGAATGCGCGTATCCACGCATTCATCGTGAAAACGCGAATGCAGCCTCCCTGGTGCAGCCTGTTGCTCAGTTTGTGCCTTATTCGCAACGATGGGCAACCGATTACAAACGGGTGACCTTTCGGAATTTGTGAAGGTTCGGTGCATTCTCACAATGCAGTTCCACCATCGCGATGATGAAACATCGCGAGATTACGTAGTCGTCATCGCTATCTCGGCCGAGATGCGGCTCGGGCCACGATTTTCCCATAGGGCTAAGGCCGCACTTAACGAATCGCTCGATATTCCGAGAGTGTGCATCGCGAATAGAGCACGGCATGACATATCTCATTTTTTTCCGATAGTGATCTATTGTCCAAAAGAAGAGAGAAAGAGAACAAAAACAGACACATGAAAATCCGAGATTAAACATCCATGCGCGTCGGTCCGGCGATTGTTAGAGAGTCGCGTGACAAACTACACATGTACGCATGTAATAGATATAAATCGCGTTTTATATATTCGGCTTTGCACAAATCCTATATAAATTACTCGCTAGTTGCTCGCCGATACTCAAATATATCGAAGGGATACCTTCTTGATATTCGATTCTCATCCTCGTAATTCGTTATCGAGCCTTGCTTGTAAAAATTTATGAGTCGATCGTATAAAAACTATACATTTTATTCTGACAAATTATAATTTTAGACGTATGTTTTATTTTAATCGCAAAAATATATCATAGCAGAAGCAAATACTGTATTAATAATAACGAGTATTATTAAATTAAAAATATAAGATTACGTTAGTGTAATTAATACATTTAGATACGCTGTTGTAATTTGTAATATATTAATTATATAATTTTGATGCACGATATCACAAATTAATTAAATAAATATTTGATTACATTTTTCATTTCAAAATTTGTATCCATAAAATATTAAATTTAGACGCTGCTTCAGAGACATAATTTTATTATCTAGTTTTTTCTCCACTTGTGACTTTTCATGCTTATTGTTAGTTTGCAAATGACGGATTGCGCCGAATGGTATCCGCTTCGAGTCACGCTCTTGATAATCTTATCCTTTATCAACGACGCATTGCATTAAGGCTAGATTTATGTTAGTCTGTCCGATTATGATTTTTTGCGCTTAGCGAGCATTCGATGAATAACGCGAGTTATCTACTATCGAGCGACACGAATCGTCGATAATGATCGATCTATGTCGAATATGTGTGAAATAAACGATCGTGCTGACCAATCAAGCGAAACATGAACGATTGTTTTTGCGCCAACGATTTTTACGCTGAAAAATAACGACATAAATTCGAAGATAGGCAAATGCAGGAAAGCTAGTAAAATGAAGAGTTCCGAGTTTAATAAATCGTTTGTATAGTAATACACGTAATGTAAATTGCGAGTGAAGATTGATAAAAGGTAGATTTCAGATATTTAGTTATTTTGATAAATTATATCATATTTTCATCGTTAAATTCGAGCAGACTAAAATCTGATGAGTGCAACATATTAAAAAGATAAACTAAAAAATGAGTTGAAAAAAGTCTAATGCATGTGCGTATGATTTTAGTATAATTTACAAGCTATATTTAACTTTTTTATTCAAGTATGAATACGCTTCCTACATAAGATTAGCTTGCAAGACGCTACTGTACTTATTTTCAACTATAAAATTTTCTGTAGTAATAGTTTGCTCAAGTAGTAAACAATTATTCAAGATTTTTACCCCACCGGATGTGATCGATAGTCGCTTTCATCATGGATAATTCGAGTTTCACCGATAAAGATCGGGTCGGGGTTAATAAGCCGTTGTCACGACAATTTGCGAAAGACAATCTGACTTAACGCGCAAGGCTTCCGTACGATTTTGCACAGGGAAATTTCAGGAAACTTTATTGAAGCAATGCTCTTTCTAATCCTATATGTCGATTTCATCGCGTTCATCATAAATAATTGTGCTTATAAATAAGGTTTAAGGATACGTAATAAAGAGATATGATAATAAGATTCGTGAATTCGATAGATCGGAGATCAGATTTGAGACACGGGTTAAAATAAATAACTATTCTGAATATTTTATACTACAAATGCCTCCTTTCAAAGAAGAAAGCGAATTTATTCCATTCATACACACAGAAGACATAAGTATCCATGAAAAAATATTAAGCGCGACGAACGACGTCGTGTTATACATAGCAACTTTAAATATTTATAGTTTAGGCTTCCCTTTGAAAAAGGTATCGAGGGGACGATTTTCTATTTTTGGCGCGACGATGTGAGATTCGGGAGGGCGGTCTTTTTGCTCGTTTTCTTCTTCTTTTTTTTGCGTTTCACAGGGACGTTTGTTTGACGCGCGTTTACCAGTGGCCGTGGCCATGGCCGAGTCCGGCATGGATGCCAGCACCGTAACCACTTCCGTGAGCTGTAATCTTACCGGAAGGACCGGCAATCACCACCGAACCAGCGTGCGGTCCAGAAACAGCCGCGCTTCCGGAATGAGGTCCGGCTAGGACCACACCATGGCTGGCCGGTCCGGCTACAACCACTCCGTGCCCTCCGTGCCCTCCGTGACCACCGGCGTATCCTGCGTAACCGTAAGCAGGACCAGCTGCATATCCTCCGTAACCTCCTGCGGCTAATAGAAGAAAATAGGTGGTAAAACGAATCAGAATCGGACATAGAATCGTTTAAAAGTAAATTTTTTGTTTCATACTTTAAGACATATTCATAAGTGTGTAAAAATAAATTTTGGAAATTTGTAGAAATTGTTTCTTATGTATAAAATAATATAATGATGCCTAAAATATTTTTTCTATTATATTTATGCAACATTATTTACTTTATATATTTTTACAAATCTTAAGACTTATTTTTCGAATCTTTAAGATGTTACATCTTGTACATAGGCATTTGAAGTTTTTCAGTAGAGAAGCTTTTATACTATAAATCTATCACACAGAGTAAAATATTTCAAGAGTATAATCCTTATTATTACTTACCGACATGATCACCTCCACCATAGGCACCATCGAACGCGCCACCGTATCCACCGTATCCACCGTATCCGCCTCCCACGTGCGCAGGACCAGCGACTGACGGGGTCACAACAGCTGGACCAGCCACGGCGCCTGATACATGAGCAGGACCAGCAATCGATCCGGATAATCGAGCCGGACCTATTGACGGAGCGGAAACGGCGGTAGCACCTACGTGTGGACCCACGACGCTCGTCGCTCCCAGCAATGGTCCAGCAATAGCAACTCCGTGTCCGCCATAACCCGCTATACCTCCGCCCGCTATACCTCCGCCCGCTATACCTCCGTAAGCCCCATAAGCGCCATAAGCTCCGTGGCTCCCATAAGCTCCATGGCCACCCCCATAAGCTCCATGACCACCCCCATAAGCTCCATGACCACCCCCATAAAATCCGTGACCGCTCAAGATAGCTTCTCGTTTTTCACGAGGTGCAGCAGCAACCACGGCGCATAGGGCGAGTGAGATGAACTGAAGATGCAAAATCTCAATTCAGGTAAGTGCAGCAATAAATTACGCAGGATTTATTTCAGCATTGCATTTCTATTGAAGCAAAAAGAGCTTTTGAGGAAATATACGTTTTAACTTCGAAGCTATATTTACATATATATAGTTTTGATTCATATGATATATATCATATGAATTACTTAAAGCATCGAATGATCGTGTGGAATTGTTTTCGAATCTTGAATAATGTTAAGAAACTAGAATAAGAGCCACCGCGGATGGTAATGCGTAAAGATTAATTGTTCGCGAAAATTTAAATGTGCACGAGGCATATGCATATGTTTTACTTGGTACATTTATCAAGATATAGATATAGATATAGATTTATCAAGATATAGATATATAGATTCTCAATTTTGAGAATTCTATAAACCCTCTTTACCTCCCTAAAGAGATTTTCGCGAGCAATTAATCTTTAAGAAAAATTTACGCATTAATCAAGATATAGATTCTCAATTTTGAAAATTCTATAAACCCTCTTTACCCTCCTGAAGAGATTTTCGCGAGCAATTAATCTTTAAGAAAAATTTACGCATTACCATCCGTGGTGGCTCTTATTCGCTATTTTCTTATCGTGTTGTTTAAGTATATATAGAGCCTAATTCCTTTCAATTTATTGAATAATGTTATTCAGTTATCGCAAAATCTCTCGATAGACAAGTACTCGACACATTTGTTACTATCATCTCACTCTATTGTCTCGCTAAAAGGCACAATAGACCCGATCGCGACACGTTGATTGTTTAGGTAACAAAGAAAAAGAGAGAGTCGCGCACTTCTGACCATCGAGACGAATACTTACGAGGGTCTTCATCGTGTCGACCGGGAATGCTTGAATGTGCCTACGGTCGACTTCGGCAGACTTTATATATACGTCTCCCAGGATCTCCGCGACCGCGCCCGCGCTTGATCCCTTCGAATCATATCCGTTGACGATGGTCTCTCGTTCATTGTGTAAGAAGGTCACCATCCGACACACCCACCCCTCTTCGGACCCTTTACATGACCCACGCCAGGAACTAGAACCTCTGGCTTAGAAATTTCAGAAACAACCTCCTTTAACTAATCCGTAAAGAGCACGTTTAAACTCACTAATTAAACATAATTGCAGGCATTCCGTTCAGTTTACTTTGCAATGAATGTTTCGAAATTCGAGACATATATCAAATAGTTATGATTGAAATATTTTTTTAATTGACTGATATATCTGAAATAAATATAATTTTCTTTATTTTTTTTCGTTTGGATCGATCTGTGTAGATTGATATACTTAAAAAAAATATATATGTGGAGTGTATTTCTCTTATTTTTAAAAGGACCATGGAAGTATAAAAGACAAAGAAACTTGATTCTAATTTTTTTAATAATATCAATTATTTTTCTGAATTATATAATTTTTAATCTTTTTTTTTCTTCTTCAAAGAAGAAATTCATTATTCTTCAAAAGAGAAAACATTTTATCTTCTTACATATGTACTTCATTCTATACACATCTATATGTTGCTGAATAAATCTTTCACACTTTTCTTTGTTACGAAAGTTGTCGCAGTGACATTTATATCTTTTTTTAAAATCTCTTTTATTTTTAACGAATAAAGAAGTTGGCTATACAAATAAATATCTGTTCAACAGGTTTTCATATTTTCTTGTTACAAGTGAAGTTGTTTTAATTGAGATCATCCAATTTAATCTTTCAAATCATGCTTACGTCTGCAATGGAATTCTGTGAATTATACAATAATTAGCATTTTACATAGTCACACTCGACAACGTTGGTTCCTCGAATACGACTTCCATGAAGGAAATTCTAGGAAAAAGTTAAAATGAATTCATTTGGCGCCAGAGCTTCGAAAAATGATGTCTCTTGCATGAAAATTCGTCGATTTCCATATCTAGGCGGAAGATAAATAGCGGTGAAAATTAGTTTTCAAAATATCAGCTGTCATGCATAAATTTCCAAAACAAATTGTAAACAAATTGCTTGACATGTTTTGTTTCATACTGTATTTTAAGAAAGAAATTTTTAGAAGTCATCGAGTCATATTTTCAATTAGAAAGAACGATGCACATAAATCATTTAATAAAAAAAATAGTTTTCTTCTATAAAACTCACTGAAATTGTAATTTTGCACGCGTTTTTTCGGGCTTTCCGAATATTTGCAATAATTATATCGTTCCATTCAAAGTAAACTATTGACAAGACTTACACATATTAACTTGCTCTCATTCCGCGGCATACTCTGCGAGTTGCATAACCGTGTCGTAGAAACAAAGCGATATGCCTTACATCATCTCCCGTAACAAATCAGTTATAATCAGAGAAAATTGGCAATTTTCATCAAATTGAGAATAATATACTTCTTTGAAGAAAATCCGCTACTTGGATTTTGAATCTGAATTGCGTGACCACGTAGCAGGATAGGTCAATCGGGCGATTGAGTCATTCGAGAGAAGGGCAATCGAGCCTTAACCCCAAAGATTACAGATTATATACAAGGTGTTCTATAAACTCGTTGATATATCTCTAATAAATTTAAAAAGATTTGTGCGTAATTGAGTTCATTAAATTTAAAATCACTAAGAAATACTATAATATGTGCAAGCTTATTGAAATATGGAGAATTAATTCTCGTGTTATATGCGTATATCGTGCATGTATAATTTAATTATACATTCTGCAACGTTATACATAATGATGAGGACGATTTCATGCAAAGTAAATTTGATTATATATGGTAATTATGAGAACCACATTCGTGAGATTGCATATCTATTTATGTAGTCGTTTGATTACACTTAGGTCAATAAATAAAGTTTGTGTTCAATGTATATATATTAAAAAATAAGTTTACGTCTTTAATATACAAAGATAAATATTCGACAATAAAATTGCTAAACAATCTTTCACAATACTAATTGTTTCACATACTTCAATCATGATTAATTAAATTTTCTATTCGGAGCGTTATTGCATATTTTCGAGATAATAATTCTATATTTTAAAATATGAGAAAGAGAGAGAGAGAGAGAGAGAGAGAGAGAGAGAGAGAGAAAAGAGGGGAAGAGAGATCTTATATGCATCTTGTCATAAATGCAGCAGCTTGTAATATGACGAAGTTCTAGGTTGCAATTTATGCAAGATGCGCAAGGTGAATCGAGACGCGAGCTGGCTGGGAAAGAGCCGCGCTCTCAGGAATTAATGTGTTCTTCAATGCGCACGATATATAACCGATGAAGCCAGCCGACATCGCGCATTCGACCTTTAATGGGCACGATGAAAGACGCGATCTCTTGAACGCTCTAATTCCACGCGAACATCACGTTTCTGGTCACAATTACGAAAAAGACCGTGAGAGTTCTGGATTTTCACATTTCTAGGAAAAGAAATATTTCTCGCATATAAAGAATCTCTTCTGCGATGTTATCATTTTATCTTGTAATGTTATATATATATATATCTATTATTTTCTTCTAAATTAGTTTTTTAATGATATTTATTTTTTAATAATATTTATATACAATATATATAAAAATGTTATAAAAATGTAAAATAAAAAGTTTGGATTTCATTTTTCGCTTAAAAAGTTTCAAGCATAAATTACGAATATGTAAGTTTCCAGATGAGTTGCTGCTTCAGAGAAAATGGTCGGTAAATAAGTATTTTTTATAAGCGAAAAATTAAAATTTTTATAAGAGCGAAAATTAAACATTAACTTGATCCACTTGGAAATTTGCATACTCATAATTTATGTCATAGATCTTATTTTAAAGTATAAATGAAGTTTAATCTTGAGTTAAAAAAATTTTAGCAATAAACCTATAGCAATTTTTTTCGCCCTCTTTGTTTTAAGATTTATTTAAACATTTTTTATATAAATTCAAATCTTATCCATTTTTAATAATAGCATTTTAGTGTCAGATCAATATCGAAGATACTATAACATAATTTTTACATTTCTTGTGAATATAATTATTCAAGACAATATATAGCTGAGATCTCAAGATAGAATTGTTTCTCTCTTTCTCTTTTCCAAAATCAAATTATTCAATTGATATACAAGTTTAAAAATGTACACAAGATGATTTTCAAAACACAAAGCACAAAGCAAGTTAAAGAGATGCTTTAAACGCGTTATTAAACGAATAGGGAGCGAACGTGGGTATTCGCGAAAAAGAAATCGGAAATTCGACCTTTATAAGCATGCTCCTTTCCTCTTTAATTGCGTTGTAAAACGCTACATGTCTGTAAATGTTTCACAAAGCGTTGCACCGCTGTACGACTTCATTCGTAGCATCACGTTCTGAAAATTCGTACTTGAAGCGTACATGAAGCGGTTGAAGGTGGTACGGTTGCCCCGCCGCGATTGAGCGTGATCAATGCTAATGGTGAGACTGACATTTGCAGTCATTGTCTGCAGCGCAATACAGATGCAATGCATAGCAATGTTTATAGGAGCATGTAACCTACTCGCCGCTCTGCGTGAGACCATGAGAAGTATAAAATGTTGCCGAAGTTCAGCTCTTTTTTTAAAAAAAAGGAGAGAGATTACTGTAATTAATTATAAGGGTAATTAAAAGTTTTGTAACTGCGCTTGAAATATTCAAGACTGTTTGAGATCCCTTTCTCTCTTTTTTTTCTCTTTATCTAAGAGAGTATAAATATTTTTTTCTCATAAATTTTATTTATTCTTCAAGAAAATGAAAATGTCTCTCTTTATACATAACTTATATTTTGTTAATATATGATCCATATTGGTGAGAAGTTTTCCCTGATATTTATACGAGAAATTCTCTCTGAATTGACCTTGATCGTAAAAATGGGACGATCTTATAATACTTTGTGAATAAATTCTTCTGGGAAACGCATATAATATAGAATCGTACACCCTCGAGAGTGAAAGGACCGCGCCTCTTCGCATCCGGCATGATAGGCTTCCATCTCTGTTGATTATTCCACGACGGTCGCGCATTACGAAAGATATATCTTCTAGGACACAATTTACGACACTTAAGCAACAACATCACATAATCTTGCTTATAGTTTCCTCCTTCTTCATGTTTTTATGTGATCGTTCAGCGTAGAAAATCGTATGAGAAGCAATCTGCGTAGTTTTATTTCGTGATTTATGCTTGAAAATGATTTTTAAACATACACTGAGAAAAATATCCGGTGAAAAGGTAACGAACGAATATTATACCGACCACTTTAATCGAAAAAAAAGAAACCGGTCAGATATCCAATCAGAAAATATCGATCGATCGGATATCTGATCAGAAAGTTCAAAATTCGCAACTTCCGATTAAAGTGATCGGTATAATATCCATTTGTTACCTTTTCATCGGTAACGAATGGACATTTTTCTCAGTAGACATTAAGATTTCATTTTCACAGATCTAAATTTATTAATTAATAAATTCAAATCTTTCTCAATAATTATTTGTATTAAAACGTATTATATGTATTAAACATATTATATTATATGAATATGCCTTATTTTTTTAGGATTATTTATTTTTTCATCGAAATTATAGAACGTAATATTCATTAATAAATCAAAAATCTAGCTGCTGAGTATCTATATTCAAATTGCTTCGAAAAGGTAAACAAATTTTTAAAGAGAAATGCCACTGCATGAAACAAGATAATGTTTTGTAAAACATGTAATGTAAAACATTGCTATTTTCTGGATAATAGCGCTATAAATTATTTTTCAATCTCTACATCCATGGAGTAACATTCATGTTTTCAATATTTATACGCGAATTTTTTAATAATGATTTAATGGGTAATTAGATGGAATTAAAAATTATAACTTTTCATTATTTAAAAAATTAAAAATTGATATTTAATCTATCTTTAAAAAAAAATGTAAAGTTTGTCATTATTTAATAAATCCATTTTATATTTGAATTTCATATTTATGTATTCCAAAGAATATATATATATATATATATATATATATATATATATACATATATATATTTCTATTAAATAAATACAACTTTTTCCCCTATTAAAGCAGTGAAAATCTGTAAAGCAGTTTTTTCCGTCTTATAAAAGAACTAAAAATAAAAAAAAAATAAAAGGTTGGAATAAAAAGAGGAACGCATTCACATTTCATATTCTACCACATCACCAATCGGTGTTCCAACCATAAAAGAGGTTTCATTTTATTCTGAAGCTTATATAGCACGTGTTTGCATTTTTTTAAATTTTATTTTTTGTTTATTGTATCACGAAACGTAAAAGTAGTAGTCGTTCAAAGTACTCAAAGTATTCAGCGTATTCGAGAGAGAGAGAAAGAGATATATATATATAATTTTTTTATAAACGTTTAACGAAAATTATGCGACGAAGCTTCATTATTTTTTCTTTCTGATAACGCTGAGATGTAACAGAATACTTAATTCATTGTATAATAGTTGCAACCGTCGTAAAAAAGTTGAAACCTCTTGCATGTAAAAATAATCTCTATTAAATTAATTATTTCCCAATTATTTTTTATTTCACACAAGAAATTACTTCCTATATTTAAGCTAAAATTATTCACTTTTGATTATAAAAACCATTATTACTTAATTCCTTTGATTTAATTAACATCGTTAGCGCACTATTACATCACATTTATAGCTACTTTTATTGAAGTTAATAGTTAACGACTAATCGATCATTAAATTTTATAATCTTTCTTGGAAAAGATACATTACGCTTATATATTTTAATATATCTAATAATATATCTATAAATATATTATTTTATTCTTTAATATATTAATAATTATGCTCATGTATATCATCTAGGAGCATATAATAATAATAATAATAATAATAATAATAATAATAATAATAATAATAATAATAACATCTAATAATAAATTAATACTTTTATCAAATTTCTATGTATTTCATGTAAAAGTGTTACGATATTTTTTCGAACATTTCGAGAATATTACAACCGAGTAACTTTTCGTGGAACAGAGGCAAGTACTTTTTTGCGGTTTTAATGATCTATTAAGCGCACAAATTAAATACAATGGTAGAACTTTGAAACGAGTCGTACCGGCTCTTTAAACGGACATTAGCAAAACAAATTTCTTTATTAAAGCAGATTAACGCAACAGGCGGTCCATTTGCAATCTAATGTTTCATTAAAAGCTGGTTTCTGATCCTTCCAGCGTTTCCCTGCTTTACAAAGTCGACAACTTAATGCTGAATATAACGAATATTTCTAAAGATATTCAAATACATTTCATCTTTAACGATATTTAATAGTAATATCTAAAAAACACATTTCTAGAGTCATATTTCTAGTTTATTAGAATAAAAAGCTCTCTCTTGAACTACACAGACACATACATACACAGACACATATATATGTGTGTGTGTGTATATATATGTGTGTACATATATATATATATATATATATATATATATATATATATATATATATAAGCTAATCTTATAAATTATATTTAATATTATAATAATGTATAATAATTATTATTTTTTGCTTAATTTGAGGCAAAACTTGATGCTAAAAAGGAATCTTAGAAGATATGTTTAAAAACTAAACAATTTCTAATCTGTGCTTTATAGTTAAGGATACTTTAAGAATTTTGAAGATGAGGAAATAAGGAATTTTCCACATAACAAATGGAAAAAAAGATATAATATATATCTATTATATAATATTTTAATATTAATGCACACATACAGATAAATTTTCTAATAATATATTTGAATGATGATTATGAGAGGTTATAATAAAATTTTAATCGAACAACTAATAAAAACTAATTATATTAAAAGCGAATAAAGTGAATTGAGAAGTACAATGAGTGAAGTAAAGGAAAGGCAAGGGAGTATGATCATTATAAAATGTGCTGTGGAAGGTATGTTTGATAAAAACAAGAATGAGTTTTAAATACTGATGCTTTATTTTATATAAAGTATTGTATAAATGTATAAACGCTATAAATATGTGGTATCTATCTATGGTGGTGGTGGGGTGCTAGTCGTGATCGCAAAGAAAGGGTATGACGAGGGCGGGCGGGGTCGGAGGCCGGCGGCGGCGAGCCATCTATTTACATTCATTCACTCACAAAAAAGGCTGACCTACCATAATCTACCGGTCTCTCCTTTTCACTAACATATAACACGATTATATAATATATGTGTAATTGTGTGTAAATATATACGAATACACATATATGGTAATATGGTGTATGTGTGTGTATGTATGTGAGCGCGCATGTAGCAATGTGTTCATATATATATATGTGCGAAAATAATAGATAATAGTATGTATACATATATATATAAGAAAAACATATATGTGCATGGACGAGTATGTAATAATAATATGTATGCTTGGGGAAAGTGCGGCGGTAAGTATAACAACATGCGGGAAGGTGCGCTCACCTCGGGCAAACGCGACCGACCCAAAAGAAAATAAGAAAGAAGTAGTAAATATGTATGTGAAGAGCAGCGGCCTTACGGATGGTGGAAGACGTAAGAGAAGAAGGGCTTAGTGTCGGAGCAACGGTAAGTGTTCAGAAAACAGAACAAATCCGGTTGATCCGACGACGAAGTACCAAAGCTTGTCCATTTGCCAGGCCCATGGCGGTGCGGCGTGTAAGGCGTAACACGTGTGTGCACGGTTGATTTTGTTTGCACGCAATTTGTAACTCGGAATATACGCGTTGTTGAATGATAAGTCCAAGAGAGAGCGATGTTTCGCCGATTCGCGGGCGAATGTTCGTCGAGAGGCGACGAGATGTTCGAGTAAGCAGAGATCGGTGAATGCGGCACGAGTCATTTCTTGCCTTTATCGTTGGTCTCGTGAGATGAACGGTAATTGACTAAATTTTACCCGGGTTTATGACGGGTCGAGAGCGAGTGGAAGAAACAAAACGCGAAACCGCGAATCATGAGTAGCCGAATCTCATTTGTTGTCATCTCCGGGAGAATCCGATCCGACAAGGCGCGTCTTCTTCGAGTTGCGCTCCATCGATCGTTTTCGCGTTTCATGTGTGTGATTCCGAGTGATCTATCGATCATATCACTGGCGCCAGACGCGCTCCGACCATGTTCCGAGACTGGACGAAGCTTTGGGAAGAAGACGTTGAGCGCGTTTGAGGATCGTTCAAGACCGGTAAGTGACTGTGGTGGGTTTGCCGCCGTCGCCGAGCCGAGATCGCTGGGGTCTTAAAACGTCTACCATTTGCCAATGGGCGCCGGGATGACGGCTCCGTGAGAGCCGAGTCCAGCGTGGATGGCGCCAGATGGTCCGTTGATCACAGCAACTCCGGCATCACCACCACCGAGAGCGCCACCATATCCACCAGCACTACCGCCAAGGACAGCAATGGCACCAGCACCACCACCGAATCCACCTCCTAAAGAAGATATCATTAGCAATGGATTTTCAAATATATTTCACTGATAGAGAAAGAAAATATGAAAAGAAGAAATTAAATATTAATTTTAATAAAGTAATACAATTTGTTTGTACGATCGGTAACTTACCGAATCCTACTCCAACACCTCCACCGGGCGCAGCGTTGGCAGCAGCTCCAGAGCTTCCGTCATCACCGTTGATTCCACCAGATCCGGCGAAGAAGGCAACACCACCATAGCTAGGTCCAACGAGGTTAGCAGTAGCCTGGGACGGTCCAACGAGGGTGGCGGTTCCTTGGGAAGGTCCAACGAGGGTGGATGGGCCAGCAGCAGGTCCTACAAGACTGGCGGGTCCAGTGCGAGGTCCACCAACAGACTTGGCGCCCTCCTGAGGTCCTACGAGATCAGATGGTCCGGTCTGGGGTCCAACGTTGGCCTTGGGTCCCTCAGCGGGTCCAATGTCGGACCTTCCGCCGATGACTCCTGCGAGAAGAGCGAGCGATCATTCAAAGTCCACGCATTTTGCATTGTTGGCAGTAAAAGTTGAAACTTGGATAGGCAGTTACGCACCACCAGAGACAATTTGCTGAACTCCAGCAGCACCAGCCGCCGCCGCCGCACCAGCAGCATAGCTGGCACCAAGACCACCAGATCCCAAGCTAGAGGCACCACCCTGGAGGGAGGCGGCGGTTCCAGCACCAGCGGCGAGTCCACCGGTCAGACCGGCACCACTTCGTACACCGTGTCCGGTGATGGCCAAACCGGCGCCACCGTAACCGCCATAACCGCCGTAACCACCGCCATAACCACCGCCATAACCGCCGTGGGCGATTCCAGCGCGGGCCGTCGCTACCGCTAAGCAGGCGAACACAATCTGGAAGAAAAGTATGAAATGATTTTCACTGAGTTTTGCGTGATCAGATATTCGATCAAGACTTTTAGATCTTAAAAACATTAGATGAGTATTACACAATTTACGGAAACGCGTCGTTGAGTGGCTATCGCTATTACGGATCTAGATTTCCATTGGCTTGGCGCCGATTACCGGGCATAAGCAACATAATCGCGGCGGCTTTCACTTTTGATTTCCGCGAACGTCGACTCGCGATTGTTCGCGAAGAAATTCCGAAACGACGGAAATGGCATCGCGCGAGAGGAAGTTTCTAAATGATCTCTTCAAGATGATCTCGAAATCTCTCCTCGACATTGCGTTGCAAAATGCAGTGAGAAATGCGCGCAAATGCATCGAACGACGAGATGAAATATCCGTAACTATTCGCCATAAGATTTCGTGATCGATTCGATATCGCTACGCGATTCTCCCTTCCTCTCTCTTGCACATACATCGGTTATCCTAGTCACCATACCTAATGACCATATTAGGAAAAGAAACTCTTCCAAGGTATCCGCTAATAGGCCGTGTTGCACGCGCAAACGCGTATCGCCGAACCGTGGAAAAAGTGCAGTCGCGATTGCATAAAATCCGCGCTAGCTAGTTAGTACGAATCAACCGATGCAAGACATTTCACGAGGTTAATAATTAACCGGCTGATTAAACTTGCTTTTATTTAGTAAGACCGATTTATACATCGATTATTAAGAGATTGAGAGACCCGTGACTTTTTTATTAATCAAGCAATTTCGAGAATTCTGAGGAATTTTCGGAAAATCGTGAGATTTAGATACGTATCGGCAACATGTGATTACGTCACGTCTCGCGAGATACGCTTGAATCCGTAATGTTTTGCGGCACGTAATACGGGAAGTGGCGTTTAGAAAGGAAATGTTTCACCCATGCCGAGCAATCGACCGATTAGATATATCGGTACTGCCATACGTAACCGATATTTCGCGATCGCGTGCGAGAGTGGTATTAGACGGCGGCATGTGTCACGCCCGATTGGAGACCGTTGCGAACTTAAATGGCACCGCGGTCTGGAATTATGCATATCTAACGACTTCGCGGAACTTTCACATCCGCGGAACGTAAACGAATCGACTATCACCTCAACCGCGCTCGTGTGACGTGGCCGACCGAGCGTTCCCGCGACCTCGCGATCGGAAAAGGATCGATCGTGTGCCGATTTCAAAATCGTTCGCACGATCGAGTCGCTTGCTCCGTCACTTCCGTCGGCATTTGCGAAAACATTACGAGATAATGTCTATCGCAATGCAGTCGGAATTATCGAGAGTATTACGATAATTAATCGAAAAATCCAACGATTAACGAAATTAACATGTACTATATTTTTTCAGGGGACAAACGAAGCGGGGAAAGTAACGTAGAGAGTGACAAGATCGTGGTATTTTGTGAATGAAGATGCACCGGTAATAGAACCGGTCCGCTTACTCAATAACGAGGATGATGCTGCTGCGACCGGTTTCGCCAAGAGCGGTTGGCGCGCGATGCGGTAAGATTTCTTTGTTTTATGAATGAAAGTCGTGTCAGTTTGTCTGTTTGCGTTCGTCGGAAGAAACAGAGAGTATTCCAACCGTGACATTGAATCATCGCGGTCGCAGTAAGAAGCAAAGAAATGCAACGGTACAATGGAGACGCATTAGTAGACTTGGATATGTATTGATCCGAATGAAAGCTTTCGAGCTTGTAAGACGGTCTTTATCTTTCGTTTGCAAATCCGATGTATTCTAAAAGCAATCTCGTATTATTCTATTTCTTGTTTGATTTTAATTAAAAAGCGTCAGAGTGAGACATTTAAGGACCGAAATAAGCAAAGAAAAACTTTCTCAGCGATTAACAGAAAAATTACGAGTAATATTGTTAAGAGAGAAAAGTCGAAGTAATTTAAAGATCGTTCAAAGTTTTGAAATTGACACTATTCACGGTAGCGAATGAAGACAATCCGATTAAAGGACTGATGAACTCGAAAAAACACATAATTTTCAAGTAAAATTACTCGAGAAACTATTTGTTTGTCAGAGTAACCAAGACGCGAGGATATGTGCAAACAGCAAAATCTAATAAAGTCCGGCCGAGATCTCAAAGAGACTCCGAGTTAAACATCTCGCGAACACCTCACCAACCCTAAGCCATGGAATACTCACAAAGGCCTTCATGTTTGGTGTGTGTATTGGGCTGGTAGTCCGGTGAATGACTGACTTGGGCCGGGTCGGCGGGCCTTATATACGCCTAACTCTACTCTGGACACGCTCCACAATCACCATCCTTTCGAAAGCAAGCAAGGCGCTCCACCACCCTCTCCTCCAGAAAAACTATAATCCACGCCGGGCCCCCGAGCGGTCGTCGCAAGCGATAATCCCACCGCCTGCTTCGAGGGCGAAGGGGGGTCCCTCCCGTTTAACGGCAACGATGTGGATAGAGATTGCCGTTGTAAGTTGTATCCACGTCTAATACGGAGCAGCCTTCTATTCTCCTCTCCTCCCCCCGTCAGATCGGCGTGGACTACACGCTCGACTTGTACGCCGCACCAAGTGCAATCGAGCACCACCCAGGTTACATGGTCACCTATGATACAACTCTCTTTCTTGCAGATATGGTGCATGCGAATGGTTCAAACAGCACGGAATCTTTCCTGGCCACGACAGACGGCGCAGGTGCAGTGTTGATAACAGCAACAGAAACCCCGGATAATTGTCACTTTAGCTAATTGGATCATCTCTCGTAATACATCGTCGTCCAGCATTCGCAGAATAAAACCATGCAGGTTTTTAGGTGATGGAAGACGTTTTCCATTGAAGTGCTCTCATGATAGTCTGTGATGTTTTCGGAAAAATCAAGGACAAATAATATTGCTTTGCGTACTAATCATGATAAAAAAGAAAATAATTGAAGAGCAAAAGAGATCAAAAGATATATCTTTGGAGATTGTTGTATTGCAACGAGACAGTCTATAAAGAAGTGCATACTATATACATGCATAATTATATTTGTTAATGGGACAATATGACAGCTAATGAAAATTATTACAGCATTCTGTGATAAAGTCATATTCCCTATATCTTAGCCTTTTATAATTTTTTGTTGCAATTTTAATGCTAGAAAAATTTGAAAAGACCACTTAATAGAGAGTTACGGTGATTGGTAAATAATACTCTAATCTTGAATTATAATAAAAAATAATATTGAATTATAATAAAAATAATATTGAATTATAATAAAAAATAATACTCTAATCTTGAATTATAATAAATCCTCAGATGATCAAAGACACTGCATAACACGATTATTTCAACAGCACTCGTTTTAATATAAGCCGACTCTGAGCTTTTGATTTTTTTCATTCAAAATGTAGAGTGCTTTGTGCAATAAATTAAAATCGATACAAAATGTTAAATAATCGAAAGTTATTACTATTCATGAAAATTGTAATCTTTACGCTCAACGTCGGAATAAAAATCACGATAATGCGAGCTGAAATTTTCAAATTTACATTTGAGCATGAACAGCTGTCACACGAGAAGTTTGTCTCCATCTAGAAATATCAGAAGGAAAGGAGATCCAAGGATGGCAAAGCGCAATCCTGATTGCGGTCCGCTCATTACGCTAGAAACGAGGCGCTCGCATCGTGAAGGAGTTTCACGTTTGGCGCGAATGCTGAAACGTTCTAAAGAGTTGGAATTACGGGTCGTTAAATGGCTTTAAGAGACCTGAATTCTTTTCTAAATGGATTGCTTGCCGCCGCCGCCGCTCCAGCTCTGTCGGTTGTTACTTATTACCTCAACCCGTTAATTCCAACTGAAAGCTGGAAATAAGATAGCAAGATCTAAGGCCTAAAGAATTGTCTGCTATTGTGAGCGATTGAATTACGACCGTCGTATAATACTCGACGAGCCGATCATTTCCGAATTGTATTAGCCAATTACATTTGTTATCTCAAAATACTTATAAATTGTCATTTTATGGGTGTACCAGCTGATTTTATTTTTATGATATACATAAACATATCATATATACATAAACAGCTATATTGCTACGATAATATTTTAATAATATCGGATATATTTCATAGAAATATTAAAAAATACTATAGAAATATTAATAATATACAAATATTTATAATATTAATATTATATAATATTTATAATATTAAAAAATATTATGAACATTTATAATATTATTATTATTATATTAATAACGTAATATAATAATATTATAAATATTATATGAAAATGTGTCCGCCTATTGATTATATTGCTGAGCAAAAAATGATACATGTACATGTAGTACATTAATTAAAAGCGTGTTAAAAACTATTTACGTTTATAAATGTGTAATTAAAATGTAATAATCTACAAACATTAGATTCATTATCGCATACGTATGTTTAGCGCTTTTCTTATAAACTTTCTTTTTTTTGAACTTTCCATAATTTTATGTCTACGTAACAATAGCGATGAGCGATTGCAAACAATTTCAACCTTAAAAGTGTTGAAGTGCGACGCGTCAAAACGTAACGCGACTAATTGCATCCCAATTAATTAGTTTTCATTTTCGCACGATGCCCCGTTTATCATACGAGCCGCGACTTTTCCGGCACGCGCGAAGTGAAAGCCATTATATTATTTGGCCGACCGCGAAAAATGTCGATCTATTCGCGAAAGTCGCCCGCGCCTCGTATCTTTTCTCGTTCGCCATCGACCGGTTCTGAATATATAAACGCGACTAGTGGGAGCTAGTAGTTAGCTGTTTTCGATCTCACCCTTCAAATGAGTCGAAAATCCGTGCAAGTGTTAATTAACCCGTTAACTGATTAATCGCCGAATTACTTAATCAGCAGCGAACAATCGTGTCACTCCCTTTTTTTCATCACTCATCGATTTATTGACGCGCTTCGTTTGCAACGATTGAAGAAACGAATTCCACACGATTATCCGCGATCGATCGATCCTTTCGAGACGACTTGTGATTTCGCTGAATCCTACGGAATAATTATTAACTAATTTGTTTTCTCCCTTTTGTTGGAATATTTTTGCGATTCGATTGCGAGAGATAATTACGTAATTTCGATTTTTATGCTTTTGGAATCACGTCCCGGAATTCAGTTCCGCGCCCCTATTTTGAATTATTGAACGATTTTCACGGATCGATGGAGTATCGATTGGCTCGCGTGGCCAATATTCCCAGATACATTTCTGTGATAAAGCGAACTTTCTCGGCGACATGCAGACCCGATATGTCCGTGAATTGAAATGGAGATGCCGAGATTTGAATGGGAAGAATGATGTCGCGAGATAGAATTATTTCGATATAAAAATTACTTCATCTCAACAGTTTATTTATTCAAATAACTTGATGTATACAAGACGGTCGCACAAATCAAACATCATTTAGTAACTTGTTGTAATATATCGTTTTGAAACTGTGATTATTCATTACGTAATAACAGAATATGAATAATACTCGAAGCATTAAAACTCCTACATGTGATATTTTCATATTAAATTACTATTTGAGAAAATGTCAATAAGCCAGTATTAACCAGTTACTAACTACGTAAAGTTATTATCTTCTTGATACTGGATTTTGAAGACAAGTCTACATAATATTCAGTCTATATAATTTTTGTATCCTTCTTTAATTTATCACATATTTTTCAAATTTTTGTTTGTTCGTATTTTTTCTTCTGTCTTATTTTGTTAACTCATTTTATTTTTTTTATTTCAATGTCTACATATATTTATTCTAAAAAGCATTAACACGCATATTATATTGCTAGGTAATTTTCTGAATTTTTCCTGAAATCTCTTTTATTTAGGCAATTTTACAAAATTAATTATCTGCCGTAAAATTTGTAATTATGATGTACATTCTTTTTGCCAAGCGTTACGCAGATACATACTTTCTCTTTCTCTCTCTCTCTCTCTCTTTCTCTCTCCTTTTCTTTCTCTATCTATCTCATCTATATTATATATTTATTTATTCAAATCAGAAATTGCAATATCTCGCGCGACGCAGTCGCTGTATGCAGGCTTATGTATTCCATCTCGATATATCCCTGCTAGCTCAATTTTCGTGAAGAATACTCCTCGTCTAGGGTGACGACTCCCCACACGTATACGCACACGCGTCGAAGTCTCCGCAACATTGCGTTTGCAAAACGATGCCGACCTCACGCCGTGACGGCGCGCGTCGCTGAGCGCGCGTTCTGCGCTTTTGCACCAATTTTTACATAACACGAGGATGTGAAACTAGAGAAATTTTATTCATGAAACAGCACGAGCGGTGTACAAGCACACGAGATCCATGGGAAAATTTCTTTCTATTGTAATGTAACATGATAGCGCGATATTACCAAAACTATTCATCGATGCGCAATTCGATTAATATTTTATCACTTTTGTATAATCAATCTGAATCTATTTCAATGATTAGGCAAATAACTCGAATATTAATTCGAAAAATTTGTATGATCGAAATAAATTATTCGAATAATTCGATATGTATCAATTTCAGTTTCAAATTCGAGCGGAATTAATCAGTTCAGATACAAATTTCCGAGCAACCATATGTAAAAATATATTTTTTTTAATTTATTTCTACAATAGAGAATTCAATCATCGCAAAATCATAATTGTAAAGTTATGGTATTAAATACTGTGTCAAATTCAGTTAATTAAATGGATTTAACATAAGTCTATCAATGATCGGTTCATTGATTAATTCAAATTACAGCGCTAATTGTATTAAAGATTAACCTAATTTCATTAGGTTGAAACGTGTATTGTGTTTCCATTTCTCTGTTTCGAGCAACATTAGAATGATCCATTTGCTTACCATATTACCGAAACAGCACTGCATATGCGATTATACATTCTATACTAATTGTTTCATTACTGATCTAATTTGCAAAACGCTTTCACAAGCTATCGAGCTATGAAATAGAAAGAAAAGGATTGCGTACAACGCTATATATTTAATTATACTATTTACTGTGTCATAATGAGGTCAAATGAATCTATAATTATAACTTCGATTTATAAGTAGATATCTTTATATATCGATATCTTTATATATACATATGTATGTGTTTTTAAATTTAAAATACATAGTAAAGCACATATATTGTTACAAACAATATCTATTTTGTCAGATTTATAACAAATTTATGTGATATAGATATGTTTGAAAAATAAAATTGTAGCAATATTAAAAGAAAAGTATATTGCCTTCTAAACAATTTCATAAAAAAATTTCTTATATCAGCATTTTAATCATTTCTTATATCAGCATTTTAATCATTTAAGTCATCGCTTTATATTGACATAATATACGAATGGATTTGCAAAATACAAGTATATAATAGCAGTCGAATTTCTGTCGAATTATTTCGATTACTAAAATAAATGTAATACATTGTAATGCAATAGTTAATGTTAGTACTTCGACACATTCGATGTTTTTTTCATGCAGTAACTTTAATTGATTAAAGATTAAACTTTGATCGCTTTAATTCTAGCACGTTTGCTTCGATAGTTTGCTTTTTATTCTGTCTAAGTTAAAATACAGTTATTAAGTTAAAGTCAAAATTCAAATTATTAAATACAATATTTTAATTATTATTAAGAATACTGTAAAGAGAATAATACGTACTCATTTCAAATTTTTAATTGAAGTATTGAAGAATGTGTATATTACACTTTCGTCATATCTTAAAAATTACTTCGTGACTTTTTTTGAGGCAACATTTTTTTATACCATTTCAGTTTGGTGCGTGCTCTTGGTTTCATGATAGTGGCTTAAAATTTAAGTGTCAATTAAATTTTATCTTAACCGACAACAACGCAATTATTCGCATGCTTTAACATTAAGAAGTGGCCTGTAAGCTACACTTAAGTTTTAAGTAAAGACCTTATAGCTCAGTTTTACTGAGCGCACCATTATTACACCTTCAGTCACGTACCATAGATATCATTAATGTCGCTGAGTCTTCTTTTCAAGTATAAACTTCCGACGAAATCGCAAGGCTGCACTAGATGCTGAAAATTAACCTTCGCGAACCTCGAGTCAATTTACTGTACGCAGACTAGGCAGACTAATTTTCCAACGTGTTACATCGTTACATAATACGATCTGTACATGAAGTAGAGGAAAGTAGCATGCTACGATATATTGTAGCAATAAAGAGAACAGACAAAGATAGGTAAAATAATATATTTATTAAAATAATATATATATTAATATATTTATAGGTAAAATAATAATATATTTGAAGTGAAAATATTTTAGAACTATTATAATATTATTACATATACGTAAACTATTTTCTCCACTATGTTATAAGTATGATTAATGTAAAATAATTATTTATTTAGGTGCTTAGTTAATATTTTATTTAAAATATTTCCTTTTTTTCAAATGAAAGCTTCAAATATATCTATTTTTCATAGGAAGTTTTAAGTAATTAAAATAAATAAAATAATAAATTAAATCAATCAGTTAAATTTAATCAATTAAAATAATAAATTTTCTTCTTATGTGTATAAACGTATGGACACTAAATTTTTTGTTTCAATACCATTTTTCTAAATTTGTATTCATTGTAATTATTTCTTTTTTATACTTTACGTCTATTAGGTAAATTTTTTATTCATGCTTCATTAAGTTAATTAGTTATGTTTGTAAATTAATAGTAAATATATAAATAATATGTGATAAATATATAAACAATATGTGGTTTCTTTTAAAATAAAAATTAATTTTTAATACATATTTTTTCTGACTATCTCTTTACCATATAATATTTGAAATAATATTTCAATGCAAATTCTAAAATTTCAAATTATTTCACAAAAAAAGTATTTTTCATAATTTTTAAAAAATAATTATTTTAATAATTTCATTCATCCCGCTTCAATGAAATATTTCCCATATATATTTGTGTGTGTGTTTGTTTGGTGTGTGTGTGTGTATATGTGTATATACCTTTCACGGAGAATAAATTTTATTTTGATGAAATATTATTCAAATAATTATTTTCTCGTTGCTTTCGCGTATTTCTTAATAACAGTTTCTTTTTCAGGTGAAAAGAATTTATAATAAGGGAATGTTTTAGTCGAGGAAGTATCGGAATTTCGCCGCAGAGAGACGGGATGGAAAAACGAGGGCATATAGTGACGACGGATCAGCGCGATCGCGAGACGCGCGCTTCCACTTGCGCTCGCCACACTTCGTTGCAGCGTCGACCAAGCTAGGAAAGTAGTCTTACGCAATAAGGTGGAGCGCGGAATAGTGTTGGCTATTGCCGTTTGCAGAGCACAGAACTGCCCATCATTTCCGTGTTCTGTTAGCCGCTCTCGATCGTGAGCGCATAGTTCGTACGTGAATATCGCCACATTGGACGCATAGTGTAATCTGGTCGCTTTCATTGTGCACTTTTACGATGATCGGAATGTGTCCATTAATTTTTATCGTACTAATTTGATGAATAGCGAAGATAGTGTCAATCGATTAATCGCTCATATCGAAATTGAACGATAATGTTTCGCGGAAGAAATGACATATACCGAGGAATAAAGAAATTAATTAAATATGGTTTTGATTAAAATTACGAATAGCAAAAAGAAAAGATGGAGATAATTTAAAAGAGGAACATTTCGCTATAGTATAATTATTAAGTAGCCGGAGATTTTTATTCGTATCTTAAATAAAAATCTCAATCATAACTCTTTCAAAAACTGTCATGTAATTTTAATTTTTTTATAATAATCAATTTATAATAATAACAAAAAATATAAATTACTGAAGATTGTTAAAATAATTATGAGATATAAGTATACAAGTATTATTTTATGAATCCTAAATCATTTATTTATTAATTGACATGAATGAAGAACAGTATTAAAAAATAGCATTAGAAAAAAGCTTTGACAAATTTTTAAAAACTTAAGAAATTCTAATCTGCGCAAAGTGTTTTACAGTTTTAATTCGATACTTTTAATAATTAAATAATAAAGATATCACTCCTCCCTTGTTACCAATTATTTATAGATTAGCGTCGCTTATTATATATCTGCACAGCGTCAAGAGTCATTAAAAAAACATTAAGGATAATACACGATATTACGAAAGTGATTAAGGGAACTTCAGTTCCATAGGTCTCTTAAAGATGATAAAAATATATTGATTTCATTACGCCGCGTACAATGCCTGCAAGATTAAGCTAATGGAAGTTCGCATATGTTTCCTTTCTGCTCTATTTCATCCTATAGCACGCGAAATTGATGCATAAATTCAGGCGATCTTTTCAGAAAGGTTGAAAATTAAAGGTTTACCTGTTATCACGTGGCTCGTTTTTTTCGTTTTCACAACGAGAGCATAGTTGATCTGTGCGTCGATTGAATCTGTGGTTATATGCAAATCTGTGTCGTCATTTAAAATGGACTCGCGTTACTAAAATTCACCAGAGGGAAATTGCTACTAAAATTCGCCAGAAACTGCCCGAAAGCGTTGATAAGTTAATCGTTTAACAAACACACATACAATATATCGGTGTGTTTTTAAATTGAAACAGAGATGACGAGCAAATCGGTGCAATAACGTTTAAACCTTCAACGTCAAACTGCTCTTATAATTGTCGACGATGGATTCGTCAAATTGTATTTTTTTTAAGTCACTCGAAATGAAATCACTGTATAAGCGCTACGATTTAATTTGCTTTGTACAAAGGCGAAGAGAAAGGAAATCAAGAAAACGTAAAAGAGGAAGAATAAATCTTTTGTAGAAACGACTGGAAAAATTATTATTTCTGTATTTCAAAAGTCACGCCCATTCACGCATATGTTTGCATTAAATTGGCCTCGTTGTGGGACTTATGTAGATATGTACTGGATTTAAACGTTTCTGCCAGGGACAATCACTGACGATTTGTATTTAATCTGGTAGTCGTTATCTC
Organism: Camponotus floridanus; assembly: GCF_003227725.1. Lineage (NCBI taxonomy): Eukaryota > Metazoa > Arthropoda > Insecta > Hymenoptera > Formicidae > Camponotus > Camponotus floridanus. Next base: position 421,827 of record NW_020229248.1, read on the forward strand.
TTGGCTCTCTTGTTGTTCAGCATCTTTAGCTCTCGAGATTAACACAGTTAATCCTTTTATACGATCTGCAAGTTTACTTTCTGCAATAATGTATCAAGAAGAAAGACGCGAAAGATACTTATAATATATTTCTGAAAATATTTTTTTCTGAATCGATCTAATTAACATAATACCGATATTCTTTTTACAAAAAATAAAAAATAAAAATTGCAAGGATGCAAAATGTGGCGGTTTTTTATCTAAAATTTTATAATGCTTAGTTATGTGTGTCAGTTTCATTTCACGATGACAGTTGAGAATTTTATAATTTCATCGAAAGTCTTTCTCTTCTTACAAGGTCTTTCGTAATATTTTAATATAATTTATAAAGTTAGAGCAAAAGTTGTGCTTGATAATTAAAAAGTAAATAAAAAAATATTCTGTTTGCTTTTTAGCATACATATCTAGTAAACATAGCGTATTTTGCGGTCAGTATTGCATCAGTATTGCAACTTTTCCTTCGTAGAACTCGAACGAAAAATTTCTATCCAATCGACAGGAATAGTATATCACAGAAATTTACAGCTACAGTTACATCAGTTAATTATCATTTTACATTATTAAGTATAATTACTAATAACCAACAATAATTTTTAAAATAATAAATGTTTCATTTATCTTGTATTAAAAAAATAATATTATTTTTTAAATATATTATCTCATATTAAAATATATTGAAAAATATAATTCACAAAGAAAAAAGATATTATTGCAGTTGTTATTGTATATAAAGATCATATCTTGCACAGTGTATTATTTTGTATTCTTTGACGAGTCGAATATTATACATTTTATTGTTCGTTAGTATCGTTTAAAATCTAAACTTTAGCAATGATTAACAATGATATAAAACTGATCCTCTTTCTCAATAGATTCTAAGACCTTTGTAACATTTCTACATTTAACTTTGTATAGAATCGATCAAATTTATCTTTGATTTAATGCTTAAGATACTCGTTATCGAAAGTCTCCGTATCAAAGTTATTCATAGAATCCATGTGATTCTCTCTATTTTAGATAGTTCCATTCGATATAAGTTGATATCTAAAAATCTAATCGAATGAGTTTCTTCTAGAATACGAAAATGTTTTCACAGCTATTTACTAGAATGTATTCATCCGATTCAAACGACTATAAAGATGTAACAAACTTTTCTGATTCACTTGCGTTTCATGACGCAAAATGTTTTTCAGAGATTATTTTTATTATTAATTATTATATATACTTATTAAGAGGATATATATTAAAATAATAACAAAAGAATAATTTGATAGATTGTTTTATTATTTTTCCTTTAATGTCTGCTAATAATAAATACAATTCTTAAACCGGTTTAAAATTATTATATTTATTAAAAATTATACATAATCTTAATATATTTACACTGTCTCTTATAAAAAATCGCATATTGCAACACTTATTAATAAATATGATGAAGAAGAAACATTGCCAGTCAGATCAAATTTTTTTTAATATGTATTAACAAAGAAGCAAAATTTAAATTTAAGATATATTGATGTCATTCAAATAAAACTGCAATAAAATATGATAAGATATATTATTAGAAATATATTTATAATAATTAAAAACATCTCATAAAATTTGTTATTTTCGTCATGTATAATACATTTTATATTGTAGAAAATATTTAACAGTTTTCAATTAAGTTCTCGATTAAGAAGAATTAATTATAAATATTTTTTGAGATGAAGAGAAATTTTAAAAATCATGTTACATATTTAAAAATATTTAAACTTTTTATAAAAATATACAAATGTTTATATATATAACATACCTTTTTTTATAATATACAAATTTATTTATTTAATATTTCAGCTATCATGACATTTGAAAGAATCTTTTTATAAAATATATCGTACTTTTAAAATTCAATAATTTTTGTTTAATATTGTACACACAAACACATACTTATAAATATCATTTTAATAGTATTAGCTGAAAATTATATTGACGTTATTGTATCGATATTATTGCTCAGTTCTAAGGAGTGCGATCTTAATTAAAAGGTTGCTGCATAAGAAAAAAAAAAATAGAACTGAAATAGAATATATTAATGTAAAGACATTTCTATATAAGCTTAAAAAAGATTCTTGAATAATCTTTTATTTTCAGAATAAAATCTCGCCAAAAATATATGAGTATATATTAAAATTTGATATAATGAGTAATATCTGTGATAAATATATATACATATCATAAAACAGTTTTATTGGATTTGTAATATAGCTAGACATTTTATGGACGTAATAAATTTCCGAAAGTTGAAAACACATATTAAGCATCGCTGTATACATTTTATGACATTACACAGTATGTTTTAATGATTACATACAATATTGATATAAAAGTAAGATATGTAGGATCGCATTAGAAATTTTAAAGCGGATGAAGGAAAATATGTAATGTTAAAAGACCCATCACAAATAATATCTCCTAGACATTATGTCATATTTTATCTAAAACTATTTTGCCATTAATAACGAAACAAATCTGCCTAATATTTATTTTTTATACAGATTATTATTATAAGAATAAAAATCAGAACACAAAAATCACAACCGTACATATATCGATTGCTTGATGCAGATTCTACAAAAAGGGTGGAAAAGGAAGAGACTAATTAATTTACTTTTCCTTTGTATGACCGTCGCGAATTGGCAATCCCGATTAGCATGATCAGATCACGCGATCATCAAGCGTAGTGTGATTCAGTGGCTAATTACCAACTCATAGTCACGTTGCAGGAAGGAGCTGTAACATACTGTTAAAAGGAGGTTTTCGGAGCGCGTACTTTCATTACTTAACCGTATTAGGAAATCCGCGTTTTGATCATTTCGTCCTGGCGCGCTCGCTCTCTGTCAGCCTGATTAATCGCGAGGAAATTGAAAAACCGTGGCTGGTACAGCTCATAATTTTAACGTGGCGAATGCCAGGCGCGTGAGTAAAATTGGCAGGTAATTGCTTTATTCCAGTTATATCACTCGTACGCGCAGGTAAGTCAGTATGCGAATCAACGCGTCTTTTCTCTGATAAGCAAGTCTTTCGAAAGAGAGTATGCGAAGAATGTGATCTCCGCTCTTACGGTCTTTGCAGAGTCTAATTATCGAAATGTCGATATATAGAAATTTATTACGCAATCGTTAATTCTTTATAATGATTGTAATTGGTACAGTGGTGACTATATCTAATGAGTTACGTGTAATCAGCATCCCAATTTCATCTTCTGGTTCCATCTATTTCCATTTATAACGCACGCAATTATACCGAAGCAAACAAGATTTATAATCCATATCCGGATAATATATACAGTATCCTTATCTTTAATCATTGATATTAATATAAGCTTGAAATCAGACGAGCACATTTGACATTAAATGACATTAATATGCGATATTACGATATTTGCCATTAATAAATGTCAAGAATTAATATTCGTCAAAAATACGCTGAATGTATAAATAAACAATCTTGATCTTCTAATTCTGATTGAAAAAGACAGTGGCACTCATAGATACGAAATTACACGTTCGGGATTACGCGCGTAAATAGAAATGCCAAGTTCCGTGGAGACTTTCTCGCAGATAAAGCTCATTATACTATTCCGGTTCCCGGATAAATCAGGAAAAAACGAGACCAATAGCCCGAAATTGCCTTCTCCTTCCGCTCATTGGACGCGCGTGTTATAAAATAAATTCTTGAGCATTCAAGTACACAGCACGCATGTATAACGATCACGGTATGTCGGGAATGACGGCTGTCTTCGTTCATTTCCCATTTATGCCAGCTGACAACATGTGTACCCGACGATATAGATATGACGTTAAATAATAGCTATGTGTATGTGCGTGTTCCCACCTTATTAGGTTTATATATCTCTTCAACTTTCTCAAAAATTTCTTCATTAAAAGGAACGTAGTACAACGCATTCATTCTGCGCAATAAATTACGCAAGCCACGTAAATTTTACAACGTGCGCGTGCATTATACATATGTGCATAATAGTACTTTTGTTAGATAATATTACATTTCATTTTTATTAGCGTTACAATCGATTTCAGTTTTTCCTATCTGTTGAAACTTTCTTGCCATTTATTCACGCTTGTTTCATTTCCCAAAAAGAGAAAAAAGAAAAAAAAAAAAGATAACAAAGATGCATAAAACGCTGTACGTTATCGAGACCTTTTATCTCCGCGATTTTGCACAATTCAAGTGCAATTCGCGCACCGCGTTCGATTATTCTCGCCTCGCCGCTCGCTCGCGTTCCCGATTTTTTTTTCTATTTTCACAAATCAGTTAACTTGTGTCGGGGCCGCGCGCGCAGATACGCTACAGTTCTCTCACATATCCGCTCACATATTAATGAGCCTGCTGGGTCGACTTGCTTTGCGAGCAGGCAAGCGTAAACGTTGAATAATAACTGCATTCCGCGCGCCGCACCGGCCGGTCGGTCGGTAGGCTGTCGTCTACGTGCGCGTGTATTGTATATACATACACGCACGCGTGTGACAGCGGGGCGTACACGCATACACCGTGTTGCGTACGCGGACAGCGCGGTATATATATTACCGCAGCGAATAGCCGAGAAGGATTCACTGGTCCCGCGGACCGCAATGACGATGGATTCTCGCGTTGACCTCGCTCCTCATCGCTTCCGGTCTGTACGCGACGCGAAGCCGCTAAATAGGATACAATCCTCGCGTTCGGACACACGAGAGAAGTCTCAGGATACTCCTCGCGCGCTACACATCGATTAATTCCGAATGCCTTTAATTCTTGTTAATTAATTTAGAATTCAAAAGGAGCATATATATTATATATAAGATTTCTTGACTTCTAAACAAAATTAAAAATCACTTTCATAACGATTTTATGACACAATTTTTCACACATAAAAAGAATCACGGAAGATTTTTAATTAAAAAATGTATATTCCTGGACAAAATTAACGCATAATTTTTTTTCACTTTTTCGTTAAAAGCTGATATTTAAATTTTAACGAAAAATTTTAAGGAAAAAGTGAAAAAAACTTATGCGTTAATTTTGTCCAAAAATCTTATAATAAAAAATTGTGTCACAAAATTGTTAGAAAAACTATTTTTTAATTTTTTTAGAAATCTAAAAAATCTTATAATTTTAATTAACTTATGTAATTTCTCGTATTATTAAATGGTAACATTTTTCGGAAAAATGGCCTTGATCACTATATTGTTATCATTGATACATTTAATAGTATTTGAGAATACTTGTTAAAAATTGTCGATAATTTTTTCGCTGTCGCTTCTATATACATCTCATAAAAATCGCTTTATAGCGCAGCTTTCTCTTAGCTTAGGGAAGGACATAGTGTCGCCGATATCCGAGAGCAAGGTTAACAGCGACGTCTGAGTTTCATCCCTTGGACATCTCCAGACATTTTTATCCTCTTCGTGTCGGAGATAAGACTCATGTGTGGCGCGCGAAGCGGAAATCGTTTTTCGACACACGATGAAATACAGTGGAAACTGATAAATTTCAAGAGTATTCTGCTAACTCTTCTATAGCGATCAATATAGACATCATTCCAAACAATCTTCTTTTGATATTTGTTTTGTGATTATTAAATATCCTATAACTTACGATGATCTGTAACCAAAAATTTTATTATAATTATTTTTAAATAGCAATATACATTTTACATTAGGATTTTACATTGAAAAATCTTTTATTTTTTAGGATCGAAGACGCGCTTTATAAGGCTTATATGTGTACATAAAAGTTTTCATTATTTTAAAGAGGAGATCGAAAAAGAAATAAGAAATAAAAAGAGAATTTTTTACTCTGAACCGTCTTAAGTAAAACGTCTTAAGTAAAACGAGAACAAAAATGAATTTTTCTCGATAAAAGTTTATAAAATAAAATAGCATGAGTAACGCAGTATATTTACGCATATTACTAAATTTGAGACCAGGGGTATATGATGGCGAGAATCTCGGACTCTGTATTTATTCTCTCACCCGCATATTTGTTCAAGTTGTACATATTTTACGTTCATATATAATTTTCTACGTAACGAAATTGCAGAAGGAAACAGTTATCAGCTAATTTTGCAACTTTATGATCCGAAACGCGGCCCTTACTATGCCATTAAAATCGCTCATCATCTCCGACGCTGAATAATGTCGAACCATGATAACGTTACATCGGTTTACCCATCGGATTCACGATCGCCGATCTTTCCACATATTAAAAAGTCATATCAAGTCATATCACATTTACAAAAATAATCAAAAGTGAATAGAAGATAATAAAGCAAAAATGTTTAACTTAACAACTTCATAATTTAATTTCCATTTCCATTTGATGAGAAATTGTACGAGATTTTTTATATAAACGCACATATAAAACGGATATAAGAGTATAGCTGACATTATTAATAACAGAGTAGATATAATTAAGACCGAAATAAACATTTCCATGAAATAGTATTTGCTTTTATACATGTATGCATTAATATTAATATAAATATATTTAAAAAAGAGATATGTATAACATTATCAAAATAAATAAATAAATAAGTTCCATCCATCGAGAAATAAAAGTAGGAGGATCGAGTAAATAAATGATGCAGAAACGTATGAAATCTGAATTTTATGTAATAGCTATTCTGACAAGCATCCTTTAACGTCCGCATGATTAGATTTTAGTTATAAAATCCGAAGCAAAAACACATCGCTGTTTCGCTTTAATTGTAAGTGCGTGCAATACGTTCTGCTCGCATCTATTGACGCTCGTTTTACTAACGTAATCATGCTTTAAAATATCATAAAATTTTCTGGATATGCAGAAACTTTTGTGTAACGCAATGAGTTCGAGTTGCCGCCAATTTGCGAAAACTGTGCGACTGTGCAAAAAACATTTTATACGTCATGTTATCGTGTTACTGTTTTACGAAATACGCGGTAGTTTAAAAATCGGAAATCACGTAATGGAAAAAGCGTCTTCTTTTTATACCTTTTCCACTTTCGTATTTTTATACCGATATCGATTATTAAAAATATACATATAATAATTAATATAATAAATTATATCAACTTCGTGATTGTATGGTATTAATATTATAATATTAATACTATAATTAATATTATGATTATATTATTATTAAAAAAATACAGATGAAGATAAAGCAATGAATGACTATATAACTCATTTATAAAATTTCATATTTTTCTCCTGTATTTTTCTGTCGAAATATCATTATCAGAGATATTCACATCGTCCGCAAAACCATCATAGCCGTTTTTGTTTCTTTCTCTTCTCGTTTCTCCTTCTCATCGTAATAATAGCTTCCACCGTAATGCATGTCGGCCGATAATGCATGTATTTGTGCGTTCACGAGAGCGGCAGTTGTATCGCCAAGTCCACAGCATCTTTCATTTCCCGCTTCCTCCGTCGAGCGTTGACAAAATCCCGGCATTATATTCTCAGAGTGGGACAATCTTTTACGCTTTAACGGCCCATAAAGACTGCCGGAAATTGTCCATTCCGTCGCTTCTCGCCGATATATCCTCCGTGAAAAGAAAAAAAAAAAAAAAGAAAAAATAACTCGCGGATGGCGACGCGCTTCCGCAATTGCGGAAACGCGATCAAAACTGACGCTGCGATTCGTTAAGGCGGCCATTTCACAATTTCGCAAACACAAAGATACCGCGAATTAAATTTCTCGCAAATTTTCGCAAGTAAATACGAAAGTAACTGATTTCCTTTTCGATTATAATCGCATCGAACTTGCTGACAAAAGTGGCAATTAACAACGTGTCGATTCTCTATTCACGATCGATAATGCTCGCAATATTTCGCTGAATATCTAATCAATGCCAGTTCACATTTTGCAAGTTAATTCTATATTTATATTTGTTATTGCGTAGGTGATGATTTTCTTCAGCAAAGCATAATTAGGTCTCAAAAATTTATGATCAAAGCGGCAAGTCTTTAAAGCAAAGTCCGCTCTCGAGATTAAGCAAAAAGTAAGTTTTGCTATCTTCCCTTAGTTTGCCGCTTGATACAATTTATAGTAAACCAAAAAAACCCATAAGTTTGTTCAGGATGTTTTATTTAAAAAATTTTTTAAATGTAATTCCTTCACACGCTAGATTAAGTTATAAACTAACAGTATTGAGAAGAAAAATAACTTTTAAAATTTCCAAGAAAGTTTACTCTACATTTTGGCTGTTAAAAAAGTTTTCTTCGAAAACATGCTATTCATTGAGTTCTCTGAACTTTTTATCTCTTTCGATGAGATTGTAGCATTATTCTTCGGGATTAACGTTGTATCTCTGGTTATTACAGTTTTCCAGCGTTTTAGTAGTCCAGAAATCTCCCACCTCCCTCTTTCTCCATGCACTGTATACGCTCGATGAGCTTAAAGGATTCTATCGGCTAGATTTCGGGATTTTGCTTGCGAAAATTCCGATTTACCTTTCTACATTGTTTGCAATAAACCACAGCACCAAGCAACAAATAGTCCACTATTTTAATAATTCACTATCTAGGTTGCCATCTCAATTTAGAGAAAACATAATTTGCAAATTTATTTTATATGTAGTAAAATAAAAGTACACAATAATTTATTTTAGAAAGTTATTCAACATAACTCTATACATGGAGAAAAAGATTACTCTCTAATAACGTAAACTGTGTCTAAACGATTTAAACATGAACGTAAAGATTAAGTGTTCTTATATAACGAGTCTTAAATTAAGTAATTATATGGTTTATATACCAACAAATTTGATCATCAATTAATTACATGTATATCAATTTATACAATAACTTTAGAGTGTGTTTCTAAATGCATAAAATAAAATGATTCAAGGCTATAAACCGTAAAATTTAATTTTACGCTTTCGCTTATTGCTACTTTTGTAAGAATCGTGCCTTCTAAAACATGCAATAAGTTTGTAACAATGTAAAAATGCGAAAAGTTATATGATAAAATTTGTTAACCAGTGTTATGAGATACAAAATCGGGATTATAAATTAAGGAGCACTTACCCTACCCGATGGGGGATCTAATCCTGGCCTTAATTAGGATTATCATTAATAGTGGGCGTTCATATATTCTTTTTAAAAGTTTTCAAACAATTCTAGTATATTATAATATTATATAAAATTCAGATTTTTTTTGATAAACAAGATCAAAAATTTTGAAAATATCTTGATATTTTATAGAAGTTTAAATATCTAGCAAAATCTGTCCTTATGTATATACGAGTACACAGGGTGTTCCAATTATCGTCCGTCATCTTTCAAAGACAGATTCCTGGGATCTTACTTAATTTCGAATAATATTCAAAATAATTCTAGATTCTCGTTATATATTCGAATGTAATTTAATATAATTTAAATTCATCAAGTTCTCCGTTTACAACTGATATCTTCTTCGAACAAGATCTCTCATTATCTCTCTTTTTAAAAAAAGTGGAATATAATGTAGTTAGAAGAATATCAAATCATAAAAAATTCTTTGCTGGAAAACAATCTCTGAACGAAGATTAATATTGAGACAAATGTAATAGCGAATGCTAGAAATGATAAGATATGGAAAAGAATGATAATGAAGCAATTATAATATTATAAATATACATAGCGCGGATATTTTTCTTTTTGCTCCAAGAAAAGCTTGATAACCATGGCCTTGATACACACGTGTCGATAATAACGTGCAGCAATCGAAATCGATGTTTTCATCAGCCGTTTTCCTTTTCACGGCAAAAGTTATAGCGTGGTTCTCGCGTTGCAACGAGTGCCGATCGCGACCAATCTCCTCGATAATTCGATCGGCGGAAGGCTTGCTTGCTCGTTCGCTCGCTCCTTCACCGACGTACTTTTTACCCGATCCGAAGGCATTGTGAGTCAGTTGCTTGCGCAATGATAGCGCGTTTACCGCCTCACTCCCGATAAGTTCATGCTCTAGAATCCAGGCCGAAGGCGTTACCGCGTCTTATAAGCCTGACAGTGTCTTCGGAAATAGCGCGAGAATCGCCCTATTTGCACACGACCAGAAGCTGGATGACTCGTTGCCGGCAATGTAAATATTACAAGGGGGAAGGAATACGTCAGGCTGCAACGTGAACAAATATAACGGGAAATGTCGGAAGGCGTTTACGCCAGAAATCGTGCTACGAATAACACGGCATCAGACTGTGCATGAAAAGTACGCTACCGGGGACGTTGATATGAAATTTAACTCGAATCAGTCCGTTTGCTGAGTTATTATTAGATATACTCTGAGATACGCACGAAGAGAAGAAATATATATAAGAGCATTTCCACTCCCGCCTCTCGTCGACTTTATTTGCTATGAATTTTCAGACAAGATAACATGGTACTCATGAAATCAGAAAAATGTTTACATTTTTATAAAGAATAAAAATGCAATAAAAATTCTCATTGATGGAGATAGTCTTATTAATAGGAGAAAAAAATTCATTTAAAGTTAAAAAGGAAATTTTAAATATTTAAATAAAAAAGATAAACATTTTAAATGATAGTTATAAATTTTTAGAATATAAGATAATTTTTATCAATTATTATTAATTCTCGTAATCAAAGATTCTCGAACATTAGACTATAGATTTCTAGCTATTCAATTTTATTTTTTAATATACTTATATTATTAATTTCCTGATGTATATTATGAATCTATGGTTAAATTTTATGGTTTTATGGTGTAATCTCTTGTCTTTTTAGTTTCTTGGAAACTTTTAGAATTCATAATACATTCGCGTTTAGGTACGAATTAAACGATGTAATGATACTTTGAAATCCATTTGAAATACACTCGCCATTCGCTTTGCATAGAAATTATTTTACTATTCGACAGATATTGTAAATAAATGCACAATAAAATACTCTGCTAACTATTATTTTGTTAGCCATATAGATGTCTTTAATGACTTATATTACAAAAACAATAGGCGTTTCTCTCCGATTCCATTAGCTTCGATAGTTTACATTTCTGAAATAATATTGAAATATGAACTATAATTTGATAAAGTAATTATTAAACTTTCAGAAAACGTAATATTACGAGTCGTATATTGCTTGAAAATGTAATGCGATCTATGACAGAAATGATTATCGATTTTATGATATATGTATGAAATAATCTGAATCAATTTGACTCTTTCGTTGTTGCGTTTAATAATAAAGTTGAATTAAAATACACAAAACTTATTGAAATTGATAAATTCTCATAAATTTTAGAGAGTCAAAGAGATGCAACAATGTCGATGCCATTAAATTTTCGTTAATTAATGCACACGATTGATTCTCGAACAAATACTTCGACCGAGAAAATTATTAGCGTTGAAGTTTGGAAGCAATTTCACGGTTTCACCGGAACATATGATTTGCTCGCAATGTGATGCATAATGTGCGTGGTTGAAAATTATTCTTTGGAAGTAATGGTTACAAATGAGAATTTAAGAGGGAAGCAAATAAATGTTCATAATACATAATTGTAAGAAAAATATCTTTCAATTTAAAAGAAATGTTTCCGGAAAAACGCAGCTTTTTATTATAGGCATATAATATTCCTTAATACTCCTTAATGTTAATTGTGCGTGTCAATTATCCAACTGTTTTATATTATTTTAAATATTGGTTACACACACATACACACACACACACACACACACACACACATATATATATATATATATAAGAATTTTTAGTAAAATTTTATTTCAAAATTTTATATTATTTTTTATATTTCTAATATTTTGTGCGCATGCTTTCGGAAAAAGTTCTCGCGTCTCTTAACAAAAGTAACACTATGAACTTATGTTAGTTTGCGTGTTTATCTGATTTAAAGGAGATATGCAGTGATAGAGCTTTATCCAAAATCCGAAATTAGAATCTCGAGTTTCTCAATATAACACATTTTAAATTTTACATTTTTTATGTGTAAATTCATCATAGTATATAAAAAATGTCTTAAAATTTCTAAAAATAATTATAAAGAAACACATTTATGCAAGAGCAAAAATATAATTGGTTTTTGTGTAATTTAGTTATTCAATAAATTCAGGTCGGTTTAACAGAATGATTAAAATTGTTATCCAATAAAATCGGGTCAATGGTCAAAAGTCGCGCGGTTGCGAACCGTTTAAAAAATGAAAGTTCCATTGCATGTTTTCCGAAAGACAGACAAAAGCTTCATGCATGCATGCATGCATGCATACACGTTCTTTTGCGCCACGAGAGGTTGCGCTTAAAAAAAATCCGCTTTCTCTGGCGCGAGGAAACGATAATATATCGTTGATCACGCCTACGATTTCCCGAAGCAAAGTGAGGCATTTCGATATCGCGAAAGCGCATCTCCTAGACGTCGATCGTTAATTACCGCGGATTTTCGACTTCTCTCTTGCATCCGTTCGCGCGCGGATGCAGCTGAGTTGACGAGCGTGCATGCGTGCGATTAGATGCGAAGGAGAATCCGTGGAATGTGCGTTACATTACAGTCATCAGTGAATGTGGAAACTGCGATCGTAAATCCTTCCGAAGCTCTACGTTAGTATGCCTATCGATAGTGATAGAATCGACAGTATCAGTGATATCTCACGCACTTGTGAATTGCTTACCGTTGATTAGAAAACTTTAAACGCCCTCGATATGTTTTCTAAAATATTTCAAGTTTCCTTTATATTGAGTTAACTATAATCATATTGATATTGATATCATTTATCGCTATTTTTTATTAGAGAAGTATCAAATCTATATAATTGTTCATTTTTTTAAATATCAGTAAAAGTAATGCAATATTATTTATGTTATAATTATTATTATAAGATGTAGAAAGTATTAAATATAATTTTGCTGGCTTCCTTATAATTTATTTATTCATAGGAGAAATGTTTTTATGTTTTTAAATGATTAGAACTATAATTATGTACTGTTTTGTATATTATCAAGTAATTATTATAATTTTTATTTTCATGCATAATTACTATATGTATAATTATTTCAATATTTTAATCGTATGTAAAAATATTTATAAATAATTATTACTATTTTGTTATTAATTTTACATACTTATTATAATGCACTAAACGAATATTTCTCTGTTATATAAATCCTTTCCTTTCGATAGCATTAAATGATTACTATTATTTGAAACTATTTAAAATTTTAAAATAGTAATTAAATTTGCTTTACTTTCATCATATTATCTGTTGGATGATGTGCAATTTCTTGGAATGTGTTCTTTCCATATAAATAATTCATGGATTAATATACTTCTAATTTATAAAGTTTTGTAAATTATTTTTTTATCCATGCAAAGAATTATGTAATATCGATTTTAGCTTTTATTTTCATGCCATCAATAATAGATAACTTTACATAGAAAATTAATCTGGACTATTGCTAAATAAATATGTAATACGTTCGACATATTTTATTCAATCAACAGTGTTATAAATAACGCATGTGAAAACCATGGCAAAGAATATATTAAATAAGACAAAAATTTACAAGTAATTATAGCAGACAATCTAACAATTTGTCATAAATCAGTTTAAACGTGTTCAAATGAGAAATGAAGCTTAGATACATATTCTATCTCACGACAGAGAGAATATCTAACGTGTTCTTCAAATAACTCCTCCGGAATTAACACCGGCAGTTTCCTACGGGATTACATCGAAGATCCGTCTAACTCCTCCCTGATGTGATCTAGGAATTGTTGATATCACTCTATCGTACCTAATGAAAACAATCCTTCCGATAATCTAGTTGATTATATACATGTATATTCAATCAGGATTAGTCTCAAAATGAATGACAATAATAAAAATAAAAAGAGAGATAATTCGATATAAAATATTGATCGTAGTTTTAATTCTAAATAAGTATAAGTTAAATTTAATTATGTACGAAATATTTTATAGCAAGTCCATTTGTGCTTGAAGCTTCGATAGCAGGAAATTCATTCAAACAGTGGGTTGCAAAAACAACAGATTATGATCGATGAAAACAAGTTAGTAAGTCACGATAAGTTGCGTAAAAATGATAAACCGCGATATAAAATCCTGATGTAAGTTTCTATGATTAAATCACAGTGTAAGATAATACGATATACGTATTTAAGCAATACTTTACAAATACAATGATCGATACTTGCGATATATTGATTAGGAAAGATCTAGAAAATTACAAGTTATACTTTTTACTAAATAAACAACATTTAATTTTATTTTATTTATATTATATTATATAAATAATATAGTATTTTTTATTAAATATGTTTATTTTTATTTATTTATATGACTTAAACAAGTATTAAAAATAAAAATTTTGTTTCTCTTTGTAAAGAAATGACTCATTTTTTTTTGTCAGCACTTGTGTCAAATAATACATATATGTGATCGCATCGATTTATCGAAGTTTAGTGTTCAGAATTTAGAGTTAAATTTATTATTATATACTATATTTATTATATATATATATATATATATATATATATATATATGTGAAAGAAAACAGAAGGTCCTATATTTAACAACACCCTTTTTGGGTTGTTCGCGATATAAGGAGAGAGATAAATTCGCGTTGTACAAGTCGTGCAATCCCTATGGACGATGCGGTGGTAATATGTTCAGTTTATTCAGAATTCGAAGACGATAACGTTAAGTATCCTAATTACGTCTCTCGTGATCGTTACTGCACCCATTTTCGTCCTGCATTGCGTCTTTCTTATTGCTTTTCGCTTGCTGTGCAGAAATCGGCAAGAAACGATCTCTCCCGAGAAATTCTTCCGAAACTGCAATTACGGAAGAAGTTGACGACGATTATCCGTATGCCTCTGCGTTTAATTAGAATTTTATTAACATGAGGAGATGAGCAGGCGTTTATGTGTTCATTTCCCTCGAGAATTCCCGTGATTTTCATGGAGTCAGTGGAAATGTTGCGAGACGCACTTGCGTGCACCCTTATTTGCGATAAATCGAATTGAAGCGTGCGATTCCTAATAATTTTTTACGCTTTACATATCTACGCTGTTACTATTATGCTCCATATACACTCTATATAATTTTAGATGTCGACCTGTTAATAGATGAAGAGAATTTTCCTAGTTATAAACTCGATACTTGTGCACGCTCAACGCAGGTGTTGACGAATTCTCGAAGGAATTATCCCGGACCCCAACGGTGTGCCGACGGTTTATCCTGCGTCTCTAGTGGAAATTGATATACGTTACGAGACTGCGGTCTCATGCGGCAACTTTATATGATGCTAAAACATACTTACACAACCATCAGACATAAATATGAATGCCGTCTCTCATAACTCGCTAAGCTATCCTGAAATTATTGTTGACTGAATAAAACAAAGAACCGATAAATAACTGAAATATTATCTTATAAAAGCAAAAAAGAACAATTTTGCGATTATTATAATTGTTTTAGTCCAAATTGTAATAATTGTTGACTATTTTATTAGCCCGATACAATATATTGCCTTTCTCTCTTTGGCTTTATTATTGGAATTAATATATTTAAATTAATAATTAATAATTTTTGGAATTAATAAATAATTAATTACGAATATTAAATATCGAAGGCTATAAGAGTCAGATGATCGTAATTAATTAATACTTTAATATATTTAAATTAATAATTAATATCTTTAAATTTTAATAATTAATTCTACTTTAATATTTCATTTATAAAAAACATTTTACTATTATCATTTATGTAAGTGATAAAATTGCTATGTAAGTTATAAAAAAAAATCGGGCGTATGATATATAATTTTAATACTTTTTCTCTTCAATTTATAAGTGTTACAGTACGACAGTTGTAAAGTCAAGACAAGTTGACAAGTTGACACACAGAAGTGACACCGAGTTCTACCTGTAATTTCAATCGCCTTTAACCGCTCTCAATATATAGTGTCCACTATATATATGTAACGCTGACCCTTTCTCATCGATTAATAGTCTGGAGACTTGTGAGTGGTTCTTGCCCGACGATAGCAATTTTTTTGTATAGGATTCGCTATTAATATATCGAAGGACGATGGCTGTAATTACGTGTCTAATACGTGGCTTTCTACTTTCCACTACTGACTCGTGAGTATCGGCTGTCCTTAGAGACTTAGATCACGAGTGAATATTCGGATTTTTTTATGTTCCGTCAGATTGAAACCATACGCGCCGTCGTGAGATAGACACCACATCGGATCGAAGTATCTTTACGTGCGGTGCATACGTGCACGTACGCACATACGAACTTACATATGTGCAACGCGGGCTAGTTACTCGTTCGCTTTTGCGTTACGCAAGAACCACGCCTAAGTCCTGATCTCGGTTGAACTGTCTTGTTCTACTGCAGTTACGATCTGAGAGATCGGTGATTGCAAGTTGGAATCCGAATTTTTGTGGAAAAATGCAAATGTCACGCGAATGCTCGAGCGCTCGTAAATGATAAAATGTAAATTGCATCATAAAAATTCGTGAGTTGTGAAAAGTTTTGTCCCATTCTTTTTCTCTTTTTTTCTCCATTTTCCTCTCTAATTCCTTTAAATAAAGGCGTGCATACATATATATGTAAGAGTAACAAAAAGAGGAAAAAAAAGTTTGATTGTAATCGTTCGAATCAAAGGCCGCGAAAAGATTCCGATATAAGAAACTTTGTTACGCGGATTTCTCAGAACTCTACGCGTTTTTCTCTCTTGATCTGTAACGAAACGAGAGTAGTAGCGTTTTCATTACGTTCACTGAACAAAGCGATCGCTCACCTTGACCATTAACCGTAAAATTTCTTTTTTTACACTTGTACTGAACTATCTTGTTACATGATAATATCTCGAAATATAAATAGTGAAAATTAAATGTCAAACAATTTTGTTCTATGACAAAATTTGAAAAATTGTAATATTGCTGCGCTAATAAAATAGCGGAAGCAATTTTGACAAAAATTGAAGAAACACAATTTATTTTTAATTGAAATATCATACTAGTACATTATTTTCGAGATTTTTAGAAGAGAGAGGGCTTTGCGATTTCAAGTTTTATTTTAACAAGATTGAATCCTCGTTAATCACTAATTGACAATTTATTCTATACTATATCAATATTCGATATTATATCAATAGAATAATAATCATGTGTTTCAAGAGAGTCTTGTTTGTAGTTTTAAAAATATCTATTAAATCGCAGACTTTTGGAAATTTAAATTTCATCCTCAAAGATCTGTAGATTGATGTAACTGGATTACTTATTACAATCGACATTCGATCATATATATATATATATATATATATATATATATATATATATATATAATATCACTGTTCGCTAGTGCTGGCAAAGCGAATTGGCTTTGCAAAACTTCTGTTACGAGCATTTTGAATTTTGCGGTTGGCGAAATCCAATCGTGCCCACCATTCGGACATGTATTGCCGCAAATGTTCGTGTAAAAGGATTCTGCGAAGTTACGCAATGGAACGATTTCGTATTTTGGAAACGCATTCAATTCTGTTTGATTGAGAGAGAGAGAGGGAGAGAGAGAAAACGAGGAAACAAGAAAAAGATCATATTTTCTTATTCAAGATATTTCTAAAAAAAATGCAAAATACATAAAGCTTAATTACATATTTCATTACGTATTGACGGTAAAATATAAATAAATGTTTATGGGAAATATTTCCCTACTCCGTTTACGAGTTAAATAGCTATTCCTTCGGTAATAATATTTGATAACCGCACGTAGATCAAATTTACATAAATTCATTTAGCAAATTTACATATGTTATTGCAACGCACACAAGTAAAGTAAATTTGTCAGATAAACTGTCGTAAACGTGTTATAAAAATTAACATGCAATAGCTCATTGTTTTGCTGCTTTCATAGAGAGGAGCTGTATTTCTCGAACTATATAAACTCATTTCGTCTCAAGAACCGGTCGAATATTCCCTCACTCAAAGTTTCATTCGATCTCAGAAACTTCATCTATACATCAGAAATACGTATATGTATATGTATATTACCAAACATAATTACAACTTATAATTACACTGCTGAAATTAGAAGTAATTTCAATATAATTTATAAAGTTTTAGCTTTTCTCCAGAATTTTTAATTATATTATTTTAAAGAAGAAATTTTCGATTTTGAATGGAATAAAGTAGGAATTCTTGAAGAGAGAGAGAGAAAGAGATTCGATTGAAATTTTCCGAGAGAGAGAAAGAGATTTGAAATTTTGTGCGTTCCTTATTTATTACTTCGGCTGCGAATCAAATAATCTACGCGAATTGATTAAATGTTTGATATACAAGTTAAATAAGCACTCATCATTATACTTAAACATTAATATTAATTATAGTTAATAAAAAATACATGACAGCGATCTTTCCGTTATTAATTCGACAGAGAAATGAAAATTTGGACACAAATGAAAGTCATAATCGCGCGGAACATGCAGAAAATCAAGACTCTTCGGAATTTCACAGTTACGGAGTAACACACATGGTTTGTTACGAGAAAATCTCTACAGTTACCTCATTTACTTGTAGTAACATATCGGTACGGGAAGCAGCGACAGCCACGGAATTCGATCGCAACGAGTCCTAAATCGGAGTTGGATGCATTGATACGAAAATAAAAGATGTATGTACGTTTATACGAGATTTCACTAGCGTCCGATTGGTCTCCGACTTCCTGGCTTTCCCCGTGAAATATTTGCTACCGCAAAATTGTCGCATGAACTTCGAAAAATCAACGTTTCTATCTCTGACGTTAACAGAACGTCGGATGCCATTGAATTTTTTAGATGTTTTCTAAAGTTCATTTTTATTTTATTTGTATTTTTATTCTGATATCGCTTCCGATATCCGTATCCATCATTCTACATATTTTTACAGTAAATCTAAAGATATCGAAGTTGCGTGTATCGAATAATTATTAACTACTACTATATTATAATCAACTTGTAACTTCGAAATTATACTGAAATTTTCAGATATATATAGATCGGTTTTATATATAACAAGAGTGTTTTTTTCAAATGATCATTCCCTTGCTAGATAATCACGCGAGCTGCAGGTAACATTTGCATTTGCGCAGTGCTCTCGTAACGCCATGGATTACATAAAGGTTTCGGCATATGTCGACTACAAGTGAAATCGGATTGAATGCGTGGAATAAAATGGAAATCAAAGTTCAATAACTCCGTTATTAGCTGCCGTACAAAACTACCGGCGAATTCCTAAATCGTGTGCAAATTGCGCGTAAACCATAACTGTATTTCCTATAAATGGAAGTGCACATGGATATTTTTGATATTACGATGCATCACAATATAAGTTACTTTATATCTGAAAAAAATATTGCCTTTTTGATTTAATTACACTAGTCACGCGAGTTTTTATCTTCTTACAAATACTATACATTTAAAAATGTTAGTGCAAATGATGCATTAATATTTTCAAATGTACAGCAATAAGTATAATTTCATTCTCTTTGACAATAATCCGCGAGTGAATGGAATTCTTTATCTTTCATTCGTATAAAACGCGTTTGATGTCAAATTCACGTTGCCGTGTAAAACAGGCCACGCTCGAACGACAATCACTCAACTAAACTAAAATTGTCAATGAACAAATTGAATTTATTCGTCGAATCGATAATCTTCCTCGCCACGTTCCCTTCCATTTTCATGCAGATACATTTGCAATCAGCTTATCGAAATCGCACTCGATTAACACTCTAGCTCGGAGACGGATTCTGGTGAAAATTCAGATTTACAGGAAATCGCATTTTTCTCGCATCGGCGATAAACATGGAGAATCGTGCATTTCAATTCAATGCTGCAAATGTGCGGTGGTTTCGGCAGTAGGATGGTTTTGCGTTGTCAACGTTATTTCGAGCCTTTTCGCTGGTTCCATATCGATTCTGACGAGAATACGATTCTTCCGTATATATCGATGCGACAACAGACTTCCCTCCTCATTGTTCGCGTTGCGTGATGTTCCGGCGTCTCGCGTCACGCGTCAAACGCAGACAACTCAATTGCGAATCGCTTGCATATTATCGCGGCTTTTCGCGTCCGCGGAAAAATTAATCCGATTACGACATCCGTCGAATGATTTTTGCAATCCCATTCATCGCATTATTAGCTCGATCGGGCAGGCATTTAATTATTCACACGTGGGGCGTATAGCCTCGATTACTACCACGTGATTTCGTTTATTAAAATTTTGTAAATATAACGACATATATTATAATTGTTATAATTAATGATAATATATATATATATATATATATATTTATTTATTTGTTTGCTTGTATCTGTTTATAAAATAGTAAGAGTAATTAACAAATAATTAGTATATAACATTTGTATAGTCCTTTTAAAAAAAGTTTAATCTATGGCATAAAATAGTTGAAGAAAGATAATAAAAGGCAAGTTTACACTATTCTATAAATATTTATCGCAAATAAAAAGTTATATTAATGATCATTTAGTTAATGTTTATACATTAGTCTCTTAAAAAATGTTATGCTTTTAATTCAAATATTATCTGTGCAAATATTATCTGTGTAAGATATATATGATGTATTTTTACTTGCAAACATTGAATTTAAATGAAAAAAAATACAAATATCGCTGGATAACTAGTGGTTTTGATATTCATGGTCGATGGAAAAACGCGATGTTTATGATTTATTTAAAAAAAAGAAAAGAAAAAAGAAGAAAAGAATAAATTTCTTGAAGTTAAAACAGAGGCTCTCCTAAAAATGTTACAAAAATATATAATGAAAGTTTAATTGTCATAATCCAGATACAATGATTTTTCTCTGTGTCTCCATTCTAGAAATCGACACGAATGTTGTAATTCCATATCACTTATTTGTTACTCTCGACACGCAAGATTACAGGAAATATAAAGCCTGTTATTATACAGGGTTGGCTTTTTTACAATCTTCGACAAACATGTTTATCATGTATTTAAAAAACGTGCCTTTTTCAATAATTATTCACATAACGAATCAATATTTTAATATCATGCAGTTTCCAATATTCAATATGTAATTGTTCACGTAATTCCGTATTTTTCAATGAAAGAATTTATATTTCACAATGTCAATTATAATATTAGACAATCGCTGTCAAAGCGATTGAAATATAATTTCACTTATGACTTATAATTTCACAAATAATGCATTTAAAGCTTTTGTATTCAATAATAACAATAAATAATAAAAATTATGAAAATAATAATAATTTTATACGCACTTAGATTTATATCATTTAATGTGTCATTATATTAACACTTTCATACATGGAAAATATTGCATCTATTTACGTATTTATCCTTCTCTTCTTCCTCTCATCATTATATCGCGACTAAGCAATCGTTACCACTTTAATCACCGATGAAGGATCCGCACCTTTTTCATCCGGCTCTTGTATCTCGACCAGCCAGAAAAGAAAGATCTTTTCAGTTTTGCGAGCTTGTGTAATAAAAACACTGGATGAGTCGCGCGGGTGGGAAAGACGGGAAGCCGTAAGGCGTGAAGGAAAGAAAGGCGCGACCCTAGCTCGCAGCCTTGCCATTGAATTAGAATTTCCGAGTCGTTAATTTCCATCGGCCTCGTAAGAAGGAAAGGAAAGAGAGGCGGAAAAGGGGATCCCGAGGGAATAAGACGGTGGATGGATAGAGAGACAGGACACGGGTGCGTCAAGCAGCAAACGGAGGCTGGGAGGATTTCTAGAAAGAAGAAAGCGAAGAAAAGCGAAAAAACGATAAAGAGAGAAAAGGACAAGTTTCTTCGAGAAACGGAAGGTTTTCTCTTTCTTTTCTTTTTCACCCTTTGCGGTAGCGTCGGGATAATTTCTTTTACGAGCTGCCTCATCCACGCTCGATTAACTCCTCTTCGAAGGGGTCCGGTTGCGGGACCTTGCACAATGGACGGTGCGTGCCACCCGCGGCTGCATAATGCGATAATCGAGATGCAAAATACACACATATATATAGATAGATTAATGATTGCCGATTTTTAATTCATCAAATGTTTTTCTGCTCGAAATTGTGCACTTTTTCAATGTCAAATAGTTTCTGCATTTCTTGTTATTTGTGTGCGTACATAAATTACACACACACACGCACGCACATATATGTATATATAAAGATAGAAAGAAATTCGAAATTGACACTTCAAATTGATACTGAGAAAGAGAGAGAGAAGGAGAGAGAGAAGAAGAGAATGTCTTTAGCAATCAGAAATACTATATATGTTATCCAAGAAAGTATGCGAAATATAAATCTTATGAGATCACGTTCGCGATCGACAAATCATAAATTAGATTGCGAAGCTTGGTAAAACGGCGAAATTAAAGAGACGTATAATCTGCAATAATACCGCCGTGTTTCGCGAAAAACGGCGATTAATTTTTTTCTCTCTTCCGCGAAGTTGATTTGCCGTCATCAGACGAGAGATAACGCGATTAATAAAAATATCGCCAACCCGTGCGCGGTTTACATCCAAGTGCTTTCGTCCGTTCGAGATATTTATCGATTTACAAGGGAATATCGACGATGGTTTACGATAAGTATAAGACTCCGGTTATTTTTCGAAGGTAAAAAGGGGAAAAGATAGCGATCCTCTATGTTCAGTTTCGGCGTATTATAACGTGATAACACGCTCGAGAAATCGATTGCTTCACGCAAACACCTCGACTAATGCATAAAACGCCGATACTCAGACAATTGTAAAATTGTGCAAGCTATATAGGTTTTTAACATTTCAATATACTTCCCGGGAAAGAGAAAGAGCAATTTAATCCACGTAGCCACTCGGCCTTGAAAATGAGCGCAATAATTACACCCACGTGATGCCAAAGATAATATAAGAGACATACGCGGCGAAGTTAAAAGGCTAAAATTGCAGAACGCGCCCGCAAGCGAGAGATCAATTTAGCAAAGTAATTAGATAAAGTAATCAAAAAGATTAAATCGAGTAATTTGGGAGAATAAAATGGAACAACAGGAATATAAAGAGCATTGTACGCTTGGAGTGAGCGAGGTTACGCGAAATCCAGTGGAGAGACAGTGAAATAATGATATGAATTTTATTTAATTTTTTTTTCATAAATTACATACAAGAGAGTATGCGAGTTAACACTACGGGACGGAAAAATATGCGTTGGAATTTTCGCGGAAAGAAAGCAAGAGCGAATAAACGCGTTCCGCGTATTTAAACCGTTTTGTATCATTACAGTGACTTAATAAATGTATGCGTATGAAAGGAGGAGCCATATTTTTTTGCACACGTATCATACGTTATAATTTTAAGCGCAAAATGTTCGCTCGCAAGTTCGTCGTCATCTTTTCCTTGGTATATTTTCCAAAGTGTATTTTCTTCATTCAGTAATAGTGAAAGCGTTTACTTCATATTAGTCGCACGGCTGAGTAGTGCTCTAAGGGAAGTCAAATGTGACGTTGCAGAAATGAATTTCACTCGGTCTTGCATGTGTGCTTCACTTCCGGCATTTCGATACGTACGATATCAATTAGGCGGCTAACGAGAAAGGGGTAAGAGGGGAAAAAATAATAAAAAGAGACGAGGGTGCGAGAGGGGAGGGAGGGCAAGTCTCATTGACTTTTGTACGTGTGGAGCGCGATGGCGAAATGCGGAGAAACGCGATTGGCACTACCACGTAGGCGGGAATTCGTTGCGTAAGCATCCCGCTGCATTATTACGTTATCAGCCTGGCGTGTTATTATGTTATCATTTTTCACAGAGCTCTGGGGAAAGTGCCAGCGCGGAGGTAAATTTAATTACGCGCCTTATATACAGCGGGATGTGTATACTGGAATGGCCGACGATGTCGTCGAAGGAAAATAGAAAAGTGCGAGATACGAGCGGCGTTTTTCTCACTCGATACATCCTTATCGCCTCCGCGACCGTATCGATTGGTAGCACGTACCATCAGCAATATTTCTACTTCATGAACACTTCATAGATTTCTTGTGGAGAATGTTCTCGGAAGGCATTCTAATTTCACGCCTGTGGATCTTGGTCTGTCTCAAAACTTACAATTTATTTTGCACCTTTCTAGTTAGCATTAAATTATTACAATTAGTTAATAATAATTTTTTTATATGAAATATACCGTAATATATTGATAAATAACTCCTGAAAATTATTCTTATCTTTTACATTTATATATATATATATATATATATATATATATATATATATATATATATATAGGTGTTAATATTATTGCTATTAATAATATATTTATTATATAGTATTTATTCTATTTAATGTTATCCTTATGAGTATTTATTATTTTGTATTGCTTTATTTAAAAGTTTTTATTTTCTACATAAAAATTTTCAATTTTAATTATAAAATAATCTTAAATTAAATGACAGATTCGTCGAGGATCAAAAAATTTAGAATCAACATAATTAAAGATGCCTCGCTTGTTCCTATAGTCTTTTTTTGCATATGATACATTAGTACATGTATTTGATAAAGTTACTATAAAACAAAAAATTAAATGCCTCAATTCATTTATTGCAATTTTTTTAAACAAAAAATAAGGTATTTTTTTTTCGGCACACATATTTTCCATATTGCTATTATGTTTCATCAAAAAATAATATTGTATATTTATTATTTGTAGCATAACGTTATAATTATTCGGACATAATCCTATGCTATACGTATTTAGGAGAATACTAGTCATGTCCAATGAAGAGAAGCTAAAAACAAATGAGCGAGCGCATGCGGCAAATTCGTCTCGAAATGTCTTTTTTACAGCTCGTTGTGCCGTGCAAACTACGCATGTTTACTACCACGATGACCATAGAATGAGAACATTTCCGAAAGATTTCTTGAACGTTTCACGAGACTCCTTATTATTTACATCCGTAACTTTGGCGAGATTTTCCCAGGATGGTACTTAACGCGATGTTTATAGCGGAAAATTCAACTTTATGGAAAATTCAACGCTATCTTTCACACATCTTATTCCGTCTCTCTTTTTTCAAGTATTGACAATTACTGTTTTCTTTTAATGCCAAATGCGGATGGTTGCTCGAGTCTGTTTAATTATTTAGGGAATCCGTGATGCAAATCGTACCATTACTCGTTTTTACTAACGAACAAATTCAACGATATATATATATATATATACCCCTGTTTCCCTGTAAAAATACGAGTTTTCATCGGAAGCTCGTTATTTTTTCACGCACGTTAATACGTAATATACGTCCACTTTGCACAGTCATATGCGCATTCTACATAACTCGAATCGATTATACCTCCAGTCAGCGACATTCCTCGACATTTCCTCCCTCTTACATAGCATTCCGAATATCCGCAGAAAATTCCCCGGATACCCGGAGGATTTTCATAGTCGGCGGCTGCGCGAGAGGCGCCGAGGTGGCGCCGCTTCATTTCCACGTCTTTTGAGATCGTCGAACCTGACTGCTCGCCGAGCGCACGTTTCGTCGTTTCACTGGCGTAAAAATGTCCGCGAACACAGTCCGTCGTGTGCCGAATTTTTCTTCGCGAATCAACGGCGAGAAGGGCGAGAGAAAAACGAGAAGCTCAGCTATCATCGCGCTTTTCTTACCGGCGAATGAAAGCCTCTGATGCTCATTCAACTTCAACGCGGTGGAGAAATAAAATTTCGACGCTAGCACGCGAGCACAATTTCCTCTGATTTTGACCGTTGTTGTGTCATATTCGGCTATTATTCCTATGAATAGGGATTTCGAGGATTATTAACGAACCGCTGAAACATTGCGTATTTTATCATCCATTTCGCGTTTTTATTTTGAAATAATCTAGAGAATACTCTCAGCAAACGCGATTTGACACGTTTACGCGTCCCTCATCTCGGTTTTATGTGAAAATATCGTGCAATAATATACATTGATATTAATTCGATAGAATTTAATTGTATGTTTATATCATTTTGTTCGTTTAATACCGTTTTGCGAGTTATTTTCTGCTCTCTCGAATAAGGACGATTAAACAGACAATTGAGTCCGGGACATTAATGAACAACGCTTTTGCGCAGGACTCCGTTGCTAGTGTATTAAAGTTAAGGATAAAGTTATGAAAAGACGGCAGGAGCAAAATAATGGCCGAGATTCGCGACAAAGCAAAGGAGTTTAAACGCTCTGACAACGAAACACGCGGGTTTACCTAATATTTTTGCCAGCGAGATTAGAGCACTCAGGGGGAATTAGATGTAGATGATTAAAATAAATGATCACGATTTTCGCTGAAAATTTACGAGTTGGATCCTCGCTCGCTAAAATCATATTTTGATCTCTCACTCGGGGAGTTGTTAGTGAAATTGATAAGCGTTTAAAATATCCGCCTTCAAGTTTAAAGATGAATCATAAAGTTCCTCCAGGAACATTTGAGATTATTAAACTTCGCGGTCGGATTTTGGCGCGTACAGCATTAATCTGAAGCCACTTTAATAGCGCGGAACCTTGATCGCTTCCCTGGAGTTCAGTCAATTACGCGCTTCATTAATTTCCGGTGGCGCACATCCTCTTGTCAATCGATGTGAATTGTTCTCTCGCGGGAATCGCGTGCAAAATTCATGATGTATCGCGGATCCGACGTGAAAAGCGATTAATTCCTACGCGCGTTACGCTTTCTCTATCGTCAGGTGGATGATAAATAAATTGCTAGGCGCGAATATTACGCGTCAAGTATTACAGAATTACGAATGCGCTTATGTCTCACGTAATTTTGGTTATTAAATACACAGTATTTATTTTATATTAACTTTCGAGGCGCGCGATTATAAGTTTACAATTAATTTAGGGCACTAACATATACGTATATGTATATACATATATCTGCATATGTGTATGTATGTGTTTGTGGTGTTTTTACGTGTGCACATAATATGCGCATATCTAAATGCGAGGCCGTGGAATGCGATGCATTTTGCAATTATCGTGCATTAGCTGTGCCTATATCGAGTATACATCGATTTGAAAGGCCGATAAGGACTTATGGAATATAATTGTAAGTTCAAATAAGTGCGCGGCGCGGAATAAAAGCTATCTTGCGCCATATGATTTCACATGCGGGCAAGCGAAGGAATTTCAAAAAAATTCCCAATAAAGTCGTTCGACAATCATTTTTTCATTCTCTACCATCAAAGATGTTTTTCATAAATATATCATAGAGAGAGAGAAAAAAAGAGAGAGAGAAAGAGAGAGAGAGAGAGAGAGAGAGAGAGAGAGAGGATGTATAGTTAAAAAAATAATTTGCTCAATTAATTTAAGTTTTTTTATATGTGTTATATGAAGAAATTGCGTTTTATTTCAAGTGATAATAAAAATATAATTAAAAAATAATAATAAAATTAAAAAAAGAGACTATTTTCTTTCTTAGAGATAATTTGCACAATAAAATAATTTATCGGCAATATAGAATTGCTATAATCTCAGTGATATCAATATCTATTTAATTTTTAAGAAACTATAATTTTTTATAAATTTTAATTAAAATATATAACATTTTGTTGATTGAAAATACAATATGTAATCGAAAGATTTGTTTATTTAAATGTTATTAAGCGGATAATAATCGTGCATAATACATGATCAGTAAAACTGAAATATGATTATGTATTTATTTCACTAATAGATTTATAAAATAATGGAAATATTTGTGTCCATTAAAATCAAAGATAAATATAAATTTATTTTATACATGATAATATTATATATGTGAAGTTATGAAAATATGACGCATCAGAATTTGTATAATTAAAAAAGAAATTTAAATATTTTCGTTCAACTTAACGAGAAATGAATTTTATGTTTTTTAATATTTTTTAATTCAATGTTTAAAATATCGTATTATTTTTGTGTTTCAACAATGTTTAATAAAACATGTAATGACTTTTTTCAATCTTGTTTATTATATTAAGATTATTTAGTAAAAGAGAAGAGAGGTTCCTTTTGCATAAAATTATTTAAGTATAATCTAGGTGAATCGCAGTAATAGAACAGAAAATACATGTTAATAAAGCTCTAAAAGAAAAAAAGAGAAGGAGAGTGAGAAAGAGAGGGATAGCATTTTCTTTTGAAAACCGCAAAGTCACGAGCAGCTACCTTTATAAAGACTAATTCTGAAATTAGTTTCGCAAAGTTCCAAATTGTTTAACTCAATTCCGTGTCAATGAGAGATGCATACATAAATTCGAGCATGTCTCGTTTCTGTAAATTACAATTTGACTTTGTACAATCTCATTTTCTCTCCCAAATACCAACTCCGTTACAATATTTACATATGTCTTATCATCGCACGCGCCTCTACGAAGAGAACACATGTTATTGAGACTTACGATACAATTACGATTGGATATTCGATTATACATTTGGCAATTAATAGATATTATATGATCATACATCGCGAAGAAAATATTGATCTTTTCTCTTTAAAATATTAATCTTTTCTTTCTGCAAAAATAAGAATTCAATATAGGATATCTGTTAATAGATAGCCATATATATAATACATTAATGTGTAAAATTATTATAGAGTGATTTATAAGGAACGATACAGTTTTAAAATAATTTATCTTTTTATTAAACTTTTTAATAATCATTGTGTATGTATATATTTCCGAAGATGTCATACAAACTTCTCTTGTTCTCTTGTTAGTCGCGCTGCAGCTCTATCTCAGCTTTTGAAGAAGATAAAGAACATCAAGAACCCAAATCCAAATGAAGTCACACATACATATATACAAATACATGCAAAGTTAGAGATCATAAAATATTCAACGAACTCGCGAGAGGAAACGGATATCGCGTCAAAGCGAACTTGAAATGGCGTGCGAAACTCTTCGAGCTGGTGAAGCTAAAGACTTGCTCGTTTGCCACGTTAGTAAAGTACTCGAGATGGATCGTATCGGTTGATCCATGAAATTTTCGTGCCCGTCCATGTCGGTGCACGATTTGCACCAGTGTAAACGGCGGGCTTCTCTCCGTCAGTTTGCTTACAGTGACAACACTAAGACGTTCGTCAAGGAACATCCTCGCTCCTTCGGCAAACTGCGGCCATCATGCTTGATTCATACATCCGGCGGTTCCGTATGTACCCTTTACTTACGTAGCTGGCGAATCGTGGCGAATAGATATCTACTTGAAAATTTAAAATACGAAATTTACAAGATTAACTTTTTAAAGTTTAAATGAGCATATCCATAAATCGCTCAAGATTATTTAATAAATTAAAAATCGCTCAAGATTATTTAATAAATTAAAAATTTTTAAATACGATTACAGCTCAATCGTTATTTTTGAATATTTTTAAATAACAACTGAGCTATTTATATCCTTATTTTTATACTCATATTTTCTCTATTCTTATTAATATAAAATTTAGATAGCATGAAAGAATATATAATATTTATCTTTCTTTTTATTTTTCGGCTCACAAAAATATTAAAAATTTCTTTACAATGCTTCTTGTTTGATATACTTCCACAGAACTTTGAATGTCGTAAATAAATAGAGATAGTTTTGGATTTAAGAACGTAGGTGAGTAAATTTCTGGTCATAAAATTCATGTGATCGTAAAACTTCCGAGTTAGTTTACGTGATTGCTGTGGAAATAGCACAGATCCATAAGAATCAAGTTGAAATGTAAAAGAGAAAAGAAGATCAAGAATAAGTAAAAAAATATCTATAATTGTATAATTGTATAAATATATACAATTGTATGTATATGTGCATTATTAAGATACTATATTATTTTTAATTTTCTTTTGGAATTTGATGAATTTTTAGGTCTACATAAAAAAGAAAAGATATTTATAAAGTGTCTCATTTAAATGAGCGATATACAATTTTTTTTAGTAGGACAAAACATTTACACACAGAATTTTTCGCTACAAAGCATCATTCATCGAAATTGAGATGCACCTTTATGATAAGCAGCTTCACATAGCGCATAAAGTTTTACGGTATTTCAATATCCAAGAACATTATACTGTCATGTATTATCATACGATCTCCGCAATAGAGTTTCCACCTACATATGCTAGGATTAAGAATAAAATTAGGCATTCTAAAAGCATTCTAAATTCTGTCTTATGATTTATTAAGCGATTAGCGATATGATATGCAATAGATTTTACGTCTGCAACCATGAAAGCAATTTTTTTGAAAGCTTTCAACAAATTTTGACAATTCTAACGATAAAAAATTAAAATACGAAAAAACAAATTCAGAAAAAGAAATAGTTTTATGTGAAAATTGAGATATAATAAAATGTTTACACTTTATTAAGCAGCTTTAGAAAAGCAGTCAATTTAATAAAAATTTTAATTGAAAAAGAATATAAATTTGATAGGTGCAGTTTCCAAAATTATTCTCGATATTTATATATATCGTATAAATGTGACAGTAAAAAATGTAAAATATATATAAAATTTTATGAAACATCAATCAAAAATTGCATTTCTAGCTTGATTTAATTAATTTCTCGTGACGTGTCATTTTATTCTCGACGCAAATTTCCGACAAATTCGTTGCAGATCTAATCTTTATATAAAAAAATAAAATTATGAGGGGCTTTATATTATAATATTGTCATTCGTGATGCCACATAGCGGCGGCGGCGACACGCAATACATAACCAACGTTCGCATAATTCAATTCTGACATGCTGAAATTGCCTTTCTAGGCCATTCCGTGAAGAGCCAACCGTATGAAACGACGTTTCTAGTCTTCCGTTTCCAGCTTTCGGGTTTTGGGACAGAAAATCGGGGTAAAAAGAGAGAGAAGGATGAACCGCGTAAGTGAGACATGGCATCCCTTGTGAATATGCAACGAAATAACACAATATATCACTAGTCCGATATCCAATATATTTTCAACAATGAGGTCCGCCTCGAATTATCGCGCTTTCATCTTCTCCCTAATATTTTCCATTCCCCGTCCTCTCTTCTATGACAATTTTGACGCAATTTGTGAAGAATCGAAAAAACGGATTAAGGAATGATATTCCAACAATATGAATATTAATTTATTTTTTAATTATATCGAGAGTAAGGAGAAAGAAAGAAAAAAATAGGAAGCCAAATAAGATAAATTTATATATATACTTCTTTTCAACGATATACGGTTAGAATATTTTTGTCGCATAGATTATATCACACAGATTGATTCTGCAGACGACAAAGGTTAATTGGAAATAAAAAAGGGACATATGGGCAATCCATTGATAGAAATTTTTAATTTTTGAGTGGTAAAAAAATATTTACTGTGATAATTGGACTGGAAAATATTGATTTCAAAGCTCTATGCTTATAAAAGAAATTGATATTCTCTCATAGAAATAAATTACAAAATTGTTGAAATGATAAATATGATAAATGATGTAAATGTAAAATATGATAAATATGATAAATGGGAAATATATAGAGGGTTTCATAATGGAGAGGTATCCTTAATTTCAATATCAAGTTACAATATCAGAAATTAATATTTTGCAAATCTAGAAATATGCCTGTATTCCTAATATCTTCTTATCTGAAACGACTGAAAATTACATTCCTCTATATGACATTTGAATTTTAAAATCTTTTCTTTTCCTGTAAATTTGCAATTTTAATCTTATACTTTTACATAATGAAACTTTCGATATGAATGAAAGATTAAAAATTTGTAATTCAAGTAGTTTCCAAAAATCATTAATTTAATTATTTATGTAAGATGATTGGATTAATTTATGTAAGATGTTGCGACTTTTATTTCTCTCTTCCTTTCTCTTTCTCTCTATTTCGATGTTTTAAAACAAAATTGTAATTTTGTATCAGTGTAAACTTTTGCTCTTTTATAGGTTTTTGTACAAAAGATCAATTAAGTTGATGTGTGAAAAAACAGAGAAAGAAGAAACGAAGCGAGAAATATAAAAGAGGAACAGACAAGTTGCGACAATGCGAGAAAGTTTGTAAGGGGATAAGAAGACTCGGCTATCTTAAAAGACAACTCTGAAATATGAACAGGAGGTAGAAAGGAAGAAAGCCGAGTAGGAAAGTAACGGAGAAGAAAGAAGAAGAAAAGAAGAAGGCATGGTATATGGCTAATACAAAGGATGTTCACGAATCCCTGAGACAAGGAAGTCACATAAAGAAAGACCGGTCTAAATTGTTAAAATCGGGTAGGCAATCTAGAAAGTAATCTGAAATGTCGAACAAATGAATTTCCTTCTTTTTGATCAATATAATTACTTAGAGATAATTATTTAGTCTCTTTATATTTGATAACGATTTTTAAAAAACAGCTATTTTAAGATATCATCACATTTACTCTCTTATTAATTAAAAATTAAAGCAGATTTGATGAGGTAGTAGTGCGTGAAATCATAATCATTCCTCATTTAATACGCATAAATAGCGTATTATTGTTACAATTATTGCAAACGAAGATAAAAGGAATGCATAAATATTAATCAAGAGAGAGCTTTTACTTTTCAAAAAAATAATATAACATCTAGATAAAAATGCAGCCATATTGTTTAAAATCTCTGGACATAATTTTTATGTACAATTTATATCTATTTTGCGTTACAGAAAAATCGTATCTTGTTATGTGAAGATGATGAAAAATACATGATAATAGAGGATGTAGATAATATTTTGTAAAATAAATTGATTTTATTATAATAACTTTTATTGTAATGGAAACTTTTATGTTTCGAGAAAAAATGTTTTGTGACCTTCATTAATTAATCATAATTATTACATCATAATTACATTTCCTTACACAGAACTAAAAGGCATTTTAATGTGCAATTTATTTCTTTTAATTCTTATAAAAATTACGGAAAATTAGATAACGATATATAATTACTGTCCTGCAAAATCACTATTACTTGTGCAAACTAATATAGTGCAACGCATAAATAGTTTTTGTCATTTTATAATTATGAGCGGAACTATAATCGCGTAATACGATATCATTGTTCATGTTTTATTATCCGAGTGGTATAAAATTCCGCAAATATTCCATTAAATTTAAGGTTGCACGAACATTTCTCCGCTGCTCCGCATATTTATGGAAAATTTCTTGCGCGTCTCACACAGGACTAAAAAGGATTCTTCGAATCATTTCCCGAATTCTATCGTTCGTTAGTTGACGCTTGTTCTCATTGTTCATGCGTGTTTTAAGATGAGTTTTGCTATACAACAAACGCGCCGTAACGAGTCGGCACCATGTGTGCGCGTACCAGCAATAAGCAACAGCTGGTCCATGTCGTATCTTCTGTCCGAGTAATTCGCCTGTTATAAACCCCCTCTTTTCGTGTGTTTCCTTCTCTTCCATCTCTGCTTGACACTTTTCATATCTCTAAACCAGGTCACTCTTGAATTCTTTTTCTTTATCCACCACGGTGCATATGAAACTACTATCAAAAAATATAAAAAGAAATTTATATAATTTGTCTTTAAAAATAATTGCAAACAATTATTTGATGCAATTGATAATTTATTAGAAATATAATATGCGTACTATTAAGGTGTCAAAAATAATTTTAAGTTTTTAAATTGTACATATATATATATATATATATATATATATATATATCACATCAAATACGAAAGTTATCTGTGTTACTCTCTGCACCGAATGGTAATCACATGGCGTGTATATGCGATCGTTACGTGCATCGCTGCACGTAAGTACACATGTGTGCACCACTCGCGTGTATATCTTATGCGTACGCGATCGTGTGTTGCATTAAATTCTCGTAATAAAACCGGACTTTATGTCTACGCCTTTTCCCGTTCTACAGCCTGCTCTCGATCTTCGTAGGAAGCGTTACTGCAGTCACCACTAATCAGATCGAGCTCTACCAATAAAAATCTTAACGATTCGTTTGATTTTCTAAATGACCTAAAAATGTAAACCGGAAACGATTCGTGGAATAAATACGTTAGGAAATTGATTATTGCGACAGCGAAATTTGGTTGCGAGTCCAAGCGATTTATTATTGATTCAGAGATCCCGGAATTAATTATGGTCACGAATAAAATTAACGGTCGATGAATGTAGATTCTACGCCGTTCATTGCATTTTCGCATAAAAATTATAATTTCTCGGCAGATTGTAATTTTTAATTCTTTAATTTCCGCCTATAGTAAAAAGCTAATAAGACAATTATAAATTTTATTGCAGAACTACTCACACACACATACATATACACATGCACATAATAACGTGAATAATACAAGTGAATTATAATTGTTATAGATGTTATTATAGATATTACGAGAAATTTCTTTCTCTCTTTTTCTCTCTCATATATATACGTTACATAAATTGTTATTTTGTTTCTTATATCGTTGAGAAAAACAGAGATGGTGATCAGGTAGAGAGAAATGGCGTGTGCTGATAGTTCGAACAGATCCACACACATATCAAGCTGGTAGAAATGTCTAGGTACAGCTGCATTAATGTAAGTGTGTGTCATTACTCTCGTCATGCTCCAAAGGAATACTTTCACTGCCTTTTAACTTAAAGTCCGTCTAACGTGAACAACTACTTTATATACGCAGGAAAATTTACGATCCATATTAAATCGATTGTATTGATTCTTTTTCCAATTTCCATTTTAAAATTATATCGCAAAAATTATTCTTAAATTATTATTAATATTATAAATTAATAATAAAAATAATATCAAAATATAATTGTTTATTAATTTCTAGTTGTAATTAACATTTATATGCATTTACACACACGTGCGCATGCACACACACACACACACACACACACACACACACACACACACACATATACACATAATATACATATAAAATTAAAAGATATTATGATACATACCGAAAGACTTGTTGATTGAGTGTATAGTTATATGATAAAAATATTAAGGCAAGAAAAAGTACCCGACAGTGGTATGGATTAAAATATGCCCGACCAGCAAAGATACGAGATCATGGTAGCGGCAATAAGCACAGTAAACAGTTTAATGAACGATCCTAACGCAATCATGAACGTACGTAATAATTATGTTAGCCACATATCTCTCTCCCTCCTTAAAATCCATATCAGTTAATTAATCTCAACGACAATCCATTCGACGATTTAATTAAACAATTATCGGACAAATGTGTCGATGGTATAATCAAACAATTATCAGACAAATTAAAATAATGGCGTGTATGTTTGTGATCAGAGACGAATGAAATGATAAATAACATAATGTGTGCAATGTTTTCTGTTGCTCAAAGAGATTCTATCTTTTACGCACATAGCTTATACTTTATTATAATTCCTTTTTATATATTTTCTTTCATTATATCTTCCTTTTTTAATAGCATCTAATAGCAATTTTCCATTGTAGTATTAAGCAACTGTAGCATTAAGTTTATGTTTCTTAAAAAATTTAATATAAAAATAATATAAATAAAACAAAAATTTTGAGACTTACAAACACACAATTATTCCATAATTATAAATATTTAATATACATCGATAAATTTTTTATAAGTCTTTAAAATAGACATAAAGATATTAACAGAAAGATAGAAAAAATTGCAAAACCCTTTTATTACGATAACGGGGAACCAGTTCTATGAAATGTTAAAAATACCTCGAAATTCCGACTTTTAAAAACCAACAAATTTAAAATACTTTGGTACAACTTTTATTGCGATCGTTAACAAACCACAAAAAGTCGTATCGATGAGAATTTGTTTGAAGTCACTTTTATGGAAAAAATTCAGAATGGATAAAAAATAGAGAGTTTGTGAATTGAAATATTTTTTTTTTTCATATTTTTTTACTATAACTGTAACCATCATCAATTAGCAAATTAATAATAGATGATAAAGTGCGATTGCAAGAAACTCTCATTGATTTAATGAAAGCGCAATTCGATCGCAAAGTACTTGTTTTTCCATTAAGACGATGGGTCATCAAAATGAAAATAGGACGGTCGCTTTGCATCGATTTACATGAACGATAAATTGTTTTTAAATTGCATCGCGTTTTCACAGAATAACGTAGCAATACGCTAACGCAACATAATCGATTAGAAAATATTGCTTTCTATATACTGTATTTTTTTTATCAATCTACCGACGACATTAATAATCATTATAGCTATATTTAATGCTAAATATGTAATAAAAATATTGTCAATCTATTTTTTTAGACAAATCTTAGTAATCATCAGTTTTAATTAAAATTGAATAAAAAATGATTTAAGATAAATATAGATAACGTGTCTCATATTCCAAATGTAAGAAATAAACTGTGAAATTTATCGAACTTAACATACCGTAAAACATGTCGTAATAGTACTCGCTTTTCTCCGAAACGAAATAATATCGTCCGGAATTAGTGTTTGAATAATTGTATCTCATAAGAGAGGACAAA
This sequence comes from Camponotus floridanus, assembly GCF_003227725.1. Lineage (NCBI taxonomy): Eukaryota > Metazoa > Arthropoda > Insecta > Hymenoptera > Formicidae > Camponotus > Camponotus floridanus. The sequence goes on from NW_020229248.1 coordinate 458,341, forward strand.
ATTTTTCGTCGAAAGATTGAAAGGAAATGTATTAAACTTGGCTCGAGTTTTAGAAAGTTACAGGCGTTAATTAACATATTATTTCGTGCACGTTAATCTTATTCTTTCATCTCGTCTCGGCCTTGCGTCTCGAAAATGGAACGAAATGTCTCGCCCGACTTGGTAACTGGACAAAATCCAACTTGCCTTTCGCCCGCAAAATTCAAGACCGAGTGCCGCTGCAGTTCGCAGGATATCGATTTCCACGTACGATGCTTTTCTATCGTACGATTCCAGCTTGTTGCGGATCATACATAATCTTGCAGCGAAGGCGTAGTTGCCCGACACGCCCGAACAATTCCTACAGCAGTGGAGAACCGAGTCGCCATTATGGTGCACATCGTGATGTGTTACCAGCATTTAAGCTTACTTTTACGTAATCCTGGTTTTTGTTTTCTCATAATAGGAGGATAGTATCTACGAGAAATCGCAGATTCTTAATATCATACTAATTAAATTCCTGAACATTAATTGAATGCATACAAATCTTAAAAGACAGATAATTTGCATTGATTATTAAGAAATTCAAATTCAATCATTTGTATAATTAATATTGCAATAATACATATTGTAAACAAATTTCATATTGATGCTTTAATTATTATTACTATGCTTATATTTATATCTGTGCAAATTTTTGAAAAGATGAATTAGCAAGTAAGAAAACTGTTACTACTGTGTAGCAAAAATGAAAAGTATAAAATTGAAAGACGTTAATTAAGATGTGCTTATTGTGCGTGTAAAATATACTAATTACTAACATTTTTAACAAAATCCGTCATCCAAGATAGATAATACTAAATTTACCTTCTTTAATTAAGCAGTTTTTAGACAAAGTAGGTTAAAAGCTACAGAGAACGAGAGTAAGTTCGAAATCACCTCTGATAAGCCACTATTACGGGGAATGTGGCGAAATAAAAATAACACTGTTACGATATCACTCACGCAAAGCTCTTCAAAAAAGTTCGTCTTTTATGGATAATATATTTACCAGCTTGAAATTAACACAATAAAAGACTTCGCATTTGTAGATTAATAATTATAAAATCTCTTCAATAACATTAATCTAAATGAATAATTTTTGAGAATAAAATGTTGAATATTAAAGAAAAAAAGAGAGAAAGATTGTGATGAAATTACGGAACTGCATCGTCGACTTCAAATTGGTTACAGAATTTCTAAGTGAAACGTGGCACAGAAAATTTGGGAGAAATATTTATGCACATTTAGCAAAGCGAATACGTAAGATCTCGTTATAAATAATCTCTCTTTCTGCAGACTTTCGTTAAAGAAATTTCGAGATGAAAATAAAATTTACCGGTCTGTTAAATATTAATTATCATAATAATGATCCTGAAATACTCGTGAAGGTGTTAGTTTCTGTCAAGTGGATTTCTCGGCTCAACGGCCGGTATGTCCCCAAATATCTGGAGCTTCGAGAGAAGGATAAACTACGTAGCTGTATAAGCGTTGTTTAATTAATTTCGGACCAGCGCAGCGTCTTAAGGGCGGATTCGCTACGCCTTGGAGGTGCTCCGGCTTGCGCTTAACTCGTCCTTAAAAGAAAACTCGGTGAGTGATAGTCATCGTTAGTCACTTCGCGCTCCAATGCGTTTTCCCAAATTTATCTCCGGTCAGACCGTGCTGGATTTATTTTTGGCATGATAAGTGGACCTTTCTATCGTCAGGAAGCAGAGAGGGAAGATGAAGAGGAGCAGAGATACGCTATAGTGACGCGAGAATGAGGGAAAAAGGTTGGTTAGCAGGGAAACAGAGAAACAGAGAGAGAGAAGAAGAGAAAGAGAGAGATAAAGAAAGGTAAAGAGAAAGAGAGAGATAGAGAAATAAAAAGAGAAAGAAAGAGAAACTACAGCGACGATAGAGATGGTTACTGTGCCGTGAACTGGCTTTTCAACTCGTTCTCCACCTTTAATGTTCATTTTTTTTATTACTCCTTTACCAGGCGCCGTTTTTTTGCCACTTTAATTAACGGTTTTGCTAATGGCTAGATAGGAAGGAGATGCACACGCTCTTTAATCGTCTCTATCGTGAAACCTCGTCCTGTACGCTGATGAATCTTTGTCTAGCTGTTGCAGAAAACCACTAAAATCGAATACAATCGGTTACAAAATGGTACGTGCAGCACAGAATTTTGCATTGTATTGCTTTCAGCTTCAATTAAATCTTTTCCACACAGGTCTCAATTATAACATTGTATATTTTTATTTCACATCTAGATGGTTCATGTATAAAATTTTTTACTGTACTTCTTTGCGTCGTTAGCATTTGAAAGGAAATATGTGTATATTTGGAAGAGCTTTCGAGAGAGATAAAGGGAAAAAATGTAAAAGATATGATTTTAAAAAATTTACATTTTTGCGAGATTATATGTTTTCCTTTTGTTGTTTAAAAATGCAGTTAAAAAAAGACTCAAATGCGGTTCTTTCGTAATTCATATCATTGAATGATCTTGTCAACGATCAATGATAGTTGTTCCTTACTATATATGTAGATTCATAAATTGCTCGTAGATTTATATTAAGCGAGCACTCACGACGTCGTGTCTCGGATATTTTTATTTTAATATTCAGGCAAACTACCAAAGAAATGACTTATCAAAGAGTAATTGTATTGCACAACAAATTTTCTTTGTGTAATTCAAAGAAAGTTCACTTTTATTAAATTGTTTATATCGAATTTCACACTGCGCTTAACTCTGACTACCGTAAAGTTTGCACGCTGAAAACTTTCTGCCTCGAGCAGATCCGCGCTAAATGTTTATTGATAATATCAAAATAAAGTTTTAATCACTTATAGAGATTTAAAAGATTTAAAATCTTAATATTTTGACATTTTAAAATGGATAACATTAAATATTATATTATATCACATAACAAAATATATACATGCACTTTCTCTTGCTTGCAATAATATAAATTTACTTTAAATGATTATTGAAGAGGAAAAAAAAGATTATTACTTTCTGTTCTCATTGTGAATTAAAAAGTCAGATGCACGTTAAAAAGATTTAAAACTAAATTAATATACTAAATTAATAAAACATCTAAATTAATATATTCTTTATTTTTCTTTCTTTGTTAAGAAACGTAATAAGTATTTAATTTGATTAAGTTATAATAAATTTGTTAAAGTTGATTAATTATATATTGTCTTATTTTATCAGAAATTATACAACAATACTTAAATTTTACGGATTAAAAATAAACAATGACTACATAAGTGCATATACATATATATCGGTGATCGAATGACAGGGAGATGAAAAAGTAAACAATAGAGAAACGGAGAGAAGAAAGGGTCAAGAATGAAAGTCGTAGTCGGCGGCTGACTCGTTGAGTACCAAACGATTTGGCGAGAATCCAAGAAACCGGCAATCGATATAAGCGCGCCAGTTTATGAACAATGGGCTCGAGTATCATCGCAAATAAACAGGGTAACGCAGTTTCGACTCAAGCGAGTTCAACGCATATCACTTATAGAATGAACACCTAAAAGAAAAGAATATTAGAATTTACGATAAGAATATCCTTCAACTTTCTTCTTTGAACTTTCATAGAAGGACATCTCTTTTAATGTAGATTTTTAAAAAAATGTTGAAAGTGATGAAGGGTGATAAATATCAGATAATAATAAGACAAAACAGAAATAAATTAAAATAATGTATCTACAATATATACAATACATATATATAGTAAATTAAATTTTGTATCATTTAACTTCCGAAACTGCGTAAAATAAAAGCTGTATCTTCCTGTTATTTTATGTTGATTTGATATTTCAATTTGCAATTTTACTAAAAATATTTTAAATGTTCAGTTATTTTAAATGTTCGATGAATTTTGTATGCGCTAAAAAAAAAGAGTAGTTAGTCATTCATTGTGCATACATAGTATGCACAATGCGACTGTGCGTTGTATTACGAACGAGATAATTTAATTCTGAACTGGTTAAAGCATAGTGATGCGTCAGATTCAAATCATATAATCAAATTCCGTAAAAATAATTATATTAATCAAGGTAAAGTGATTTTCAACGAGTGAAAATATCTTTGAATAGGCAGGAAATCATACAATAGCATACTGTAATACGCACAATTCCGAAATCAAAATGCTCGAAATACATGCTAAAATAGGTTCTATTATAGCTTATTTATCACTATAAAATCATGCGGAATACAATGATGTAATGTCCAATAATGCAAAATAATTTTGATTTTCAAACAAGTTATTTTATCATACATCCTTCAATTTGTCATAACAAATTATTTAAAATGTTTTTCAAAAAAGAGATTTCCGATAAAATTCCGGTTAATATTTGATAGTTTTACGATACAAAGGTACTTAGATCTCCCAATTGTATTGCATATATAAGCGATTTCGCCAACTCAACTAAATACAAGAAAGACAAAACGAGTAATTAATTTGGCTCGTGGAAAGAAATCGAAATGCAGTCGAGCGAAATAGCAGCGTCGAGAATTTCGAATTCAACGCAAAACACGATAGTTGGGATACAGGAGAAGGTTGCAAAGCTTTCTCGCGCGCGTCGCAATCTGGATAGTCTGATTGCAAAGAAAAAAGAGAAGGAAGGAACAATGCTCTACGAAGATTACTATCCGATATTTGTCGGTTAACTTCGATCGCGTAGGTGATCGTTCGAAAACCATCTTGAAAAAGCGCGAGAAAGGATAATGGTCGGCAAAAATAAAAGAACAGAATTTGTCATGTCGTTGGAGCACCGCGCTCAATTTATCTATTGTACACGCATCCGGATGTATCGATGCAGCTCCTCTCTCATGAGAATAAAAAGCAATTTTTATGTATCACAATGTCCATACGCACCGTACGCTGTGCATCAATGTGAACGACTTACTTTTGCGTTTTGGAATTTAATCCGCAGCTATTGCAACATACTCGACAAATTGCTTAAAACAGGATATATTTTGAAATTGTTTTATTCAATCGAAGCAAAGGAAAGAGCTATAAAATAAACATTTCAAATAAACGACCAACGATACAAATCAAAAATATACATATTACATTCAGAAAAATACATTAACATTCAAAAAAATATTCAGTGATTATTTTGAAGTTGAAATATTTACGGATGTACTTCACAAGCTATTAAAAATAATAGAATTTCATGAAAAAATTAAAGCTTATTTTTCCTCATTCAATTTTTTAGTATGTTTTATTTAAAAGTTTTTAGTATATTTTTTTTTTTAGTATATTTTTATTTTTATCAATTTTCGTTTTATTTTAAAGCTTATTGTTAATGTTATATATGTTTAAATATTGTTAATGTTATAATGTTTATTTGCTAAATCTTTAAAGAAAAGAATAAATTATTTTTATTTAGCGATGAATTGTATTAATTAAATTAATCATTTTAAAAAAATTATATATAAATACTTATATAAATAAAAAAGAGATATATAAAGAATATTTCCAATGTTTTTAAAGTAAATTTTTTTCAAATTTCTCTTTCTCTTTTTGTGCTTTAATTATTAAGAACTTTATAATATATATTTTATTACAAAAGCTATGTTATTGATTTAATAATGAGCTTATAATATTTATCTTAATTTAATAGATTAAATACATATTATAACAAAAATTCTAAATTTTGTAATCAAACATTGTAAAATTAATTTCGCATATATTATATATACATTTAGTATTTTCGCTTATTTTTATTTATTAGAAACTTTGAGATAATCGAACAAGAATTTTATTATAAATTTTTAATCGGTATTTTATTATATTATGTAAATATTCGTGATTCGTGTGATCAAAACTACCATATTATTTACATTTGATTACTGACGGCAAATAAAAGTTATAAATATAAATCTAAATATGAAATTCGTGAAAAAGAAAATATTCGCAATGCTCACAATTGTCGAAACTCTCATCGTATTGCTTTTTATGTTTTTATCCGCTCATATGGATATCACGCACCGCTCGAATTGCTCGATATAAAATTTAAAAAAATTATCCTTTCGTGCACGGTAAATAAAAGAGATGAAATTATACGCACGCTCATCGAGATTTCGTCAATTTATTGAAGAGGAAACTATTCTGAAAATATTCATTGGAATGCGCGTTTAGATTTTACCTGCTGGCCGAAAAGTACAACAATTTATCAGTTGTTATATGGACACAATTTTGACATTAAAAGTAAATCCAATTGCAATTATTCAAATGAGAAATTTATTATAATATTACTCATACTGATACGCTGACGATGCCACGCTCATCAGTCGTAGGTAAGAAGTCTGCTTTTTGCACATAGCTGTCACGACAGTTTATTATCCCATTAAGAGAGGATATCATGCGCCGAGTTACATGCCTTCGCGAAAATTTTGTCAGCAGTTTTCTTGGGGTTCAGCCAGAATGCCACTATATTTTATATTAAAAGAAGACATTGACGAGATAATAATTAATGATAATTAAATATTTTAATGAAATAATTATATTGCATATATAAATATGTATTATAATAATAAAGTATTGATCTTAAAGATATCATTGTGATAGATATTTTTTGATTTAATCGTTTTTCTCGATAACAGAATGAAGAATGTATCGAGGAGATAATGTTGACAGAGATTTTCTCAGTGAAATTCGTTAAAATTTTTTTTCTTTACTTTATTGATCGACGAGCGAGCAAATGAAATAAACTGCTCATTAGCTTTTAGCGAACCGTGACATTTCGATTCAATTTAATGCGCACGGAAAACAGAATTTTTTTTTCTTGCGTTTTATCTTTTCTTCAGAGACTTTAATTAAATCGTATTCAATGAGAAAATATACCAAAATGAATAAGTAATGAATAAGAAGTTTAAACAAATGAATATTAATATTCATATGATGAATAGTAATATTCATACGATAACCATGATAAGAAGAATAGTTTTAATTAATTAATTAATTATTGCCAGCCTATATCTTGATAAATTAACGCTCTCTATGTTATCGAGATTCTATAATCTTTTGCAAACAATAATAAAAAATTATGTGATAACATAAAGAAGAAATAAATTGCAGTGAATAAGAGAGGTTTTGTTAGCTGATAATGACATCTTAAAAAGACATTATAAAGATTCAAGATATAATATATTATCGTCTTATAACGTCTCATAATTCTTATTACTAAAGTTAAGAATACTATGTACGCGTGACAAAGGCCATAACTTCGAGTGTAACTTAAAATGTCAGAACTTTTACGTTTTTTATATTTACATTCAACGTCTTTCGAAAGTGTTAACTTTCATATTTTTGCAGTGCAAAGAGTAATTAAATATGAAAACATTAATAAGCTGAAATATAAAAATAAAAAATCGAATAGATTATATATAAAATATATATGTCTTCGGCCTCCTTAAATAAAATAATTTTATTATACTATCATTGTTTTAATTACACGTTCTACTTCACTGCAGTATATATTTTAAAAAACATTGTAGTTTATACTTAATAAATGTAATCAATATTTGTCTAAAGTAAAAGATTACAAAATTACAAATCCTCTATAGAAGATTTAAGAAGTTTACGTGCTCGCCGCAGTCTCAATAGAATGAACACCATTTGTTCGGTGAAAATTAATCGAACCGTGTTCGTGAACGAATCTCTGCTGTGCAAGACTCGTTGGAATGATTTCTCTTATCTCGGAAAAAGACGAACGGACCGGGAAATATTCCTTTTGAAAATCTGTCTTCAGAAATGCGAGATTTCACGACTAACGGATGACAGTTTAGGCGAACATCATCGTTGATGAATGCGAACTTTATCTCAATCCTCTTTGCATAGGAAGTGGTCAGGCTCGTTGTCCACTAACGCGGATAAAACGACTTCGTTTCGCTCCTCGGTCCCCTATCTGCACTCTTCCAGAGAAAGTATAGAATCAACTTAGATACTCCTTCCTCTTTTCGCTCCCTCTCCCCCTCCGCTCTCTCTCTTTCTCTCTTTCTCTCTCTTTCACTTCCATCCTTTGCTTCCATTCTTTCCGCTTTTTGCTTGGTACCACAACGCGAAGAACCCTCGGAGCCATTTCGTAGTCGATATATGCGCTGCTTCGCTTATCCTATCCTTAAACCTTTGTATGCTCCATTTGCGATTTTCTTCTAAGTTTTATAGTTTCAGTAACGCCGTTTCATATATTCGCGTTATCTCCCGCTGAAGGATATAAATGTTTAGGATATACACACCTCTTGGTGATATATAATTACAAATTTATCTGAGGCGAACATTAGCGAGCCACATGATTCGTTCCTAGCGCGAAACCTTCCTCCACCCCGCATAAATCCCGCGCTATGAAGCTTTAATTCCTCCTCGCAAAACGTACGACGAGAACATTGTCAAATATACGAGCTTAATTCAAGAGCGTGGTCAGGCTCGGGCGGGCACAGTAATCCAGGTGGGAAGCAATTTCGGTTCTTCATCAGACTGCCTTATGTACTTACAACGAAAAGAGAGTGGCCCCCGGCGCGAGATGCTATTTCCAGGGAAAGCGCACGGCCTGCATTCGCCCCTTTCTACCTTTTTCATTCCATCTTTTCTCTCCCATGGCGCTTCGCGCGACGACGATATCCTCGGCAATTTTTAAACCGTGTCTTCAAAGCCTACGTAGCGCTTTGAAATACCGCAAGATTGGATTGGTGGAATCGCGATAGAGAGACGTGGAATCTCGCGCATCGAAGAGTACAGTCAGTGTGGTCGAGGAAACTCAGTAATCCAGTAATAAGATGCAACCGGGTTTCTCGCAGTAAGCCTGCAACGAGAAACGATATCGCGGCGAATCTTTATATTAGTTCAATATCGTTCTTTGCTAAAATACATTTTGTATTTAAATTTAAAGTTTCTAGTTTGAAATGAATCCGTTCTTATGCGAGGCACATCAAGGGTTTCTTAATTACAAATGAAAAACTGGGTAAACTTTTCCCAGATTAAGCTTCAAAAAAATCACAGGAGAAATTAGATATTTATTAATTTATTTTGAAGTATCTCCTCTTTCTTGACGAGGAGTGCATCATCGATTTCTACTTAAAAATGGTAATTTACAATTCCTTCGATCGCATTGTATATACCTTCGACTGATAATTACACCGGAATCACTCGCCAGAATAACCGTGAAGCTGGTCAGGGTCGCGCGAATCCGCTAACCTAGATATAAGTCGGAGATATACATAGGCCCCTTTTTCGTGGGATTGTCTTCGGCATTCGGGTAGAATGTCGAACGAGAATTTCTTGTGTTTCGTACATGTCATCCTTCTCTCTTACACGGTCCTTGTGCGAGTGTATTTTCTATCTCGCTCTGTCTATCCATCTCTCTTCCTGTCTCTCTCCATCGTACAACCACCCCTTTCGAGCCACCCTCGAAGGCCACCCACTACCCCGCACTGCCTGTCCGCGCACTCGTCCGGGGGTGGCGGTAACTTCTCGCGCAGCCAGTGCCCGCGCGTCTCTCGCGATCGTCGGACCGCGCGTACGTAAAACGGGGGTGGTTCTCGTCGTCGTTGCTCGCGTGGATGTTTTCGCAAGCCGGAAAGACTCTCGCATGATCTGGTGCACGATCGCAAGGAAGCTCGACATTCTTCCGAAGAAGACCGCGCCTGAAGAGGGCTCCGATCGTTCGATGATCGGATCAATGATCGACCCTCGCGATCTCGAGATTCAAAGAGGGTGTAAGTGAGAGTAGTTGTTCTACGAATGAATGACATTGTGTTTCGGTTGAAGGAGGACTTTAGTCTCAAAGAAACTGCTTTGCGAATTGTTCGTGTTTCGTGAGCTCCTGAAAAAAAAGAATCAATCGATCGATATACGTTGTATAAATCTTAACGATAGATTCTACTGTTGGACAAGCGTAATTTTTCGAATATATTTCTTTTAATAATGCATTGAATGATAAAGTGATTAAGATGATTAAGATGGATTTTTATGCTCATAGCAGTGAAGAATGAATGGACGGCATAAAAATCAGCGCGATAAGATTCGGTCAAGCATGTGGGAAAGATCGAGATAATTCTGTGAGCAAAGTGCAAGGATGTTGGAGCGTGTCGAGGATTAAAGGAGACGCATTGGAATGTTAAGGGGACGTCGTCGGACGGTCCTCAATCAGCTCAAGCGAATGAGAGAAGCGTCTCGCCTTTCCAACGTGAGGATCGTCGATGGCAATCATGCTGTACAGGACGAGTCTCGTGAGGTGTGTCGACACCTTCTACATATAGAGTGAGCGCGTGAGTGTTATCTCAAGTTACCAGTTATTGAATCGAGAAAATTGAATACTTGTGGAAAAATGCATGCGCAAGATGTTACGAGAGAAAACACAAACTCTTTGATAATAAAGCTTATAATTTTTAACGAAAAATGTGACACATGAAACAGTCTTCTAAAATTAATAACAGCAATCTAGTTTACTTAGTATCTTCAAAAACAGATAAATAATTAATTGCATATCACTGTTAATTTTAACTAATTTTCATTTGCCTTTATTCTTTAGTTACATATAATTTTTATGTAATTCAAACATATAGTTTGTGAGCTGAAGGAAATTCAATTTATTCGAAATCTAATTTAGAAACGATTAAATGATCATTATTTTTGACGTAGTCTTTGAAACTCTTATAATTCCCATTGAAAATTATACAGCATTTTCTATCCTATAAGCAGTTTTAAACAATCAATCGATTAACGTATTTCATCTCGGAACATTTGCATTTCGAATACGAAAGTGATGAATACAATAAAAAGAATATGAACGATAAATAATATTAGCGCAATATCAAAAGCACATAATTCAGCCTTGCTAATAAGTATGCAAATTTCTCAAAAAATGTTTGGCAGAATTGCATTTATAAATACGAAATTTTAGTATTACGGAATTTTTGAAAAAGAATATATATATATATATATATATATATATATGTGTGTGTGTGTGTGTGTGTGTGTGTGTGTGTGTGTGTGTGTGTGTGTGTGTGTGTGTGTATGTGTGTTCGTGACACAAAATTATACAACTTTTGGAGGAATATCATTTTTACAAGAGATTTTTAAGCAACATATTTAATAATCAATAAAACATTATTTCTAAGAAAGCTTATATTATAATAATATTAAAACAATATTGATTATTTAATATTCAATTCCGATTTAGTTTATTTATTTATTACACAACTTATATAATGTTTGTAACTTAAAAAATGCGCTTGTAAATATACATATAATGTGTAAATATAGATGTGTGTTCGATTATTATTTTTAAACATATCTCTAATAAATTCCGAATGTTATGAAATGAAAATATTATACAATATAAAAAACTTTATAATGAAACTTCAGATTATGTGAGTTTATTTAATTATTCATTTTTTTCAATTTTGTTTCTTTTCTTTACTAGAAAATATTATTGAAGATTCAGAAAAATAAAAATTAAAAAAAATTAACATACACATATTACATACTTATACATATTATGTATATAGAATATATAAAGAATGAATGATGATGGATGCTTTAAAATAGTCTTTCTAAGTATGCTCGATTTAATTTGACGTTTACAATTTTGCTTGATAATGAAATCATTGTTAATTCGTGTAGACTAGAATAATAGACATCGAGCCGTAGTCATTAATCATAATCAAAACGTTCCACTGATACGATTAAGCGTGTTGTTTATGGTTGCAATAGAATTTAACTTGAAATGTTATAATATCCGCAATTGTCATGCAATTTCCGATTAAATGACAATTAATGAACAATCTATGAAGATTAAAATATCCTCCGTTCCTGTTTCTCACTCTCACTTTCTTTTCTCTTCTCTCATTCTGTATGTACTCTGTACTCTATATGCATTGCTAGATAAAGTTACACAAAGATTAATTCGCGAAAGCATATTTTCTCATTTTACTTGATTAAATTGTAAATCTTTTGTTAATTTTGTAAATTGTTAATCTTTTATTTTAATAATTTTTTATAATATATCTTTAAAATCAATACTTAAATATCATATTTAATTAAAAAATTGTTATTTATCTTCACTTATAACTCCGTTTCATTTTAATATATTATAATATTTCAGTAAAAATCCCTTATATGTCTATGAAATTTCAAAGTTACTTTTGACAAGTTGTTTGATATATTATTTTTTTAAATTTCTATCTATAATTGTTTATTTTTTATCGAAATTTTGCGAAAGATCGCATATTGTGATTTCGAAATTTTCTATTTTATTTTCTGAACATGTTATATGTATGTGTGTTTTTGTCATATAATATACGTAATATACGTATGTGTCATTTTGTCATATACAGAAATTTAAATGTTAACTGGATTTTTATTCATGTGTATCTGATATTATTAATAATATTTGCATACAACACTTCATATACATATTTATTTAAATAAATACTTTGTGAAATTTTGATGAAAAATTTGAGGAAAAATATAAGGAAAAATTTCTAAAACATTTTATGTTTGATATGCAATAGGACATATATTATTTTATGTATATACAAGGTGTTCTATTTTCAATTTTAATACAAAAATCTTAAGCAAATTTACTTTTAATTTATTATTATTTATTATATATTTAAAAATATGTTATATTATTCATAAATATTCTTAGATAGGATCTTAAGATCTTACATAATATTTATTAATTGAATTTGGATTATTAAATGACTATATTAAAAAACCTTGCGACAAATTGATTTATTTACGATATGATTAGATATATTTTTATAATTATTTTGATATGTCTCACTAATATATATATATATATATATATATATATATATATATATATAATATCGTATATATATAATATCGTATATATAACTGTTAAATGAAAATTAATTTCAATCAAATTAATCACAAATTAGATCAAGATTACATTTAAATTAATCAATTCAATTAAAATCAAATTATTATTCATTAGTAATTAGATATCATTTTTTTATTCTTTTATGGAAAGGTTGAATTTATAAATATTATAAATATCACTTTTAATTCAATGTTATATATATATATATATATATATATATATATATATATACATTTTTTAATATGTTTAAACCAATTTTAGAAGTAATTTATAAATGTGTGAATTTGTGTGTGAGAATCTTAAATTTAAATATTAAACACATGCACTATTTATGAGTAGATTATTTAATTGCAAGTTAAATAACATATTTATGTCAATCGTAAACAATATTTAGAATATATATGTACGTATTATAATTCATACGCATAGATTTCATATGCATAGATTTCATATGCATCGTATTTAACAAATTCGCATCGTGTATGATGAATAATTTTGATTAATAATGATGAGAATACATTTCGTTCATAAATTATGTAAATTTATGCAGACAACATAGAAGATTTATTTTTACATTATGGATATATATATTAAATAATATAATATAATAGAAACAAAATCGAAAATATAATAAAAAAATTAATTAAGAAAACATATTGTATACATGAGCTGTACATTATAATTTGGATAAATATTTTTCAATCGAACAAGTGAAATATGCGATATACAAATAAATGCTGAAAATGTTGTGATTGTTCCAATTAAAAATACCGATGTATATATATATATATATATATATATATATATGCATAACATGATACTAATCATTTATATTTTTAATTTGCTGATATAGACGATTATTATAAATCAATACTATATTTAATCTATTTTTTTACTATTTATGCTTTTATATAAAACTTAAGTAAGCTTCGTCGTTAATGAAACTATCGGAATCGCTTTAAAAAATGGCTTGAAAAGCCACGAGTACTTTTGATATTTCGAGCAGTTTTGCATTTGTTGAAAACGGATATGTTACATCGAGCGCCGGTCTCTTTTGCCGCGCACTTACTTCCTATTCGCAAAGAGAAGCTCCCCGAAGAGCTTCGTCGGGCTTCCACGTGAGAAAGGTGGGTTTCGCGCGCGTGTGGAACATGTGGATTGTATAACACGATAAAGTCACGGTGGTGTAACGACGCGTTTCCCCAACTTCTTTCCTACTTTAAGTATCCTTCGCACCTTCTCCCGACCTTCGTACATTTCGCACCGGCTTAATACCTTATTCTGAAATAATCGTGACAAACAAGATGCGCGCTTGTCACAAACGACATTTCTCCTCTCTCTCTCTCTCTTTCTTTTTCTCTCTCTTTCTTTCCTTCTGGCAACACGACATAAATGACATTTCCGAGGCGCACGTTTTCTGAAAGCGACGCTACGTGTTGGAAATTCATAATTTTCTAATCTGCACTCGCGCTTTTAACCGTTTCATGCAGCTGTCGAGTTTCACTCCGTGTCTTTCTTTGCAATCTTCATGACGAATCTAAGAGACATGTAAAATATATGTTAATTTAGAAAAATATTTTACATATATTAATAAAAAATTAATTAGTAAAATATATTAGTAAAAAATTTTTCTTAAATATATACGAAAAATTAATAATTGTATCTTGAAGTTTATCAGCTTTTCCTTGAGCAGAAAGGAATCGAAATTTATTAATTGCAGTTGTTTGAAGAATCTCATTTGTCAGAGTCGCGGATCGCGTCATTACGAATGATGCACATAATGTGTAACTTCACAATTAATTTCTTCGACTATTTCGTAGATCTATTTATCCTCGCACGTTACAAATACGTGTTTCACGCGATGATAAAGTTATCGATTAACCATTTACCAGTTTCTTCGTTATTCAACCGTTTAATCTCGCTCAGCGCATCGACCTTCCTTCTGAATCTCTTCAAATGTGGAAGTTATGAAATTTTCGCTGACACATCGTCGCATTATTAATCGCGCAACCGCTCACCGAGCATTCATTCGCAGAGCAATGTATCGTTGACGCGACACAGATTACATGTTACCCTTGCGCTTCAGTAATTTGTAGAAATTTATTGTGGTTTTGCTCCCACGAGGGAAAATGAAACAAGAAGGAAATGGAAGTTAGAGTTTGCGTTAAATTATCGTGTGCATTCTGTGATCAATCGTTGAATCTGGCTTGACCGATAGCTCTTGCAATACGCATCAATTTTTACCTCTGAAACTTTTGACGTCGCGATTTGTATCGCGCAACATTAATTCGCTGCGTCTTATTTATTTCTAGCTCAGTCTGTTTTGTAATAAAATTGATTTATTAAAACCTCGCGCGCGGCGAACTGCATCCCCTAAAGTGTTTAAGAACAATGATATATATCCCTTTCTATTTTATTGCCAAGTAGTTATTTTATGATCAAATAATAGTGCGCATTTGAAGATACTTTAATGTCAAATATATCTGGAGAAAGAACATTTAAAACATATTACTGCAAGTATTATTAATACTTTAATAGTCTGTTATACATTGTGCGTAATTAACGAAGCGATCTAATGGCATATGAATCTAATGGCATCACAAAATTAATATATTGTTGTCGAAGAATCGTATATCTTTGCAGATTATGCATTTTAAACATTTTAGTGAGAGATTAAATTTGTAAACTTCATATAATAAGCGGGATTACTTTTGATAAGCAAAGACTTAAGATCAAAGCCACTTAATCATTTTTATATTGCTGACGCTTGTCATCTTATTTCAACGGAAATTAAAAATTATGATAATATGTAAAGTACAAGCATATCTACTCCTATATTTTGCGCGTTGAAGCACTCCGTAAAGTGTTTAAGAAAACGACGATATATATCTTTCGATTCTTTATTATAAAATAATAGCATGCATTTAAAGTTACTTGCGCGAAAATGCAATGGACATGTAAGATCGTAAAACTAAATGATTGCAGAGAAGGTAAAAAAAAATATAACTTCTGCATATAATCATATAGTTCCCAGCTTTTTTTATGATCTAAGACGTTATTCTTTCTACCGGTTAATCTTTTTCAATCGTAAAACCTATGAAGAGCGGAAGTGACGCGATTTTTATTGACAATAAAACGCACTCTCACGCGAAATGTTATCCACTGCAACAGAACGTTGACGAATATATCGTTTTATCTCTAACATTCAATTTTCTAAATTGTCACCACACATAAAAAGTCACCACACATAAATAAGTCCTCATCTGCGAATAATTTATATATATTTTTGTAATCGCATAAGAAAGAACTTACATAAATCTCAAAACTTATATATCCTGATATTTCATTGTTGTTATTAATTAATTAATTAATTTTATCTTTTTATTTATCTGTTATAAAGAACTATTTTATCTTTTTGTTTAGCCATTATAAGCAATTTTAATTGGCAAAATAAAATTTTTTTCTGGGTAATGATTATATTTAAAGAGATATATATCTCTGCATACATTTCAGATTTTAAAAATAATTAATGTCTGTAAAATATATCGCGCCGCTTATAATTCCTCGTAATATCCCTTCATTGTGCAAGATCCAACGTTGTAATGTTTGCAAAAAATGCGCATAATTTAGAGATACATTCCCACGTGTTGGATAAATTTTTAACAAAATAGCAAAGTGTGTGTAGCGCGCGACGCTTTCGCTAAAATCTGCTTCAAGTCAAAGAGGATTAAAAATAGGGAAAGGAAAGAGCCGAGAAAGAATTACGATGGGGCTAATAAATAAAAGAAAAGAAAGTGTTTTAAACACAACGGACACACCCATATAATTGAGCGGGGCGCTTAGGAACACTCAAATAAACGCACAAAGAGAGCGAGAGAGAAAAAGAGAGAGAGAGAGAAAGAGAGAGAGAGAGAGAGAGAGAGAGAGAGAGAGAGAGAGAGAGAGAAAGAGAGAAGTAAAGCTACCCCCGCAGGCTAAATTGGGTTAGTTGAAATCCGTTTACGCTAACTCTAATGGCAAAAGCGTGAGCCGCATGCGGCATCGACACCAAAACATCGGCCGAGAGCCACCACCTCGCGAAAAGGGTGGTTCAATGAATAGAGCAGCGAGAGCGGCCAGTTTATTCGTTCGGCCAGTTTTTCGACCGTCGAATATCGATACCGAGCGCTTCACTTTTCGATTCGATTTATCTTGCACATCATTCGAAACGTGCAGCGCGGATTGCATAACATAACATATAGAGAGGCTTTGAAACGAGCTCACGTGATACGATATCAAGACTTTCGATTAACGACAATTGATATCTACAATAATTTATTGAACATAATCAATTAGCTTCGTCATTTGTACGTAATGAGGATAACACGCGTAGGGGTAGACCGCGTGATCGAATTTCACGTTATTTGCATTCGCATGATGCAACAGCATGTTACATCAAGTATCGGTGGATAACAATGCATGTAATTGAATTCATATCCATGTGTTTAATAATCAATGGTTAAGGCAATAACTTGTGCCAGTACATAATCATGTAAATGTATCGATATTACTGGCAAAATAACTATAATTACGTGGATAATAAATAATTCTATAATAACGCACATATTAAGAGACATTTATCAATGAGATAACGATGACATTAGCAGATTGTTTACGAAATATTTCAACAGCTAATGCATATAGTATTAGCAGGGATTAAAAAAGTGCAGATTATGACTATATATATATATATATATATATATATATATATATATATATATATATATATATATGCTATATTATAACGATGTTAATTATGGACTGAAAAAAATAATGGATGTATCAGATGCAACGCGAATCCAAAATTTTCGCTCGCAAACTCATATGTTAGTCATTTTACCAAGGAAATTATGGCTGTTGTGTCTCTCGACGACGTTCCTCGTAGTTTGTTTCCTCAAAATATCGTCGAGGTGGAAGAAATTCTCCCACGCGTTGAGAAAATTCGTTCTGATTCAACTACATTTTTCTCTCGTAACGCAGTTTTAAGTACATGCCAACTCTGTCTGTGTGTGTTGCGCTAGAGCGCGATCGAAGACATCGAGATTGTCGCGCGACACAACGCGGGTATATATATGTCATGGAGATAGAGTCGTGACACAGGGTACATTATCGTAGCAGGACCGAAAAACTCCCGAAATCGCTTCCGAAATAAAGAAAAAGATTCTCTCTATCTCCCTTTCTCCCTTTTCCCGCTTCGACGGTATCTTCGACGGCGTAAGGTCGTATCTATACCGGAAAGGTTAAAGGCCAAGCTCCCTTTTTTCCATCTCCCCTATGGAAAATGCACCTCCGAGAGCAGAAGCGCGGTCGCGATTTTACTCCGGAGACCGTACCATTGTCCTTTTTCTCGTCTTCTTCGAGGTCTGGCGCAAATAAAAATAACTGGACCCTGATTCCTATAACGTTGATGCACTACCATAGCAACTACGTTAAAAAGTGTATAACAGTGTTTCCCACCTTGTGTCTAAATTGCGATTTTTTTGCGAAAGAGATATCATGCACAATAGGAATAGGTGATATTATTGTGCAAATTCTCTTAAAGAAAGAAAATGATCTCTTTCTTTCTTAATTTTATTAATGTATTTTTTAATTACATATTTTTATTATCATTTGAAATAAAATGCACATTCTTCATATAATGTATATAAAAAAACTTAAATTAATTTAGCGAGTTATTTTTTTAGCTACACACTGTTTAGTTATACATACACACACACATTATCTCTCTCTTCCTCCATGTCTGTGTATGTGCATGTGTGTATGTGTATGCAGATGTATGTCTATTGTATATACATTTTATATGTATGTATATACTTTTATATCTTGTAGAGAATCATGCTAACCATTTAAGCAATTAACCTTTCAGAAAGTGTAGCCTACGGCTAACCGCTCAGTTGGTCTGTTTAAATTCTGATTTTATAAAGGATTTCGTTATTTTACATTTGCGTTATTTTCTCCAGTAAATGTTAAGCAGAAGAATACATTTAATGAATAAATACGAGTAATATTTTAATATCTGTACAGGCGTGCGTAAGAGAACAAAGAATATTAGAAAAATGTTATTTATCTACGTGTATATCTGTAAATTGTGGCAGTTTGAAATTAATTAAAATCAAAATCTACCGTTTTTTTAATCTCTCTCTATTTTTGTATATATTGAATATCATCTTACATTAAATTTGCGATTTACTCGAACGCTTTCGTATTATATTGCAAGCTTCTCGTTTTTTATTTTCAGATTGTGTCCCGCACGGAAGATGATGGTCATCTAAAAATCCTCTCCGACGTGCGACGAGTCTTTGAGGATGTGCAGTTCGGTGTTAAAGTGTCGGTGAGAGCGGAGTAATCTCGCGTATATCTATGATTTCCTTTTCTTTCCTTTATTACGCTTTATCTTACGGAAAATCCGCACGAACGATGTCATAGCCGTCTAAGTGCAAACTGTCTTTACGTCGGACACGATGGCACTGTTGTTCGTCATAATCGTTGTTTCGATTACTACTGCTATGTCATTGCCGCCGGTCATTAGAATCGGTGAGTATCAATCTATATAGTTATATCTTAATTTCCAACTTACTTATCCACAAGATTCAATTACCATAATATAATAACCTTGTCATAATAATCCGCCTTTCATCTTGATTACTTAACGATTAGTTAAGTTTACTTAAGTAAATTATTAATACATTAAAAATAGTTCGCGAAACAATTTATGAAGTTTTACAATCGAAATATATGAAATTTTAGAATCGAAAAAGATTCTTTTTATTCTCGCTATACGTTTTTAAACTTCAAAAATATTTTACAAATTATATAACATGTTTTTTTTATTGTTTAAGTTTCTTCATGACTTATGATTTTGCACATCGTTAATCATAGATTACCAGTACAGAAAAAGCGAATTGTCCCTAGGCGTAGTTCGTTCTGGACTGTCAATTAGTTTGGTCATCCATGTGAAATTATCCGGTCTTTTGTTATACGCCCGCAAAAAAGATTTCCACAGCGATCTATTGTACGGTAGGATTTACGTTATATTAAATCTATGGATTTGCGCAAATACAATAGCAAATAAGCAAGCTTGCGACAATGCGAAACGAACGAGGACGTGATGCGAATTAAATATCCGAAAAAAGATGACATTTTTATCTCGGGGATCGAAAAATATTATCTTTATTAATTTCTGAGGTATAATAACTAAATTATTTAAATATTTATAACTAAATTTAAATATTTATATCTATAAATATTAAATATTTATATTTATATTTATTTATTTATTCTACTTATTTATTTGGTAACATATGACATTACATAATATTAAAGATAATAAACAAACTTTTATTATAATTATCATTTATAAATATCATTGGATTGAAGCGTCTCGCAGAATAGCATATAAGTTTTCTCGCGCATCTCAGTTTCTGCAAACTTATCATAGTAAGTCAGTCTCAGGTTTCGATCTTCTCAGTCTATAACTTTTTCCACATCATAGACCGCGAACTTGGCCGTAACTTTTCGCTGGGTGATTATGCCTCACCGCCGACAGGTAGATGCGCAGGTAGATGCGGTTCGGAATTACAGAGTACAGAACCGCTAAGTACAACGCGCGCGCCGGGATCGAATCTTCACCTGTTACTGCGCTCGCTCGACTTCATCAGTATGAGCCTCATTAGTATTCCAAAGGCGTTCGCGTGGGTGTAGGGCAGACGTGTCCGTGCGTGGGATGCCGGGCTTCGACTCCGGCACGTGTATATGTGTCACACTATTCACTCGTAAAGAGAGACACGTACACATACGTAATACGCGACGCGAGAGCGGAGGACTCGAGGGCTGCTGCCGTTGCTCGCCAGTTAAGTCTGACAGGAAAGTTTTCCGCCGATCTAATTGGTTGAATTTCTGCGGGGCAACCACCTCGAGGGAAACTTGTCCGCAATTTTCTATCGTATCGTTGTGAGAATGAAGAGAGGGCGATAAAGCGAGCAGGGACTTGTCAGACGAGGCGCGCGCGTCTTATGTGGAACAAATGGAGAACCCGAAAGAAAGTAAGATGTCCCTGGAGGGACCGGGGACCCTCTTCCCGGCATCTCGACACGCGGCGCATCTCTGAGAGATCGCGAGACCGCAAAGAAAATACGAGGGATATTATGTATTCATGCCCGCTACCATAATCTTTCTCGCATCTGGGAACGTAATTGAAATATCTATTACACGCGTCGAAAAGTTGCGCGCATAATGTGAACGTAAAAATATAAAGACTAATACGATTAGTTGAATAATTCAGCTGGCCACATGTGGTGCCAAGGAAAAAATTAATTCTTTCTTTTTATGCATACGTTAAAAAGAAAGAGAAAGAGAAAGAAAATGAAAAAATTTTGAATTAGAATGTAGCAATATATATATGTATATATAGATGTCATGTAAAATAATCTGGAAGATAGAAATTACATGATTATTTTTCAAACAATAGATTTACGGATCGTTACGTGAAGTAAAAAATCTGCTGCATCCTTCAGTAATAACAAAAAATAGAATGGTTTTCAAGATTTTTATAGATAATAGCGAAAAAAGGGAACAAATTGAAAATTTTGTTCAATCTTAAAATTCTAATTTATCTTAAAATTCTTGTAATATAAATTAATAAATAATACAAGAGTCATTTCATATGCACAAAATATTTGTATTTCATATTTATTAAATAAAGCATTATAATTAATTATGTTTATTGATAATATATACAAAAATATATTATCTCTTAGAATCTTTAAACGAAAATGTAAATATATTCTTAAAATATAATTAAATAGAAGAAAATAACGAAAAATATATCCATTATTAAGAATTATATAAACATAGATATACATATAATAGTTTTATTTGTTATTTTATTATTTTATTGTATTTTATTATTTATTGTAGACGTTACATTTTTCACATTTTCTCATAGTTAATTAAATAAAATTATTAAAAAATATATATTTACTTGTAGCCAATTAATAAACTAGAACCGGGATATTAACACATTTATGGCCAATGAGCTGTTAACAATCTGAATATGATATATGAAACGCATTCTGTACATTATAAATTGAAATTGCAGTTATTTCATATATAGCAATGCGCTCAATGTATCATTTCAAATATGGATACGGTTAGAATTTTTTTCAAAACTTGGTATGTTATTCATATATATATATATATATATATATATATATATATATATATATATAAATGTTTACATATTTTTCACAAGTTTTTTTTATTCATATTTATTTATGTATTTTTTATGTACTTATTTATTGTAACTCCGAATTATATTTAAAAAAAAACAATTTCCAAAGTATACATCATACGTTTAAAAGTGTTTTAATTTTTAGAATTTTCATGATTTTATCAACATTAACCTATTTAATTTTTTTGATACATGATTATGCAGCTTTACGCAATTATTCCGGGATAACCGCATGTCATCAATAATCTTTTTGAAAAAGACATTTGCGCGCACCATGAGAAAGACCATAAGAAAGGAAGGTTATTATACCTGTTGAAAATATAGCTTGCTGAGAAAATTATTTATTGCACGATCGATACGCATCCATTTTGCATCGCATTGAATCAAAATGCAAGTCATTTATTAATATTACATTGAAAACGTCGTCAATGGCAGACACGATCATAAATTTTATCATTTGCACATCCGTATTTCGCGCACAAATCTTTGATCGTCTATGCTCTAAGAGAATATCATCAAGCTCAGCTCTCTACGCTCAAAATCAAAACGATAAAAGGGGCATTCTAGTCGCAGTACCAACGTTATATGCAGTAAATTACGGTATACAGATGCAGGTACACAGGGCAATAGGCGATACTCATCAGCGCGTGTAACTTTTCCGCAAAGAATTTCTTTGTTTGCGATTTTATGACGCGGGATGTGAGCGCGGGAGGCGAGCGGATTAACGTAATCCCGAATGACATCGCGGAGCGGAAATGGTGAAAAAGAAAAAAGTCACGAATGGGGAAGCGCGAATACTCGATAACGATCAAGGTATCTTCAGCAAACATCACACTGAGATGGGACTGTAAATGCAGTCGCTCTCGTATTTTCCGAGAAACGGGAACGATATGATTTGCATATGCAATGCTAAATCAACTGTCGTGAAGGATTTCCGACAAGTGGTTTAGTCGTGAATAATGACATATTCCTTAATACGATGAACAATTCGCAGTTCCAATAAAAATTTATTATTCGTTGTACCTTTAGATAACACATTCTCCTTATTGAAGTTTGCTATTACATAATTTATGATCGTACGAGTCTTTAAATTTCATGACAGCAATATTCTCGCGCTATGTTTTCGTGCTTTAAGTAAACCATTTACAAGAGCGCGAGACCCTACGAAATTTCAAATACTTCTTAGAATAAGAGTTTTGCCAAATTTACGCACGAGAGACTGCAATTCTACGACCACTTTTTCTCTATTGTTACCTAAGATATGTACAAAGCGTGCACATTTCCCAAATGCGACTTCATGAATCGTCGTGAGTTACACAGCTGCAGCACGTGTTTCGCTATCCGCATAGAAATTTCCCCAGCTTTTCCCAGATACAACGTAGATTCCGATTAGAATGCCCAAATTTCCTTCAAATGTCGTACTACGATACCAATTCGAGATTCCATTTTTATTCCAATTACAGCTCTTTTCGATATAGAATTGAAATAGAAATAGATACAAAATCCGTATCTTTTTATTTGGTAGATTAGATTTTAATAAAAAGTACATTTTTATGGAATTGGATAAGAAATCTCATTTTTATAGATTTTATAGTTAGTTATTGAATTCTTTTAATAGAATAAAAAATAAAAATATATTAGTTTTTTACTACTACGCAACATATTGACTTTCTCGCATTTAAATTTCTAGATTGAATATAAACCCTGCAAAATACGGCTGTTATTTATAAGATAAAATATATTAGCATTTTTTATTTATTATCTTAAAAAATTTGATTTTATTTCTGCAAAATATTCTCAAAATATTTAACTGATTTTTTGGCTCTATTTAATTATTTCAATGTTTCAACAAAAACGGAATATCAATCAATGATAATTGGGCCGTTGTAAATTTCTTTTTGAGCAAAGCTTTAAAGATTCTAAATAAAATTTTAAATATTATTTTTAATAATAATGTTAAATGGATATTAAACAAAATTAGGAAAAAAACATGAGAGAACGCAAATGGCACTTGCTTGGATTTCTCGTTTGAAATCACGTTTTTTTTTAAATATGATGTAATCTGAATATTTTTAGATCTTCGAGGAAAACCATATTTTTTTAATGAGAAATATGATTAAAGTTTATTTAAATTTCAAAAATTGTTCTATGCGGATGAAATCGATGCTGTACGTTCGTGCACGAAAATTATCGCATGCAGCTACATCGCCGATACACTGCACTTTGAAAGTATCACAATCTCTTCAATCTCTTGCTCGACACGCTAAAAAATTTTTAAATCCTCGAAAAATATGCACACGTGGAGCATCAAACAGGCGCCTATAAGTTCGGAGCTGTAAAAAAAACTTCCGCAGGTGCAAGTATGGACGAGCTTAATAAACTTTTCGAATCTTCTTCAGAAAATAAATTGCCATCGTGCGTTGACAGCATTAAAGATTTATAGACTTTTCTGCAGCAAAGAATCATAATGCGCTCGAAAATTTGCAATCATCAAGCATGCCAACGTTCGCAAGCAAGAATTCAATTATTGCAGGAATATTTTATTATAACGTTAATAATTAAATGATAATTTTAATATAATTTTTCATTTATATATAATTTTTCAATTAGATTGCTTTCCTAGAGCTACTGCTTTTTTAAGGATATTAAAATTGTAGAAAATGTTGGTTTAATTTTTTTCCATGTATTTACATATAATAATAATAATATAATAATAATATATATTTCCCTTTATCATGCTGAAAATATAAAATTGGAATTGAAATCTGTGCCGTCGAGAATTTACAGAAATTGTGTGTCACGTCAACGTTGAAATGTGAAGAGATAATGGCGCACGTGGAAGTTATTACTTTTTCGTGAAAGCTCGCGATGATCCTGAATTTCCTTCAAGCGGAATACATTATATGGTACGCTATTACGATATTAATACTGTATAATTATACTAATTAAATTAGTACTAATTACCACAGTCGTTGCGAAGAAATATAAAAAGTGGTCCGCACGAAGAGACGTAACATATAATTTTTGCGCACAGGCTAAAGGGGATCGACGACAGTGTACCGATGAAGTCATCGGGCTTCAGGCGGGAACAGATCGATAAGGCGTCCTTATCGGCTACTAGCACCGAGTTCTTCCATTAAAGCTCGGTGAAAATTACTTGAAGCGACTCTACTAGATCCTATCGTTTGTCTAAGTAGTTTCCATAAAGAACCGGAATTCTCGCTCGCTCGTTTCGCGCGTTTCGAGGTGCTTTTTCCCTCGATTTCCCCTTTCCTCGGACATGCGCTCGTCGATAATCGAACTCGAGAGATCGACGAGGAGGCAGTCGGTGAATCTTCGCTTCTGAACTTCAACGGACGTAACTACTTCCGGCGCTAGGGCCCGTCGTCCCGACTTGCGCGTTGCCACGCTCGATTTCGCATTTACGAAAAGAATAGACGGTCAGAAAATCGCAAGGAACGCCTGAAGGATCATCAGGATCATCGGGAAAGTTTTGATCGCGTAATTTTTTTCAACGAGACCGTTTGCGTCAAGCAGTTTTTCATTCTGTCAAGTGAGTTTTTGCAATTCGCGTTTGAATTGTCGGGCTCGGGCGATCTTGTAGATCTATGTGTGTTTCAATATAGATTAAAAGAAAATAAAAGTCCTCTTCAGAAAATGCAACGGGAAATTAAAGGGAGTGGGAGGGCGGGGATAAGAGGGATAATTAGTCGCAAACATAGATCGGAAGATATTATTCATTAAGCGTGAAATGGAATAATTGGGAAGCGTAATTTATGAGCGTTAATGTGTGTATTCTGTACGATGATACATTTCCAGTTAATAAGCGTTACAAAGCGATAAGATCATACTACAACACTATTCGCTCGTTGTGAAATGCGCTTGCGTACGCGTTTCCATAGTTGAGAAGCATCGCACATATATGCACATATATATGTACAACATGCTTTTGCTCGGTCCATAATCCGAAACTGAATCAAATGGGACATTACATACGCATGAAAATTATATTAATCTCCTTTAATCCGTATCCTCGACTCGAAACTGAAATGGCGAACACTCATAATTACTATCTTATCATCTTTTTATCTAGGCTATCCGCATTTTCGTTGTTGTGAAGAACAATACGAGTTAAATGAGGGTTCGATTAAATTGTCATTCCCGCTTTAAAACCGGCCGTATTCGCGGTTTACATTTGACATTTCGCAGATTCCGTTTCCGCCTGTCATGTGTAACGAGTTTTCTAACTGTACCCTATTTTCTCGGCGAACAAGCGACCATCGCGTCGCAATTTCCCTGGAGTACAGTTAGTAGCTGCGACTCACGTGCCTCAGCGTGAAAATGCGCGACCGATAATTCCATTCGCATTTAATCCTCTTCCCTTTTACGTCACCTTTGTGCCGCGACAGCTGACAACATCAGCGACTAAAAGAAATAAATAATTAACGCGATGATTCCAACCAAGTAGTAAAGAGCAAAGCAGAAAGCGACAAAGAGATTCCGCGTTTTATCGAGGTAACAGGTTGACTCGATATATTAATCGAATACGCTTTGCATAAGGTGATAAAAATATATTTTAAACGCGATAGACGCTTTCCCTCCCTCTCTTTCTATCCCTCTATAAATATAGTAATGAAGGCGTTATACATGCATACTTTATGTATTTATGTATCACTTTGATGTATTAATAGTTGGTAGTACAAATGCATGTTGCGGCAAATATATGATGGAAAGCTCGTACCGGGTAGCTTAAAGAGAATTTCTTCGAGATGCTGCGTTTGCAGAAATATTCTTGCGAAAATCACTCCCAGACGTAGCAAGGTAACCAATTTCAAAACAGATTTCTAAGAGTAGCAGCTTTGACTCGTTCTCGTTTCTCGTTACTCTACATCGAACGGAAAGTTTTAGCTTCCCGAATGAGATTTCTAGAATGCAAAATTTAGAAATATTACATACGAAAACGCGAATTCTGCGTGCGATCTCTGGACAAACATCTATAAGTATTTATCCGTCAAAAGTAAATGAAAGAAGTGTCATAATTATTATCTCGGAATACTGTCGTAAAATTGAAAATTGTTGTGTTTTTGCTGGGTGAGATTCATTTTTCCATGAACAATCGCGAGAGATAAATTCTATTCATCTGATAAAATGGACGGGTTCGTTATCGTGCTTTATATCAAGTACTTTCGCGTACCTTTTTGTTCCCAAGATTTTTGATTTATTTTCTTTTCAGTGCAGCAATATCTCGCATTGATTTTTCCATTTGGCTCGAATGCTTGCAACAATAAGATTTTCGCGTGCAGACTGGAGAAACGAGATAACTCATCATGTGGCGAGATCGGCGGCGTGTTCTTACACATGCATGCGCCCGAAATACCTTGGTGCACATGCACCAAGGATTCCCCTTGACGACCATGACTGCATTTTCTCACGACAAGCAGAAGTAGAGCTCGTATTTGAGGCACGATCGTAAGACGCCCGCAGAATGTCTTACCGGCCGTTACGGCGTTTACGTGAAACATGCTGTAACCGAGGGTGCTCCATGCGCGTTTTATTCACATATTTATCATGACCGCGAGATGAGCTGCAATAGGGAGCTGACATGACACAGAGAACGATAAACGAAGGCGATAAGAAAGAGTGGAGAGTTTTGCGCGGTCGTTTACCGCGTATTTGTCGTTGTCTTTTACAACAATACGCTATGTGTGATCATTCTTTATGTGATACAATTGCTCCTTATGGCTTCAGAATTATTACTGTGGTTACAAACAAACTAAGAGATTTTTTCGAATAAAAATAAAATTTAAAAATGTTATTTAAAAACTTTTTTAAATATTTAAAACTTTAAAGATTTTAGAATCCAAAGAGAGAGAGAGAGAGAGAGAGAGAGAGAGAGAGAGAGAGAGAGAGAGAGAGAGAGAGAGAGAGAGAAGGAGAGAAAATATACTAAGATTTAAAAAAAAACTTATAACTACAATATAAATATATATAAGTACAGCATAAATATTAAAATATTTAAATAATTGATTATTTTTATTTTACACGTATAAGAAAAAAATTCTAATTTACACATAAGGATATTTAACATAAAATTTTATTATAAATTATTCGGGAGATTTCACACATTTTTATATTCGTTACAGAGAGATGTTTGTAAAATCTTTTTTGTAAACATACTGATAAAGCATTTTTATAAAATTATATTTTTTTAATTTAAATATTATATTTTGATACCTAAAATGCCACTATTTAATTAAGCGTCCGTGAATTTCAGATAATGGACATTTTTCAGAGGTTAAACAAATATTTCCTCGAATTTTTTTCAGCATTATGCCAGATCAAAAATTAACTGTACAGATTATAAATTCGTTTATGTAACTGTTGGAAGTTGAAATTTATAGAGCGTTTGTTATAAAAACAACAGGTAGTTTTTAAACATATTACTTTTTAAATATATTTATAAACAAATTCGCGAATAACTAAATAGAACGCGGCTATTAAAGCGTACTTGTTATCACATTGTAATTAATTTTGTTTAAATTCCTCCCGTGATCAAGACACTTTACAGAAATAATTTGTAAAAACAAATTTGTAATAATGTGTGATGTTTTATTTCTGTTTTATCAAAAAATATATATATTCCAATTACACGTTTCAATATAAAGCTTTTTCTTTGAGCTTTTTCTTTTTATTTTAATGAAATTATTTTTACTTTAAACAATTTACTATAAAAAGGCACAACAGTTTGAACGCACAAAAATATGCAATATTACATGAGAGTAAGTCACGAAACGTAATTTGATAAAAAAAAGGAGACGATTTCTCATCGAAAAGTAAATAAAAAATGTAGAATATAATTTATTTGTACAAGATTTTATTTTGTAGAGGAAATTGATTTTAAAATTTAAAAAAGTTAATACACTGTAAAAAGTTAATACACTGTATTAATATATATTTTTAAGAAATTACTTTTTTTGTGACTATATTGTAAATACAACACATTTTTTATACAGAATAAAGTTATTATATATTGTAAAAAACTTAAAAATTGGAAATAAATTAACTTTATTGCATGTATTACAATGCAAATGCCGCTTTTGAGTTAAATGACTGACAGATCGAGCACACAATACAATGTAATTAATCAACTGTAATAAGGAATTTGATGACATATATCATTTATATTGAATTATGATGTGTGCTCACGTATTTGCAGATTGCGATCAAATATCGATAATTTTTGAAATGAATGTGAGATTAAAAGGAATGCAATGATATCCGTTCGATCATCAAATAGACATTAGTAATAACAATTACTGATATCTCAAAAGAAAGAAAAAATGAGGTATAATTATAAGACATGTAGCGCGGTGCATGGAATAATAAACGTATAAAATCTAACATAAGCATAATCAATGCGTTTGAAGTATCATTTATGAACCATAGAGGAAACAAATTATTTTCTAGATGCATGCATAACTAAATAGAAAATGGCGCGATACATAATTCAAATTTCGACCTAGAATATCAATAATCGAACACCCGACAATTTTCATGCAAACAACGCGCCTTCTGGTATAGCGTGCATTTATTTGCCAGTCGTCGATAGTTTATCAAACTTTGTAGCGATACCTTGTCTTTTCTCGGTAATGCATGTACACGAAAATATATATAGTATATGCTAACATAATATGCATACACGAGCGAATGTGAGTGTGGGAGTAACGCGGAAAAGACTAAAGAATCGGATGAAAAATGCTGAATTGCAATATCGGAATGTCTACCGGATAAGTATCGGCACACTGGGCCTTGATCCATATCCTACAATGCGCTTGATTGCATCGCATTGCAACGCACCGTCGCATCGTTTATAACGAGCGATTTCGCCGATAATCAGTTGCGCGTAAATATCGCTGGCGAATAATTCACGACGATGACAGCTAAAGCGTTTTGAAGCGACAAAATTTTCGAGCATTTCAGACAAAAATGAGAGAGAGAGAGAGAGAGAGAGGCAGAGAGAGAAAGAATTTTTTTGAGAATTATTTATAAATATTATTATTTATATTTTTTTTCATTTATCTAAAATACATTTTTATTTATTTATTTATTTATTTAATATTTTCTTTTAATATTTAATATTTTTATACATTTTACTTTATTGACAATTAAAATAACTATGTGTTATTTTATTTATAGTTACAATCGAACAGTTTCTTTAATATGTTTAATTTATGAGTTGTGTATTTTAGTTTTCCTTTGATTTCAAACGCGACGAAAGTATAATATTTCGTCTCTTCTGGTTAAGAGTTGAGTCTGCTGATTTTGTACAAAGCTAGCTCGTCCTGTTGAGAGATCCCTTCTAGTCTACGATGCAAGAAAAGCATTTTTTTCTCGTTTTTGTGCTTGTAGCTGCATTCAACGAGGATGTCGACGGACGACTCTCGACGAAAAGCGTATTGTCGTATAACGCTTTGTTAATTGTGATAAAGACAAAGAAATTACAAATACAAATTACGAATAGTTTGCCAGGTGCATATTTAATTAAAATTTCAATTAATTACAATAGCAAATTGCGTATATTTTAAAATTAAACCAATAGATAAAATATTGAGGTTAATGCTAATGGGCAATAGATTCATCATTTGTAAATTAAAAATTTAATTAAATGTTATTAGTGAAAAATCATGCAGTATATTAAAAAGGACAATTATTAATTTCACAAATTAAAAGTATAAATATCATTCATTTTATGATTTATTACAAATTTATGACAAATTGAAAGTATAAATATAATTCATTTTATGATTTATTATTCTATTACAAAATTTTAATTTATTTTAATTTTTTTAATTAATACACGGAAAAGAGAAAATGTTTTGCTTTGTATAAATGTGCACAATTATCCTGAATAATGAATCTAAATATAAAGTTTAAAAACAGTCTACAGATGTTAATTATACAAGGCTGCTGCCGAGGATCTACATTTCTATAATATATTAAAGAATGAGAACTTACATTTGAAATAATGAAGCGTACCTGTGAATAGAACTTAGAAATTTCGTCTAGGTTTTTGATGTTGCTCTTTCAAATAATAGCAAAAAATAATAAAAAAGAGTAAAATACACCGTATGAAAGAAGGAATATATATTTTAAATGAATGTAAAAATCATATTTTTAGTAAAAGGCTTTCGTCGAGATCTCTCGAATTTTTCTTCGCATAAAAAGTAAGATTTCTCAACGACTTGTTTTTGTACGATTATATTCAGAAGTGTTTCCTAATATGCGGCATGCAGCATACTGCATTACATTGTATCTTGCGCCAATGCAGATACTTTGACTTCTACTTCGTAGCATTAAGGGTCACAGTGTCTAGGCCAAAATCTACGATGGCGCCAGACTTTCATTGCTCGCCTTTGAATCGTTTGTCGTGATTTAAGCTTTCTTTGCCTATCGCGATAACCGACGACAATATTTGGGCAAATGGCCCGTGCTTGACAAAGTACGGCCGGTAAAGTGCAAATTTTTCCGCTTAAAGAGAATTGCGGCACATATATTTTTTATTGCAAAAAATCGGCAAAGCAAATCGTACTTTCAAAATTAAAATGCTAAACTCTTTTTTTCTCAATATTATTTTATAGAAATAATTCATTTAAAAATATTAATAACGTTAATATTAATATGATTAAGACTATTTTAATTTTAAATAATAAAAAAATAATATTAATATTAATATGATTAATACTAGTTTCATTTTAGGTAAAGAATCGATTTCGTTTAAATTGTCATTATTTGTGCAAATACTTTTTCTGCCGTCGGCTTTTCGGCGAATATATGCCATTCAGTCACATCCTATCCGTTGGGAACTATAAATCTTATATGGCGAAATACGTTGAAAATTTTTCCGCGACTTCTGCCTCTCGACAAATCCGATAAAACTGACTTTTATGTGGAGAACATTCGTGAAATACCACGGGTCACGGACATGAACACAATATACACGCATAAAAAGTCTATTTGTATGCGTGATAAGTCTATTTCTTATTCCCATGCATGCTTACGTATAAGTAGCGAGCTTGATCGGATTGTCACGGGAACTCATTAGAACTTGAGAAATGATGAAAACGGTGGGGAGATAGAATATCGGTGCGAAAAAGGAAAAAAGTACCATGAATCCGGCCTAACTTGATAACCAGATGCGGGCGGGCGTAATCCTCCTCCTTGGAGAATCCTCTTGCCAGATTTGCAAATCCCTACGAAACGCGCTTACGGATTTGTTACAATTGTACAAATCTTCATTGGCATATTTTAAATGGAAAAAAATCGTTGAACCTTTTCCGGATTAAATAAATCGATGGAATATTAAATTTTACTCTTCTTGTAAGATTTATTTCCTCTTTTTTTCAATTTTTTTCTATAAAATATAAATTACAAAATTAAAAAAATAAATATTATAAATAATATTATAAATATAAATAATATTATAATATTATAAATATTATAAATATTACAAAAATTATAAATTGTGAAATTTATTATTTACGATTTAAAGGAAGTCATGGGGTATCTGTGACTTTTGTGAACATAAAATCTTACATAGTTTATATATTAATTTTTTGTATGCAATAGTTTCTTCAATAAATAATAAAAGATACTCACACTAAGGCAAAAATCATAAAAAGAGAACAGAAAATGTCATCGACTTCTCAAAACTATCTATTTTTCTTCGCTGTAAGTTTCTGGCTGCCTGCCTGACCCGAGTGTCCTCGACGTTACAAAGAAGAATAAAGTCGCGTAAGTCTGTAACATTTGTAGCAAGACGCGAATCGTTGCATCTCCAGCATCGCAGACTTACTCGCCAACTTATGTTTGTTAAGTTTTAAATATACATATGTTGTTATAATAAATATCAATAAATATTAAAAAAGCAAATTATATATATATATTTAATTTATTTTCCATTAAAATATATGTTATTAGATCAATTTTTGAGAGAAATCTCTATTTAATGCAAATAGGAAACAAACAATTCTGAATTAGTATATATTTTAATAAAAATAAGTGATCAACATTATTCTCTCTCTCTCTCTCTCTCTCTCTCTCTCTCTCTCTCTCTCTCTCTCTCTCTCTCGCCACATGACTTCGTTAAGTTTCATTCTAACTTTTACGTCTAACAAGATATTGATCGATAATGTTTGTTATTACAAGATGAGAATCAGACAGATGCAATTAATGTTAAGTATACAAGCCAAATATATGTACATGTGCAGAACTTTGGTGAATTAAATTGTTAAAGAGGTCGGTTATCCGTGTAAAGCACTGGTCACAATTCTGCATTGTATGCCTGAAATTCTAGTAATTATAACAGACTGTCGCATGCATCAAACTATAGTGCTCGACCGAAGAGGAAGTACTCCAGATGACCAAGTTTCGCCCCATTTTCCGAGTGGATCGTTTGTGCCCAAGAGTGCTTCATGAGAGACAGACACGAATACCAATAGATCGAGCATACGCGACTAAACGATTCCGCATCTAAAACAGACGAAAAGTAACCGAATTATATTTCAGAGTATCGACTATCGCGACTTGTCATTCCGAAGACGATTGAGAGACGAGAGATGAAATTCCAAGAGGATCGAATTTGCGATATTGGACAGCAACGTAACGACAGCAATATAAATTTACCGAAAAGTCATGACAAAATGTTACGGAAAGCGTTATTTTTCTGTTAGCTCCATTAAAACACGATGAACGGTGCTTCTATAAATATCAACTCTACCATATGCATTTCGAAGATATCATCGAAGGTTTCAATTTTTGTAGACAAATGCGAAAATATTGCGCTATTCATTTAATTTTTCTCTTGCATCCTGCGAGCATTTATACGAATAAGTATTAAATAATATTTTGATTCTGTGTAATTTTATTTATGCAAAAATATTTACATTCGACTCATATTATTCTACTGTACCATATAAATATCAACAATATAATAAGGATAAGAACACGTGCACCCGTAAATCCGGAAAGCGGAACTTTCATCAGAACAGGCAGGGTTAGCAGGCTGATATTGTCGGGCGGGGTGTGGAAGAAGTAGTCATTTCGGCGATGAGATCAGCCTGTCGAACCCTGCGCTATGTTTTATTTACCCAAGTCGCTCAAGTGCGTTCTACGCGATGGCAGTCATTTCTTCACTTCGTTTAACAAGTTGACCAACAACTTCCGTGAAGAGATTCGCTGCTGGATCTTCCTCGCCGCAAGAGGATGATAATCCAATGTTCTTTTATCCCAATGAAATGTATTTCTGCCCTCTCGTTTGTTAAAATTCGCACGATTTATATTTTGTTGCTGAAGAAATCAATCAACGAAAAATATTTAAAAATTCTTCTTGCAACTTATAAACCTAATTAATTATTTTTATCCTGTTTTAAATATTCACATTGCTGCATCTCACCTTACACATTTTCACGTTAAAAATATTATACTTTGAATGATTTCACTTTACTTTGAAATAACAGATGTGCAAATATTTATATCCTCTCGTCTCTGTTTTCATTAAAACATCTTTTTATTACATCTTTTTTTATTAGCTCGGCAGTATGATTCAATAAAAATTTCGTGCTTTTATAAAACGTGAATAAGAGCCTGAGAATTTCTGAAATACCGGTTATTAAGTTACATCTTGCACAGTGCTTTCCTTCAAGTTGATTGGCCGGATTATCGGAATATTATTCCGCTCCAAGATTTTTCCGGTATTGAGAGGTAAAACAATCGAAGAAACCGTTCGCTTTCGAGATTACTCACAGTGAACACCTGTTCCCCCATTGTCTTCTGTCTTCTGTATAATCCATAATTAGACGCTCGGCGTGCGACTATCGCTTTGAGATCCACCGTTCAGAAAGTTAAATTACGCTTTACATTTACGAAGAAACGTTTTAATTTCGACTCGGCAACCAAGTTCGATCTTCCTTTTCCTCTCTTTCGCTTTCTTACTCTCTCGTTCTCTATCTCTATCCTAAAATTCCATCGGATACTCACATTTAAATTTCCTGCGACGTGCTGCATCGAAGATTTTCTTGCTTCCTTCTTATGCGGCTGTCATTATAAAATCCTTCAATAAATCTTCGAATCTCGTTTCGAAGTCTTTCATATTAAAATAGACGCGTATTTCGTGATCATATAAGAAAGCCTTTTACATTTTTTCAAGTTTGAGTTGCAACATAAATGAAATTGTAATAAAATCGTAAAATTAAATAACAGTTATTTATTATCCGTATTATAAATATTGTTCTATTTATTGTAGATATTAAAATTGAAATATATATAATTTTAACTTGTAAATTTATTAAACAAAGATCTGCTACATATTTGTATATACGACAAATTCGTTCTTTTTAAAATTTAGTCAATTGCTCGTCAATTTTAAGAATCTCAGAGTACTTTCTTTGATAAAATGTGTAAACAATTTCTATTTGTATTCCTACAACTAATTAACTCGGTTGCCTCTCGGACTCTTCACCTGAGTTGGCATTTCGTGCTTCTCGGTCATTTTCTTCTATACCTGCAGAATCGGTTAAATAGAGAGAAACTCTGATAGTCGTGAACAGCACATTCGCGTTATCTCAGCGTCGATTCGGCTTTGTTATACGGACGATATCATTTATCTGTATGCCGAATCATATATATCAACATTTACAATGGTAGATTAAAAGTTTATTTACACTCATAATTTTAAAACTCCAAGTAATAAGATTTATCTTCTTCGCGCAAAATAATTATAAAAATATATTTAAGAAAATATATGCTTAAAGAAACACAGAATTGGAAGATACTAGATATTGTTTATTATTCTGTATTACATATTATTGTTTGTAAATATTAAATTAAAAAGGAAACATTAGATTAAATCCCTCCTAAATACTTTTTACTTTATTTATCAGAAAAAGATTTGCTTTCCTCAAGAAAATAATAGATGGGACAGCTTTAATGGAAAACGATGCTAAGGACTGATTTTTCCTTCATGAGTTAATATTTCCATGCCAATGCTTGCTATTGCTCCTATTTGTCTCGCGGTTCGCAATTTTTTTGCCGGAGTTCATATCGTAACTTATCGTAGTTGCATTCCGATACTTTTTAATTACAAACGTCGTCGCCAGTTAAGCACCCGAAATTGATGTAGCGGTAGTTTTAGGTGCAAAGTAAAGTACTGAGGCAATAATGAAAGTGCGAAACTGCGACAATCGATTTATTGCGTCTTGCATCTCCACCGCTATAATTAATTAGTTCCGGTCGATTGGTAGCTTTCCAAGTGAGACTAAGAACGCTAATTTATTACCTCGTGCTTTGAATTCGCACATTCGTTGATGAGCTTGCAGGTAATCGATTAATCACTATTAAAATAAAATAAGTGCAGAATGCTTTTTTATGCGGCTAAATCACCAGAAAAAATATGCAATTAATTACAATATGTGTATTTTATTTTTTAAAAAAATTATTAAAATTATTATTGCATACAATATACTTTTACATTTTGATAAATAATTCCATAAAATAATTGTTTCAATTAATACGATACAGTATCGGTATATGCTGCGAATGCTGACAATGTCACTAAAAAGATCGCGGAAATTATTTTATTTAAAATCGAGCTGATGATTTTTATTATAATCTGCAACTTTATCTGCGAGGCGGATATTGAAAACTTGATTTTGATATGTGATATTAATAATGATACTCGATAGCATAATTCATGAATAAGTAGAACTGAAAAACTTACTCTACACGGAATTTATTTACCACAAATCAATTGACAAATACATATATTTATGTTAAATAAAATTATGTATAATAAAATGCGTGGCAAATAAATTCTATTACAAGCATTCGTTAAAAATCCTTTTGCTTTTTCATATTTCAGCGTCATCATGCAGTTACGTATATATACGTAATAATATTAGACGCAATTATTAATTAACAGCGTGTTACGTCTGTTTAATAAATCATAAATGTTACATTTTGATGTAAATGAATAAATAATAATGTGAAAAATATCTTGTTTTTCTTAAATCATGGTTAGAAACACAATAAATTAATTATACTTTCAAATTGCAATAACAAGATATTCAATTTAATAATAAAAATGATTTTACAATTTAATTTGCAATATTTTTAATTGTAAAATTAAATTTTCAAAAAATACTATGTGATATTTGTTTTAAATAAATAAAAGAGATAGATAAAATAAACGCGTATAACAATCGTTTTTAATTAAATATTTTTGATAACGACTTACTAATTTTTTAATGGAACGTATTGTAATATTTTTGATAAAAATATACTAATCTTTTAATGGAACGTATTGTATTTCTCATTGCAATATGCTTTGTAACAAGTACTGGCATAAAAAGTATGAAATTAAAGGCATACGCAAATATTTACAAGATATTTTTATATTCGTTAATAATGCATTTTACATTCAAATTAAAAAAGATGTACAGTCTTGATAAAAACACATATATAGGAAAATAGATTTTTAATAATATTCTATTATTAAACAATATATCTATTATTTAATATGTTTTTATTAAAGAAAGCGCGATTTAATAAGGATTTATGGATAATATTTCGTAACGATTTTTAATCAGAGATTGAAAGCAATACTCAATTACTTCTTTAATTACACTTTCAGTCGAAGACCAAAGATAATGCGTGATTGATTCTCTTAATTATCCTTTAAAACGGGAATGAGAATAATTCGCTATTATTTCCGATCATAAATGCTATCTTACGTCACTATATCCTTAAGGTAGAATGAACATTTTCCTTTTTTTTAGTTATAATCAGAAACGACGATGGAGGTACGGGTAGTTCAATCAGAAGCTTTATTCTTACAAATCGCCTTCGAGGCACAGAGTCCCTTCACGTTCGATTGGCAACCGAATTCCCGCGGGTACCAACGATTTCCCCTCGTTTTCGACCACCGTCAGATTCGGGTCGGCGTTCCTTTTCTTTTCTTTCTTTTTTTTTATTTTCCATCCCCCTTTTCTCTCTAATGCGGTTCTTCTAGTCGCGATATGGTGCCGGCCTGGCGGCATCTCGCGACGCCGTAAAACCTTGAACTTCCTTGTCGTCATCGGAGAGACGTCGACGACGAGAAAACAACTCGAGATACATGAAGTAATGTTGAAGTATGTATATGAAAAATTCCGCTCCGTTTATTGCGTCGTCGCGAACAACAATAATATGCGTATAGAAACTGCTACATTTCCTGTTTTCGCATTTTGAAGATTATCAAATAAATTTATATAGATATATAAACATTAATTAAAAAGACTTCGTATTATATTTCGAAATATAAATTTTTTGAAAAATCAAGAATTTAGATTGTGCATTACTTTTTTTAAATGACTGAAGATATAATACAATAGATTTCTTTTATAACAACTTTTAAAACATCCAATACATCAGCAGTAAAGTTAAAAATTAAAAGTTACTCTTAAAATTCATTTAGATTTCAACTTCAAAATTTAAAAAAAAACGATTTTTATATTAATAATATATATATTAATAATATATAATATATTAATAATATATTATATATTATATATTATATAATAATTATAAAAATATAATAATAATAAATTATATATTATATATTATATAATAATAATAATAATAATAATATATTAATAATAATATTAATAATATATTAATAATAATATGTTTATATTAATAAACATTTTAAGGATTAGGAGTACATTTGAGATTTCTATGATATAGAAAAATTGTTAATATTTTTATATCAAATTTTCAGATTGATGCTCCTGTATTGTTTTAGAACATACAGATAACAACTGAAAATTTCAACTAGTAAAGAGAAACGCGAGCAAACAAAGATTCGTTGAATATTTCAAGGCACGTGTATTGCGTAACATGAATATATACGTACGATTGTGCAAAAAATAAAAATAAAATATTTCACTAATGTTGCAATCTTTTATATCGCTTGCATTAAATTTTAATACCGGAATATCGCGTTAAACATAGCATGTCAATTCACAAGTAAATAAAATTAATATTAAAATTTAACTTTTTTTGAACTCATGCATTATTTATCATATATCATTTCTAGAGTGTGCGGTGAATTATAAAACAGGATAAATATGGTATAGAAAAATATTAAATTTAAAATTTAAAAATAATGCAATAAAATTATATTGCATACAATTCTTAGAGATTTTAAGTATTTTGTATTTTATATTTAATGTAATTTCTATTTGTAGAATTAAAATTTTATTGATCTAAATCACTTTCTTCTTTTTCTTCTTCTTTATATAATGTTTGCATTTACAACAAAATTGCAGACAATAAGAACTACACGCGATGTATTTTTCTGTATCAAGAATTATATTTCAAACGCGCCTGCTATTGGCAAACTTTTCAATTCAACGAATGCATGATATCGACAGTACACGATGAGCTGTTATGCTATATTTTTCTTTCTTGTTAGTATTAGTGGCTCGTAATGCAAAATTGACATTAAAGTGACAGATCGTTACCTGCGTCATGTTACCTCTGATCTGAATCTAGAAGACTTTCGGAGCACTTTGTTTCTATCTAGATAAAGAAAATCGAAATATGCATATTATATCAAGAATTATAAATAACACGAATGTTTTATATAAAAAAATCTAATTTTTTTAAATCTAATTTTTTTAAATATTAATATTCTTTGTATGTATGAAAATATAATATAATTTAATTAAAATTAATTTTCATAAACTTAGTTAAAAGAAACAATTTAAATTTTCTCATAGTTGTTTTCCCGTATCTATTTTTAATTGCTTTACAGTAAAATGACTAAATAGTACAAAAATCCCATTTTAGACATTCAAATTTATTCATCTAGAAATTGTTCAGCATTTATGATATTTTTCGCTCTTCAATAATTCAGATTGCAGTACTTTGACTGAAAAATTTTATGAAATATAAATATGTTTATTAAAAATTAAAAGGCAATTTTTTTAGTGACAGTAAATATTCAAGTATTGCTAATTCCACTTTTACATTTGTAGATTATACCTCGACTTGCTTATTCAAATTTTACTTCTGATATAGTTTTTAATAGATATGTAATATATACATAATTGATGGAGAACTTTTGTCATGTAATTCTTCTTCGTGTTTTAAGAAAAATAGTCGCCTCTGTTAATGAAGATGTTGAATATATATATATACCTCTGTTGAATTCCGAGTTTCATTCTCTTGCTCTTGTATTCTAATTACTCGAATTACGTAATTGAGCGATGTTAATTAAAGCATGCAGTCTTAGACGTAATAGTAAGATGCAAGTTCTACAAAATAATTTCTTACGAAAATAATTAGAAATTAAATAATAAAGAAAGACTTAAAAATGTATGTATGTAAAATCCTTGCATTTTTGCTATTTGTTGAATCTTTTCTCTATTACATTTTGTCTTTATTTATTTATGCGATTAATTTGTACAAATATATAAAATTAACATATAAAACTCTATAAAACAAATCTTTTTTATCCTTATTTTGAACAGACATTCACACATTTTAAACATGCATTTATATGCATAATAAAATTTTCTCCATTTGCAAAAGCAAGTAAAAAATTTAAGATACGTTATATCAAATGTGTGTTAAGTATATATATATATATATATATATATATATATATATATATACACATACTTTCATCGTAAAAATAAAAGCTAAGTAAAAGTTAAATTATAAAATTAAATTCTTCTCTAAAGTGCGG
The DNA here is from genome assembly GCF_003227725.1 of Camponotus floridanus. NCBI lineage: Eukaryota > Metazoa > Arthropoda > Insecta > Hymenoptera > Formicidae > Camponotus > Camponotus floridanus. Next base: position 499,269 of record NW_020229248.1, read on the forward strand.
ACGCTTTAATAGTTTTGCTTGAAATCGACCGTCTAGTGGAAAATAAAGTGTTTGAAGGAGAAAAGAATGAACTGGAAAAACCACCTCAGGTAATCTCAGACTCAATAAAAGGTTCTTCTGAGTTGGCAGTAACACCTTTTAGGAAGCAAAGTAAGAAGAAGGATCGTGTTTGTCACGCCAAACACATTTTTCTGCTTCGTCATCTTTTATTTTCTGTCTCAATAAGAAAAAAACTTTATGTTATCATCATATAAATTTAATCTTGATATTATATATATCATGAGTTGTACATATCATATTTCGCAATACTTGACTCACGATATTCTCTATTATGCTTAAGGAAGCAGTTGTGAAATCGATAAAACAGATATGACAAAACAACCTATCCATAGATTTCTTTCTTTCAATATTTTATTAATATATTCAAATACTTTTTCCCCTTTTCTCCTCATGATTTTGAGCGATCTTTTTTATTGAATAAACTCTTGAAACCTATGAATTTTAATGATGATTTAACAACTTTTAAAATAATCAAGTTAATTATTTTGGGGATTTTGATCCTTTTCATTTTTTGAAATTATGATGATGAAATTATAATTTATTTAAATTAAACAACAAAACTATAGTTTATATTTTTTCAAAATAAATTTTAAAAAGAGATAATTAGAAAGACAGTGGTTTATAAAGAAATATGTAAAAGTAAAAAAAATATGATTTTAGATGGTTTTTCAAAGTTCCTCTTATATGTTCAATATATTATTAAAACACTTAGATATGCTCCAAAAACTATTTATCTTAAAATATTCAAGAAATTATCTATTTTTCTTTTAAAATATAAAAAAAATTAATATTTTAATCATTTTCAACAAATTATATCTGCTCCTTTAAACTTTGATAAAATAAATAGAATATATGCATGTATTTGTTGTACATTTGTTGTATTTGTATGTACACAATCTACAATTTGATCTCATTAAATAATAATGTTTCGTATATATAATGTTATATCAATGTGAAATTAATAATCACGCGTATTTTATTATAATTATTGTCGAAATCACTTCGTAATTTAGATTATATACTATAAGATAAAAAATTGTTTGAATGTGTGTGTGTTGTCCTTAAGAAATATTTCAATTATAAGGAATATCTCAATTATAATTGCAAATACAATCTGTTTGCATTTACGTCATTTCCATTACTCGACATAAATATTCACTCCTATTGTACAACCTCTGTTGTATAGATATATTTCGTTTTATTCACATACATACATGCATAGATCTCTTGGCTTAAATCGTCGACGGAGTTTCATATTCGAACGATAATTTCTTAGACGCTCTAAAGTCAGTCACCGTAAAACGATTCCACTAGAAATTGGACGAATAAGAAAAGAACGATAATTTCCATCATCCTGTTGAAACTCAATCTGCTTTTTTTTTTATTTTTATTCCGCGCTAACGTCGTGCGAAAAGTTTTGTACTTAAAAATCAAGATCGGCCGCGAAATCTCTGAGTCTTTGCGATCAGTCTTCGTGGGAAAGAAGGGAGTGCATTCTTCTTTACCAGCTTAAGGATAAAAGAATCTCAATCCCCGGATACGTAATCGTCAGCAGAGATAGTGAGGTCCGTAGATCCTATTTAAGAGCCTACTCCTTCCTTCTCAGTCGGCACCTATTATAAATCCACCAGACCCGACCAGTGGAGTAAAGTCATTCTTATCATCCAAACTTTTCCTGATCTTCAAAGATTTGCATATTTGTGAATAAAATATAATGCAAAATTATCTTTAATGTGTGTTTTATATCAAAATATATTTTTTATAAAATATTTTTTAAATATTTTTTGATATTTTTAATATTTTTAATATTTTTATGTAATAATAATGTATAAAAAATGTTTAATTTATTTTTGATATTTTTATGTAATGCAAACAATAATTTAGATATTCTAATAATTTAATTTATCTTGAAAAATATATATTTTATCTTGAAAAAATACATACATAATATAACAATTATATTAATTTAGAGAGAGATATTATTTATGCTTAAATAATAATGATAAAAATGAGAAACTTTTATTTTTTAATCTAATAATTTTTGTTTCAATTAAAATGAAATAAGATGTATATATAATATATGTAAAATTTAAATTAATTTAAATAAATAGTTTAAACCAAATATCTCTCTTGGAAAAATTTCTCACGATTTCCTTAAAATTATACAAGTCTTATTATACGCTTGTGAGTCATTTTATACTTTCAAAGCCTGAAAGAAAGAATTTTCTTTAACCACACGTAATCGTTGGCGGAGATAGAACCGAGCGCACCTTCGAAGCTGCATTTTAGTCCATCGAGTGTCATATGGGTATTCGGATTCTGGCCATTTAATAGCAGATAGCAGCTGAAGCCATTTAGATAAAACTGAAATTATATTAAATTTACATTCTTGCTATTAACCCCTCTAAAGTACTCCATAGGTTATAGGGTCACGTTCGAAGAAGAGATTAATGAATCAATAGCTTAGTAGCTCGAATGAGATTATCGATGGCATAAACACGTTTGGATCGCACTTCCGCTTTTGATTCAATAATGTAGAATTACATTGTAATGAATAACAACAAAAAAGATAATCATGATTCCAAATTACCGTCCAAACAATATATAATCCGCTTAAAAGATAATTATATCCCATATGTAGTGATTAAAAGATATACATATGTGTATATGTGTGTAAATATAAACCTGTGTAGTAAATATTTTAATCATAAATTAACAAAGCTTTTTTATTATAAATCATTTATATAGCTATTAGTAAATATGTAAACTTTATCATGAAATTATTGTTATCTTCAAACTAAATGCGACAAATCAAGTATAACTATATAAGAATCTTATGTGCACTCGTCGAATTATAAGGAAATAAATTTATGACGATAATCCACTTTCAATTCTCTAGTTTTACAGCAGAATGATGAAATATCCTCCAAGAAGCGACTACATTCCGAGTGGATTTATAATGGCCGAATAACAGGGAAAGCAGACACTCGGAAAGACTTCAGGAAGTTTGTTCTCATCGAACGTTTTCTCTCTCACGGCGTAGTCTCAAAATAAATATCCGTCGAAAGTGAATTTCGATGTTACTTGAAAAAATTTTCGAGAATAAAGCATTTCGAGATATTGCAGATATCTCTTAATCGATATTCGGCGCATGCGATATTACGCGACGCAG